>NW_028262290.1:101083750-101419166 GCF_047370975.1 Nipponia nippon | reverse complement strand
TGAACTGTTCTATCACTTAGTCATTGCTTACACCTTAAAGCCTGGTTTAGACAGTATCCCTACTCAGAGAGTTATTAGCTGCTATAAAGGAAAATGGGGTGACAATATTTGACACTAGCTCAAGTTGGATTTTTGATGTCATCGATGGATTTTGGTTTAGCCTCCCCTAACATTTCAACAAGGCTTTTTATCTTTTGGTTTTTGCAGGGATGGGGAAACACTACGAAGGGGAGGGTGAGCACGTTCTCCCTCCCCTTTTTTTTTCCTGTTATTATTTTCCAGTATCTCCTGCCTGCACAATACTGCTTGAAAGCAAACATTTTATGCAAAGCAGCTGTCTAAGGAAGTTACTTTTACTTTTCATTGCAGGGTGGCCTATTGAAAATGATTAACTTGACTGTGATGGAAAGAGAAAAATAATCTGGAAACATCTGGCAAATTGCAAAGCAATGCCTAACATTTTCTTCCCTGTAGGATTTAGCTCAGAAACATTATACTTAATGGGTGCCCATTTACTTAAAGCACTAAAGGTTTTCATGCAGGGTTTTGGGAGGTTTTGGTTTGGCTTTTTCCCCCCTGAGTTGTAGCTCTGGAATATTTTATCTTATACTCCTGAATCCACAGAAAAGATGTGTGAGTTCAAGGTGGGCACAGTGCTGTCTTTAGAAGGTGTTTACTGTTCCAGGCTGGCTTGTTGTGTTTTGTATGCATGTATTTGAGGATTGAAATATGTGGAAATTCATTTTCTGTGTTCCACGTGGCTAAAATGACAGCTAAAAAGTAATTTAGGGACAACCAAATAGAAGTTGTCAAATGAATTTTAAGAAGTTAAAGTAACTTTAATATAATTTTTAGAGGATTTTATTCAGTTCATTGGCTAAGAAATGAAAATATTTTTGTGAAAATTTGTGTGAAAAGTCATTCTTACTTTATAGTTTTTTTAAAAGAGGGGAAACATTCTGTCCCTTTTATATGTGTATTTCTTATTCATGCATTTCATCGCGTAATCTGTGGAGAGAATGTACTCTACAAAAACTACATATTTCATATTCAGTATTTCTTACATATCATTTCTCAAATAAGTGGTATGGTGGTATCATTGTGTGGAAACAGAACACAGAAAATGGGAGCAATGTATTAAGAAAAACAACTGCAAACAAACTTTATTTTGTTGTTAAGTTTCAGCTTTGTCACCTTTCTGGAAATTTTTTTAAAATTCCATACAAAACCATACAAAAAGTTTTTAAAAAGCAAATTAGAAGTCTTTCATACTTGTGCAGAAGACACATTATTTTCATTCTATCTAACTTATATCTTTTAGCCTCAAAAAAAAGACCTCATATTCGAAATGTTAAATATTTCAAAATGAAAATTTATTATGATCTCAATATGTTATGACAAAACAGTTCACATTTACTAAATTTCTTTATATGATACAATATATGTTCTAGTGCGGTAAGCAGTAAAATAAGCCTATAAACTGGATTTCTTTGGCAAATACTATATTTGTGAAAATAAAGGTTTCAGCTCTAATTCCATTAGCAGTCCTTGAAAAAGAAGAAATGTGTAGCCTTCTGGATCACTATGATCTACGCAGATCCTACAGGCAACATCATTTTAACTCGTGTGCCTTCTCCTCTGCTGACAGGTAGCATCCAGAGACAAGTCCATGGATTCATGGCACTTGGGATATGCACAAATCCCTCCTGTACAGGTGGAGCAGCAGTATTAAAATTGCCTGATGTTTTTATATTTTAGACACACAGCTTTACTAGAAGCCTCCCACAAATGTACCTTTTCATATCTACCTGTATCCTCCAGGGGCTTCGTTTGCATTCTTCTGAATGTCTTGGAGGACTAAAGGGTATGTGATCACTTCCTCAACAACAGGTACCGTAACTCCAATTTACAGTGCTCTGAGCTCTTTGCAGGGAGTGGAAGTCCATTTTAACTCTCCCCCTTTCCATTTTCAGGCATTGCATGAATCATTAGCAAGATTACAGGGATATGATCTATAGTTGCACTCTTTGGTTGCTCACGCTCTGTACGGTACAGAAGCAAGATTAACAGCAGCATGAAATATTGGTGAATTTGTGTCAACCTCTGATAAGGCATCAGACTGAAGTGAAGGTTGAACTGACGGTGAGGAGTCACTTCCATAGTTTAACCTGAAGTGGCTGAACAACTCTCCCTCATCCTCTAGCCCAACAAAACAGTTGATTTCAAACAACATTTTTTGCTTTCTGACCTTGCTTTTCATCTTGATTGAAGTAACAAGTAGGCCTTCCCAGATCAAGGATCCTAATTGTAGCATTCCTTCCCTGCGGGTATTTATAAGACTGATTTTATGGTTGCATTGAATGAGAGGTCTTTCTGTCCACATCTGTAAATTTTCTCTCTTTAACCCCTTCTTAGCAGCCTTTTCCTTAGTTTTGCTTAAGATTTTTGTTTGCTAATATCCCCATTTCATTAGCTTATTTGTAAATTTTTTTGCTATGTTGTGTAAGGAATCCAAACATTCTTAATAGCACGTGCTTTTTGGAGTATTTACATATATATCAGTAAGTTGACAAAATATACGTTATATACTCTGCTCTTGAGGTCTCTGAATTGTACCTATCCTTCAAACTATAAACTGCTCATCACCTTCTTAGAGATAAAAATGTGACCCTTCCTATATTGGTTAAATTGGGTCCATCATTAAATTAAGTGGTTATAGGTAACTAGGCAAAGAAATCATGGAATCTGTGAAACACAGAATATGTGAATTACATTTGAGAAAAACTATATGAAGAATTTCTGACAGGATATATTAGACAACAGTCCATTTCGAAGTATTCAGGTCAAGTGACTGATGAGTGCTAGGGATGTACTTGGAAGGGAAGCATTTTAATCCACAGTGTCTCTGCTATTTAAGTGCTGACATCTAGCTTGGTGCCACAGAGAAGGTCCTAGCTTCAAGCAACAGATATCCTTGGATTAGGCCAACAGGGTCCTCACACTTCATATCAAATCACTAAGGCTCTCTCAAAGTATAGCTCACACATGATTTTTATATATAGCCAGCTGTTTATGTTATATGTTATGTTATATGTTTATCTAACCTAAGAAAATGGAGACCCCAGCTAGCAGCCAGCAGTGGCCATTAGAATACAGATACGGTAAAAATCGGTCTACAGTAGTACTTCTGTCCTGGCTGAGTTTCATTCACCCATTTAGGAAGGGGACAAATTTAGTCCAATGCCTGTGTCAGTATTGCACTAGGGGTAGAGATGGTGTTGTGCAGCATCACTGTAACAGAATCGCACTAACGATAGCAGCATTTTCTAGATTCCCTAGAGACATAACCCAAGCCTAGGAGGAAACCTTTGCCTTCTGACACTTGAGATGTAACTACATCAGATTTCAGCTTTTCTTGTGTGAACTGGATATGTAGTGCTGGGTATGCTCAGTTTTGGTCTAGAAATACATAAACTAACATAAAAGAAACTTCCGTTGGGTGAATCACAGCAGTTTTAAGAACAAAATAAAATCTTCATGGCACTGACCTGATAGTCTTTTTAAACCCTCTGCTTATTTGTAATCTTTACTGGTGCAAAAAGGGTAAGCAACATTTCTTCCCCAATGCTTTCCATGTCTCAAATGGCACTGCAATTTAGACAATAACATGCATAGCACATGATTAATGAAGCTGTGCACTGAGGACAGGACATCTGTGGGATCACAAAGAGCTGCTTTGTGTGCATGTTACTGCATGTTCAAGAAACTCCACAAACTGATAATTTGTTAAATTAATTGACTTTCTCTGTGTAATGTTAATGTAACCTTCAGTTTGAAAAGTGCATAGATTTTTACCAAAGAAAAAAGGCAAGTAGTCAAATCCCCAGAGGGTGACTTAGGTCTGCAGCTCACTACTTTGTCCTTTACTAAGGATATTAATATTACTCAGGAGTTCTTAAAATGCAACTCATCTTAAAAAAAAAAAAAAAAAAAAAGTAAGACTCCTTTTAATTTTTTAGGCTGTTTACAACTGAAAATAATACAGAAAAATGTGCAACATAAGTGTCACAGCAATAATGATATTTGTTTTGTAAGGAGATATACACATAAATCAGGAATGGTCCACACAAGACTGTTTACTATGATCCAGCCTGTTGAGAGGCACAGAAGAAAAATAGAATCATTGCTAATTCAGTGATTCTTATAGAAAATTCAAATCTGGATCTCTGTCTTTGCTAGTATCTCTGAGTCACTAAGCTAGGAGTAGAAAAGTCGCCATAGGCTTGAGCATAACTGTCTGGATTTTGACCCTTAGCACTAACTACAAAGGGAGTGGAGAACCTGTCCTAAAATAATGGCAAAGAACTTTTACGCACAAGATATGGCAAGTGAGGTAAGGCTGACAAGTTTCCATAACTGCAGGGATACTACCCTTTCCACACCAGAGGGAACAGCGTTACATTGCAGGCTGAGAAGTGAGAGAAGGAGATGGATCTCTCTAATGGAGGAAAATGGAAAATATTCCAAAGAGAGACAGAAGGGAAGATACTGCAATCTGACTTAGTCCTCACTTCCAAAACTCTGCAGGGTCAGAGCTCTTGTCTTGTTGGTACAGCATCTAAATGGGAGCTTTAAGCTAGTGCATATGCACTGGCCTAAAGCCATATGAAATGGGAAAATATGTTCTTGTATTTGAATCAGAGGGTGAAATTATGGCATTCAGCAGTTCTGTTGACTGCTCATGTTTGATAACTGAGACCCCGATGACATATATGTCTACTTAAATTCAAACGAGTTCATTTTTAATAAAGTCATGGAAAGAAGAAAGTAGCAGAGAGTGGTAGTTTAATGTATACCGTACGAGCTCTCAGACTCTTTGCTTGAGGGTTGTGAATGGAGTCAGAAATATGGCACTAGGACTCGTAATAGAATCATTTGGCTCTAAGCATCTTAGAGCACTTCTGTTATTGCAGACTGACAGCTGCCTAACTCTCTTTTTTGCACATTTGGTCAGGGAGATACATAACTGCACTTTAGTGGTTTAGTTATCATAGCTAATTGATGTAACAGAATTCAGGAGAACAGAGATTTGTATCAGTTGCTTTTAAAGGATGATACATGCTAGTTACTCATTGGGGGAAGAATCAATGAAAAGCAATTTTCCTTGCAGTAGATGCAGTCCTCTTCTTGCATGTACTCAAAAACATGTGCTTTAGGAAGGTAAATATCCCAGTGTTGAGCTGTAAAAACTCCAAAGATTAACCCTGCTCCAACCCATCAGTGCCACGGGCATGTCATTATCTCTCTCTGTGATACCAGTTACCATCTCTATGGGTGCAGTGGTATGGTGATAATCCTGTAAAAACGGAGAGTTGAAAACTAGCCGCCATGTTGGAGGCCCTGTACATAGCACATACAAGTAGATATACAGTGAGTCTGAAAATTCCCAATGGGTAGAATCTATTAATTGTGTATTGGCCTATTAAAAAGAATAAAATAAAAAGTGTAGCAGCTTCTGTTTTACAGCCCTGGCTACAGGGATGTCTTTAACAGGTGACCAAGTCTGAGTTTTGATGGATGTCATCAACACGCTTGATCTTTTCAAAGATGGTAGATGCATAAAAATGTTAGGAGTCTTGGGGAATTGCTAAAAAGCATTCAGCTGATCAAGGCTCATTCCATTTTACCAAGGCATAACTTCAGGGCATGTAATTAGTATCATACCTGACCCTGACACTTCATTTCAGCAACCATTGCAGGCCCACAGCTCAAGATTCTATGCACAGCCATACGAAGCCATCAGAAAATACATCTGGTTTCCATAAGAATCTCGATATTTAGTAAGCTCTTACACTGTGTACTGAAACATATGTATGATATAATAAAATCTGGAAACTGCTATAGTGGAAGAATCATGAGTCAAAACTGATACATTGTACACTGAAAAAAAAAAAAGTATGTTACCTAATGAAAATGTGCACTTCACATAAAAAGCAGTAGAACATACTGAAATATTTATGTAGCCGCCACATATTTGGTGTATTGTATTCTGCAAGCCACTGTGTACCCGCTTATGAAATGTCTTTGTCAAAATAGTTCAGTATACAAGTAATATGATGCAATATAGCTGGCTTCCTTTACTGTGTAATGAAGCTTGTATATGGTGGAGTAGTAACACTTAGCGGTCAATTGTCATTCCAAATCTGTCTTCCTTTTTGCCTCGTGTGCTGAGAGACATTACACATTACTTGACAACTTTTCAGTGTATTGCTGTTTTTCATCTTAGACTATTGGTAATACTTCAAGAATTAAAAATTACCATAAATAAGAACAAGTTGGAAGTAATTATTTGTTACTGTTGCACAAACAGCTTACCAAGATATTTCCTGCACCTCTGAAAGCGTTTCATAGATTTTAAGATGCCCAAGACAAAGATGGGTCTTTTTGCTTCTTTCTATAAACACAGCCAAGCAGATGAAACTAAAGAAATAATAATACCGGAAGGTCAGCAGTTTTAAAAATAACTGGGGTAATTAGACAACCTAACTGAGTTACAAAGAGGACTGGTGGTTAGATTGTGTCCAAATTAGATCCTACTAAATTGCCTCCTGATGAGTAGCTAGGGTCAATAACCACTTCTGAACATCTTGGTCAAACATCTTGTGGGCAGCTCAGGAAACACCAGGACAAAACTGTAATTGTCCATGACTCAACTAATGTAATGAGAAACGACTGAAGTGAGTACATTTTACTGATGTTGAAACAGTGTCCCAAATTGTTTTGGAAAGAGAGTAAACTCATTTTTCAAAGCAATTTAATAACAACTTCTGCATTAGCAATGTAATGACAGCAACTGCAGAAAAAAAAAGGGACTTCCCTGAAAAATAAACACTCATTGAAAATCTATCACGGCATCAACTCATGGAGACCTAGTCCATTGCCAAAGAAAAAATTCAAATGTGTGTGTTCAGATACTATATGATAGAATTCTAGGGTTCCTGCATAATTTTTGTATCTTTCTCCCATAAAAATGACTTAATTTTATAATGATTTTTAGATATGCAGGAGCTCTCTCTTTTTTCACTTAAACAAGGACTTCATATTATGGTGTTTTTACATACAAAAGACCCACTTCTGCTTTCATTCAGTGAGATAACGAAGCATTTTTTGCATAAATTAGAAAGCGGAGTATTGTCATTTAGCCATAAAGTCATTTAGCCACAAAGTCATTTAGCCAATATTTTGTCTTGGTTTTATATGCTCTCATTGTTAACTAATACAGTGGGGTTTTTTTGTGAACTGAATGGAAGAGAAAAGGAAAATCTTCATTGCTTGTCAGGAAACTCAAACAGCAAGCATTGTTGTCAGAAGAAAAAGCACTTTTGGCAAGATTTGTTCATGTATGGTGGGAAAAGTAGGTTTCAGAGACAGGCACAGGACAAACCTTGTTTCTCAGAGCTTTTTCCTGGAGATCAGCACATGTGTTTGGGCAACTCGGGAAGGTGCGGAATACCTGGGATGGGTTAAAATTAGAATAACAGCCCATGGATGGCATGAGTAAACTGAGTGATACAGCGCATTTTGGTGGAAGTTGGTAAAGCTCACAATGTAATGAGTGCATTTAAATATGTCATATTCTGCAGAATACAATGTAGAGAGTTCAGGGAAATGTTATTAATATTTCAGTGTGCATCTTTTTATATGAAATATACATCTTGTGTATGCAAAGTACATTTTCAGGATCTCACTGAATTTGAGGCTAAGCTATAAGTGTTTCGGCATTGAGCCTAAATATTTCATTACATCATAAATATCATATGTTTCAGTATATAATGGAAGACAGATAACTAAATATTTGATTTTATGCCAACCATAATGACCCCTCATATGAAGAACTGTTTTCATCATCATGACCCAATTACAACTGCACTGAAAAAATTGACAATAATTTCAGGATCCAGTAGAACATGGCTATATTAGTGCTGGATGTTGTAGCAATGTGGCAATGGCTCTGCTGCAGTTTCTGTCCAGTCTTTATTATCGTCAAAAATGCCCTGCTGCTTCCAAAGTAACAGATAGTGGTTCCTCGACAGCTTTCCAGGTTGAGGTTTACTTAGTATGTCGAGGCACCCTTCCACTTCAGACTACTGAACCACTGTTCTGTGCACTGCTAGATCTCAATTTCATTCATTCCATCTCTTTAAATGGAAAACACCCTGTCTTTCCTTAGCAATCAGCTACATAAGTCACTAAATATCATGAGACCACTTGGTATTCCTAGGCTAGTGCTCGTTCCTGTTCAAAGCACAGATAGCTTTATATTTATGGTACTCCAGCAAATGCAACCTTTATAATAAGAAGTAGCTTCAGACTGCAATGTTCATATGGCTACTGATATTTTGTTAAGGTGTAGAGGTATTTATGTCCAAGGCATTAGTAAAGCTATAGTAGAAATAAAGAAAATTATTTAGGTTTGGTTTGGTTTATTTACCCTGTCTGTCTACAGTGCTTTCATCAGTGCTGTTATTTGACTCTATCCCCTCCTCGTTTTTTGCTTACAGTGCAGGGTTAGACCAGTGAAACTATTTCACACGTTTTGTCTGTGGTATCCCTGTTTGGCATCTCCTGCAAGGCTCAGAACAGTGCTACTGCAGGGGAAGTGAGAGACTAAAGTTTTCTACCTAAATCTCTGCAGAACAGCTAATGGTGCTCTGATGATGCAAAAACTTAAAGCCACAACTATTTTGTGATGTGTCTTTAGAGACTGTATTGCAGAGAAAAACTAGGGCAAAACCAATGCAAGTCGTAATAAGATTGAACCAGAAGGATGTTAGACACAATCAATGGAGTAAAATAACAGCTTGCCTGCTGTTAAGGTCCTCACCATGGCATACAGTATTAAGGGAGGACTGACAGAGAATGATCTTTTTTTCGGGAACTAAGGCCGAGGGGATATTGTTCTGCCTAATGTCCTTATGTTCCACTTGCAAGCGAACTGAGCTTCAGTATTTGCAGTATGTATGCCTGTCTCTCTGGTTCCCTTTGTCCTTCTTTTCTCCCCCTTTTCTTCATCCCTTCTTCCTTTATCCTTGGTCACACACATTCTCCCCTGGTTGCTGTGTGCATCTGTCACCACCATGTTGTTAAACCTGTTCCTTTTCCAGCCCCTTACAGCTCCAAAGCGAGGAAGGACACTTTAAGCCATAACACCCTGGTTTGTCAAGGCACTAGAGCAGCCCCAGCCCTCAAGAGAAGGAACTTATTAGAGTGCAGGAGCAGATCTCCCATTTTGTAGACCAACACATGCTTCAGCCCAGGCCTTGCCGAAGCAATTCCCATGGGAAAGTCCTATCCTGCAGCAGGAAACTGCTGCGCTGGATTTTCAGGTCTCGGTTGGTCATGAAGCACTTGCAAGTTCTTTATGAAATCTGGTGTTAGGAGAAAATGTTGAACTGTTAGATAATGCCAAGTGGGTACAGCTAAAAGCAAACCCACCAAATTGCAGAACATATGCTTCATTCAAGTCCAGAGGATGCCTGGATAAGACTAATTCTCTTGGCTCAATAGCACAAGTTTATTACAAACCCAGGCTCATAAAATAGGCTGTATTAATTGTCCTTCAAGCTAGAAGTGGTGTGTGAAAAGAGCTTCTATGGGTCAGGATTTCCTCTTGTGTGCTAGTTTCCCATCTGTAAGGGTCAGAGATGAGAAAACGTGTTGAGAGGAGTTTTAAGCATCCTTCCTGAATGAGAACAGCTTTCCTGAATAGGCAGGCATAGACAAGGAAATTAACATGCCTGCATACCTACACGTCGTGAGTCTGATCTAAAGAGTGTTTATGGAGTGTGGTTGCACTTCCTCTACATCAATGCAAAGCTAAATTATTTGCAGTATGTTTTAGAGGCATTAAGTTCAATCCTTGCTCAGGAAAGTTAGTTTAGTAGAAGTTTTGCTGGAGAAGATACTACAGTGTATGAGTCCATCTCCTCAAAAGTTACACCTCAGGTGTTATCATGCTCTGTGCACACTTCAGTGAGAACATATCTCATCTGTGCTGCCCTGCTGTCCTCCATGAAGCTATTAACCTGGGGAAAATCAGAGATGGGCTTAGGTAGATCCAGGTATTTTTGTCTAGCTATGTTAATTCCCCTGATACTTTAGAGCTGAAAAGCGTCATCCAGTAAATACAGCATAACATAAAATACAGGAAAACAGCAGCAAAAGAAACTGGGCAAAGAATAATTAAACATCAGTCCAGAAAGGAAAAAGAGGCCACAGCAGCTTCAGGCCTGACTTATAAAGGGATAGAAAAATACTTCAAGGAGGTGCAAGCACTTGTCTCATCTGCTGCTGTGCATAGCGATGAAAGGAAGGCAGGAGTCTTCACGTCAGCCCCCAGAAATCCCACACTTAAAGGGAGAAAATACTCAGCGTTGACTGTACCTTATGCCTTTCTTAGACAAGAAGCAAACAAAGAAATGAGGGGAAGCTGCAGCCAAATAACTTTTTAAAATAAACTGTACTCTGTTCACAAGGTTTGAAAGCACAGCCATGTCCCTTGACATTTTGGATGTGGTTGTTTCAGTAGGATTAGCAGAACATAATTTTGTGCTAAGTGGTCTTGCTTGGTTTGGACTTGCTGTTACTTTGGTATTTCAGTACCAGCTACATATGCTGATTACAAAACTCACTGTAGCTCCCAGCAATGTGTTGCAGACAATTAAAACACTAAGCAGAAATTTGTGGGTTTGTCGTTTTTCTGTGGAAGCTGCTGTTAAAGGAAATGTAGCCAGACAAAAGTTCAACATCATGGCAGGCTGGAGTATTTAACCTTTATCCATGAACAGATCCATGGGCTCTAGCCTGGACTGGCACTTCACTCCTCTGCAAGAAGAGAGAAACACGGACCCTGCTCCCTGGGACATGGGTCAAGACTGTCACAAAGAAGGATGAGCACGAGCTTGTCTCTCATCCACATTTGGGCAGCTGACTATGGCCTGAAACGATGAGGTCAGGTTAAAAAAAAACACGAAGAAAGAGCTAGCAGAGGCTTAGCACAATTTCCCAAAGCACTATATATTTATTCGTGTCTGAGTATGAATACACAAGGCTAACTTTAGTTCCTGTTTTTGAAAATGTTGGCCCTAATCTACATAGACCATCATTTATTCCCTGCCCTGCCCCCTCCACTCCCTCCCGTTTTTTAACAGATGGAAATATCATTTTCCAGAGCTAATTTTTTCCAGGTGGAATGCCTCCAAACTATAAAAGTGAATTTCTCACAATCATCTACAGGCAGAATTAAAACCAGACTTTAAATGAATTGGAATTTACTGTCAGAAAATTCCAGTTAGGTGAGTAGCAGGCAGTAGCAAGCCTGCAAGGGGGTGGGTTAGGCTTTTTATTTTTCTTTTTTGTTTTTGTTATTCAGAAAGCTCAGCGAAAAACTGGAGAAACAGTGACCCCACTCCAGCTTTGCCCCTTTTGTGTATGAAGTTAGGCAATAATTATAGCACAGGGCAGAGGCTACAGCTCCAAAAGTTCAGCTACCCATTTTAATCATTTTCGAGCTGAAACCATGTTCAGAAGCAAAGTTGCTTAAGCGCAGCCCTACAATTCATTCTGCCAGCTACAGACACCTGCAGAGTCACCAGAAGATTACTCCTAATGCAAATAATCCATCCCGTGGCATGGAGTACATCACAGAGATTTAGTTACTACTGTTGGTGGGGAAACCAGAGATCTGTGGCCAGAAATATCACACAGATGGGCCTGTTTGAAAATCCGCTGCATCCTGGGCTTTCAAACCTTAAAAACAGATGAAGTGATTCCAGTGTGACCCCTGCTGTGATATAATGGATCCTGTCTGTGTGTGCAGTGTTTGTCGTGATTTACCTCTTGCAATTCCTGGCTTGTGCAACAGACGGCAATTCTGAAAATGAATTACTATTGATTAGACATCCTGCCCTATTGAGTTCTAGGCAATTTTATGAATTTATTTATTTGAATAAAAGCTTTTAATGACCCCACTAATTTCAAATGGCTCTAGCAAAACAGCAATTCTTCTTTCCTTTTTTCCTGTTTGCGAACAGCAGATACATACTTCTCAGCCCTGTTTATGCCAGCTATGACTTGTTGTTGCCCTTAAATGGCCAGAGCTACCCGATTAAAATTACAGCGTGGGTTTCAGGAGGAGCAGGAGAGACCCTCTCTGGGGGATACAGTCTGCACTCAGAGAGCAGGGGGAGCTCTTGCCTTTCTGCGGCAGGTGGAAGGGGTCGAGCCCGGGCCGCAGAGCATCCCTCCGGCACAGCATCCCTCCGGCACAGCATCCCTCCGGCAGAGCATCCCTACTTCCACTCAGCCCAGCAGCAGCAGGCTGCAAATAAAGGACTACCGACAACACAACCGGGGGCCGGAGCCCTTCATTACCCCTCACGCCCTCCTGCCAAAAAGAGTATTCTGCTGAGAAAGGAGAGGATTAAGTGCTGCTCCACTAAAAATGGGATTGTAATGAAACAAGTGAAGGTCCTAAGCAGGCAGCCTAGGGTTTGGAACGGGCTGTGTTTTGAACTCTAAATCTTGCCAATGTCTTGTTAGGCGTATCTGCTTACTGTAGAAATAAATACTGAGGTAAAATGTAATCTGGCACTGAGCTGTGCTCTGATGGAAATGAATGACAAAATGCTCATTGGAGTCAGGCTCTCCATGCTCTCTTTAAAAGCCTAGGAGACTTCTGCAAACGTGTTTCCAGTGCATATGTATTAATCGTCTTTTAATAGGAATTTTTACTGAATAACCTAATACATAAGAACACAGTGCACGTTTCAAAAATCATCAGCCCACTTCCCCCCATCAGAGGAAATGGATTAAGCAGTATTTTTGGTAGTACAATGGACTTGAACAAAGGAATAACATGGCTTTTGATATATGATAATTTCAGGAGACTGACACAAAAATAGGCTGAAGAAAGTCCTCAAAGGCACCTATACAGGATATTTTCAAAGACTGGAAATAGCTTGTATACAGAACACCCTCCTTTCATTCAGCCAAAAAGAATGTGCTTACACGGCAGAAAGGACAAGGAGCGGGAGCTATGCGTGGCTTCCTGCAATTATTTCCAACCATAATCAATGCAGTACTCCTGTACCGAGGTATCAGTTCTGCAAACAGCCTTGAGTATGCTGGCTATGGAATAATAAAATTTTTAAAAGAGGCAGAGAGTAAGAGAGGCAGAGAAGGAGGAAGATAAGGAGCTTAAGAGGGGCTGCTCTATTACAAGCAGAAAAACAGGTTCCTGAAAGATGGATCTGGGCTCAGGCAGGCACTTAAAGCCTTTAAACAAGCTCTGCAGGGAATTAAATTCTCTACCTTACTGTAAAAACATGTAGTGATAAAACAAGCTGTGTATGACACAGACTATCTATGGTTTTAATTGAAATTTGTTAGAAACATGCATCTCCATGAATGGATGCTGAATTTAAGTGCTCCAAGTGAAAAAAAGCAAGCAAGAGGGTACAACACAGTCAGTCTTCCAGAAGTCTATGAAAATGTAGGCTTTTTCATTTACTTATTAGGTGAGTATTTCATACCCTAAAGGCAGATAATTTCCACAAGTTTTGACTGTAAGGATGGATTTGAATGTGGGCTCCTGCAGTGACTCCCTTAATCCCTGAATGAGCATAAACAAGGCAAGTCAGAAACCAGTGGCTGTTCTGGTACCTTTACAAGCTGTTTTTCTCTCCGTGATGGTGGGTGCTGTCACTACCACAAGGTGACGGTCCAGTCCCTCCTTCTTCCTTCCCTCCTCTCCCCCCTCCCATTCCCCCCCTCTTTCCCCAGCATTCAGAGTCTGGCATTCAAATCAAAGGTTTGCTTTGAAGTTATAACCTAAAATGGGAAGTTGATAACTATTTTCCTCCCAGTGCTTTAGTGATGATGAATTGCTGATCACGAAGAGGAAATTACTTCTTCTTCTTTTTTTTTTTTTCTTTTTTCATTTACATGCAAGCAGTAAAAGTCAAGGCTCCACACTGCAAATATGTGCAAATTCATCCACTGGCTGTGTGTGCTACAGCAAATCCTATGGAGATAAGGAGCTAAAGCAGCAGGGGTGCAGCAACATAAGCTCCAAAGCTAGACATGCAATTTAATAGGCAACAAACTTAACAAAGGCAAAGGGATATTTAACAGGGAGGTGAAATATTCCAACCATTAAAAAACAGTAAATTGCTGTGACAGCCAGAGGTTTAACACTGCACCTCAATATAGAATGTATATGTGGGAAGAAATATAGAGGTTTGCCCAGGAATTAGTTTAGCCAATAATTTTTTTTCAAGCAAAGAGATGTTCTGAGGGATGGAGATTGTTGCTGTTGTTATGAACAGAATTAAGTAAAATAATATTGGGGGGGAAGAAGGGGAGGGCTTAGTAATTGGTGCTGAATGTTCAAGGTAATCATCCTGTTCATCATAAATGACGGTGTTTAACCATAAGCAAATTAGACCATGTCAATCTTTCAGAGGGCAATTAAAGCAATAGATTTTCTGTGGCCTGTTTTCACACTCATGGGGCCTAATTCAACTCCCGCCTACCTCTTTGGGGAACCAGCATACCTCTTGTCTTTAGCGCAGCTCTAGCTGACTTTTACCACTATCAGTGGTAACTGGGTCAGGCCCATAATACAGGGCATAAATGTTCTTCAAAATGAAAAAAAAAACAATTCTCTTATAAACAGATATCAGTCGTTATTAAAACAACAGTTCCAGGAAAGAACTGATTCCAATCCAGATTCCTAACACTTAATGATGGAGAGACAGAAGGATTGCTGAGTGCTTGCAGTAATAGCAGTTGACTGTCCATTTTTCCCCAGCCACATGGATCTTCAGTTAGACATATTAAGAGACTGCACCTACACTGCAAACTGGCCTTTTTCTTTCATTTTCTGCAGTCCATTTGTATCCAATCAGGTTGCATCAGGATTCATTGCATTTAATGGGAAATGCACTCTTCTGGATCAGATACCTGTTTTCAATTTGGAGAGTATCTGATTCCAGTGGCAGAGGTGACAGGAATAAAGAGGAAAGGAGAAGCAAGTGCCTATAGTATAGATTTCTGCCATGCTAACACAGCTGCCAGTTTCTGAATCACTGGGACCTTAGAACTTACTTATATTTTCCAAATTATGATGGTGAAATAAGAAGTGAAAAATTAGCTATGTCTTTATTTGAGTTTATTTGAAAAATTAACTATTGTCTTTCTCTAAGAATGATAACTGTTTTTTGACATAAAAGTGCCCTTACCACAGTGTTTCCCCAGAGTCACAGCCTTCTAAGGAGCCCACTATTCTGCAATGATGGTCTACAGAAATATTCCTGACATACAGCCTGAGTCAGCATCAGGCTCACTACTGGTTAGCGTGGGAACAAGTTCAGGCTCAGTATCACCTACCATATCTTTCAAGTGTCACAGAGGGAGGAATGATGGACAATGTTGCCGTGCTTCTGAAAACTTTTTCTTTTTCAAAATTATGTCATGGAGGCAGCATATTTTCTGTACAAAGCTCTGATGTAATTCGTATTAGGAAGAATACCTCCACAGATTTATCTGTGGCAGAAATGTTGGTGTACTATTTTCCTAATAAGCAGAAAGAAAAATTGTATGGTATCACAGCATTAATACTGTAGACCCCTGCTTCAGTTCAAAAACAGTCTTCCCAGGTTTATTCGATCTGTTTGAATTATGGAGAAGCTAGACCTGTGCAGATAACCATTTTCAACTTGCTTACAGGCATTTGGAAGACATCAGTTCCTATATAGAAGTAAAACAATAAGGAAAATTTGGGATCAGCTTTGCCTCCTTTATATCTCATCATTCTGCACATCTGACATGCTTACCTTAAAGGTCTGAGAGAAGTCACATTTGGAGAAAGGAACCAGGAGGGCAGGAAGGAAAGTAGTAATGTGAATGTGAAAGTAGGCCAAGAGAGGCTTCCTGTCAACCTTTAAAGAAACTACTGAATCCTGCCCTGGATTGCTGTACACCCTGATGAAACACTTCATCGGACTTGGATGACCGTGGCATGTAACCAAGCTGAATGCTAGACAAACCACCAAGGGGCCACTTCTACTTTGCCAACAAGATCATGCATATTCAGGGAGCTTTCCAAGTGACGTAGACCTGCTCCTTCCCACCTACCAACAAAGAGCCCACGTATATTCCCTGAATTCAGCACTTTCATTCATGTCATCAGGAAGTAACAGACACCCTCAAGCTGCCGCAATCTGAGCCTTGAGAATTGGCCTATGGCCTTCCTCAGCTTGGGAAAGAAAACACTCAACAGCCGGTGCCACTCCTGAGGGCAGCTGCCAGTGTGACACTCGAACAGAGGGCCCTCCTCTCTGTGACCATCTGTCAGTCCAGTGCTGAGGAAATCTACCTTGAAGACCTCATTCTTGGCCAGCTGACACCCAGTCGTGTAGCTCTGAGTTTACCTAGAAGCTAGCAAAAGCCACCTTCACAGCTGCTGGAGATAGCATCGTAGAAGCGGTCTGGTCAAGACAGAGATGGATGGACATTTTTTAAATAAAGCTGTATTAGAATGTACCCTATAACTAAACCTGAGATGTTCTATGAAAACAGACCAAGCTTGGCCAAACTTTGGGTGAACAGTCAGTGGGCTTGCAAGGAACTACAGTTGGGTTGGTTTCACTGGATGCTAAAGAGTCCACATTTCCAGAGCTACCTAAATGTGTTTCCTAATCTCTGCAACCCAAAAGCCAGAGGAGTTACCTGGAGCCCAACGGCTCCAGCATCTGGATCCCGCAGTTTCCATGAGTGAGCCTGTAAGCCCTAAAAGGCTGTGGCTGCTGCTGAGGTTCATGGACCTGCAGCCCTGCATCCCACATGGGCGATGGCAGTGCCACCTTTCCTGATGTGCTGGAAGTCGTTGGCTTCAGCTTGTGTTGCAGGCAAAGGCTGGAACTAGGGTGGTTGGGAGAAAGGCAAACCTGGCCATTGCCTGGGGCAGCCTGTTTCTACCAGCAGCAAAGTGACCGTGGCGATGCTGCCTGCTCTGCCTGTGCCAGACCTGCAGGAAGACGAAGTTGCTGCCGGAGGGCAAGGTCAAAACCAACAGCGGTTGCTCCCTGCCTGCCTGGCAGCAGCAAGAGGAGATATGCCAGCCCTCTGTGGCCTCCCTTGGCTCCACTTCCCAGCTTTGCTCTCATTGCCTTCCCTTCCCATAGCCGCAGCATCCCAGCTCCTGCTCTGCTACCCCGGGAGAGCAAGACATGATTTTACATGCGCTGCCATGAAGGCTTGAGTCAGCCCTGCCTTCAGCAAACTCCCCGGGAGAGCAGAGACTGTCATAACCTCACCACTGTGGCTGGCAGTGCAAGGTGCGCTTTCACCTTTGTCTGCCTCCTCGAACACAAATACCTGGCAGCACATGTGTTTGCAAAAATCATACCAAAACAACACTCCTTCCCTGGGGAGGCAATGAAGACACAAACAGCCTGTGACAATTGTTAGCTATGTTGCTGAAGGCTTTACTGAATGGCACTTGCAAACCAGGGGGATTGTCATGTTACAAAAGCCTACAGAAAGGAGAAGAATTAATTGTTTTACCAGAAAATGCACATACACACAAAAGGTATTAAACAGAGTTATGGTCTCAATATGTCCAGTTCAGCAGCATTTGTGAGTTGACATAGCTGAGAGAAGTAAGGAAGAAAGGCCTTTTTGTTAAGACACTGGAATCAGAGACTAAGGAGATCTAGATCTGAAGCACAGCTTAAATGGACCTTCCTGACTCTGCCTCAAGTTTCTTACATTTCCTTAGGCAAATCATTTAATCTCTCTGCACTGCAATTCCTCATTTGTAAAATAAGGGTAATACTTCCTTCCTCCTTCTTGCCTAATTAGTCAACCAGGGCTAAAGCCGTAAAAGAACTTAGCTACTGAAAGTGAAATTTAAGTGACTGAATTAAAATATAGGCCCTCAGCATGTTCTCGCAACTGCTGCCTAGAGCTGGAGACATCTGAAATCTGTATACATATACATTAAGAAATGGCATGTACCTCCATGTTCTCACTTAGGCTCTAGAATATTGAACCTTCGGGGCACCTGAATTCCCTTGCAGACTTCACCTTCATCTCTTTGAGGTTATCATTTGGGGATTTATTGTAGTGACCATCACAACAGTTATCATTTAGGAGACAGAAATATCCAGCTTCCAGAAAACATACAGTTGAGTTGCAAACTTTTTTTGAGGAGCAAGCAGTTTGTCTCATAAGAAGAGATGTCAAAGTTTAGAGTAATTTAGTGCTGACTGAAAGATGGTCTATAACAAGGACTGTGTGATCACAAAGGCTTTGAAAGAGTAGGAGCATGCTTATCCTGTCTGACAGCATTACCCACAATGTGTCATTATAGATATTGATTATATAGCCATAATTAAAATGTGCTTAAATAGCTAAATGCAGAAAGAAGTGTCAGATCCTTAAGACAACTTTAAGTTAAATCATCTACTTTATGTCTGGCTATGCAGCCCGCACATAAGATCCAAGGCAAATATTTGAGGTTCCTTGCTTAAAAGAAGAGTTACTATGTCTAAGCATCAAAGCAGAGCTGCTTGTGACGAGCATAAAAACCTAATGGGTTTTGCAAGAAAATTATGTCACCTTCAAATCAATGTTGATAACACAGGTGGCATTTATAAAAGGTAAAGTCGTTCATATTAACACAGTCTATCTCCAGTAACTGTCAAAAGAGATTATGAACCCACTGTCCGGAAAGACATTTTGCCAAAGCATGGTTTTGTTAGAATAAGACAGGCTGACAAATCAGAGTGACTATTTTTTTCCTGACAATTTCTTCATTTGGTCTTAAACTGTGACATATGGATGCCTTGTTTTGTGCACATAATCAGGATCATTCAGGCATCTACTGGTGCTATTCACATGCTTTTTCTTGTGATGCTCACAGGATCAGCACTGACTCCATGCATGAATGCAGGAATGGACTTCATAAAACTTGCAGGGAAAAAGTAGTTTTTCCACGTAACATTCGCTGTGAAGGATGAAAGAAAAAGTCTAGGAAAACATCATTCTCAACAAGTCTGCAAGTCCAGGTGACAGTATGGCTTAACATAATAAAATTACTTAATAATGCTACTGCATAAAGATCAACTACTTTTGAAAAAAACTTGAGCAGAATCTTGAGCAGAAAGGTACATATAACACTTGTTTTTAAAAAAAAAAAATCAAGAGGAATCCTTGTAAATGTTTCACATTTGTAAAAAAAAGAAAAATCAATTAAATTATAGAATTTTCCTTGGTTTATTTGGATAGACATGCATTTGTTTGAATGCTCCATAATGAATTTCCTGGAATCTTTTTCTAAAACCTAACTGAGATATTCTTACACAGAAAAGTGTAATGTATATCAAAAGTTGTAAAAGACAATAGGTAAAGAATAATGATGAATAACAAAGCAGTGAATTGTTAACATCCTGCATTACTCCACTGGACATAGAGAAATACCTTATCCATGAGAATTGTGTGGTGTTGTTGCAATTTATAAATACGAACGATTTCATACTAGAGAACTAAGTACAGAAAAACAGCATAAATTGTGATCTGTTAGAAACATGAACATACATAATGAAATTAGACTGTTTTATGAAATACATGATCTGATGGACACTAGGAAATATAATTCCAAACACAGAAGTAAAAGGACTGGGGACTGATGCTAATGACAGAGACTCACTGGTGAGCATGAGCAGTGAAATTGGGCTTGCACTTCAAGTATGAGCTGACGTGAGAAAATTAAAACCACCCCAAACAGTCGATGTGTTGCAGAGGCAGGGGAAATATTTTATGCATCGGGGTTGTATGAGAACCATCATCTAGAATATTGCATCACTACAGCAGACACACTGTGTATGGGAAAGGTGCCCAGAAGGGATCAACGTAATTCAGGAAGGGCCTGAACTAAAAAAAAAATTCACAGTAAAACTCAGTCTGGCTAAACCATGACAAAGACAGGATATTGTGACATTCTACCAATATTTGGGAAACAGAGATGAATTTTTTAGTATAAGTAATAATTGACATTTAGCATAGCATAATACATACAACTGAGTAAATGGAAGGAAATTAGGAGTGAGATTTTAAGAGGAATTTCAAGAAAAACTTCTTGACAGTGAAATATATTAGATTGTGGAGTAGTGTCCCCAGGGAAATAATGAAAGCACTGTCACTTGGGACTTTTAAAATTACACTGAAAAAAAACCACAATAGAGTATCTAGTAGAGAGAACAGTCTTTTAATTGGCCTCAGGGAGCCGAACTGAATGACTTAATTGGTCTTCCCAGTCTCTAATTTCTGCAGGACAGACCATGCCCTATGTGCTTTCCGCACAAGGGAAAAACAAGCTCAGGCAGTCTCCAGTCAGGGTATTGCGTTTCCCTTTGCCTGTGCTGAGGTGGGAAGAGGACTGAGCTCCCCAGCCTGGCCCTGGCTGCTCCGTCCTCCCATGCACCAAGTAACCCCACCTTACTTCCCCCGTAACATCCCCATAGCTTGGTGAGGAGCAGCAGTGGGTCCCAGATTAATTTATTTCAACATGTTGCAGCCTCTCATCTGGGGGGATTGGTGGCAGGAAATTTTTTTTTTCCAAGAGACACTTCTGCCCCACACTCTTAAATTTAGAGGATTCTTCTGTATTCTTCTGAAGTAATAAACAAATGTGGCTGTGACTCTTGGGTCCTACCTTTCTGTCTAATTGATCAGAAGATACTTCACTTTGTCAGAGACCAGCAGCTGATTTTCTTCACACTGTCTCTTGGCGTGACTTTTCTCATCATTTGATCACCTAGAGAAAGGTTCAGCTCATGTTTCTAGTTTCTGCATTCCATTTTTTCTCAACAGAAACAGCAAAAAGAAAAAAGGAAATAAGAAAAACACTGTCACTTAGACCAATAAACTTATAACCATGGAAAAGTTTTTGTAGTGTAAAACCAGTAACCTCAATTCTCTACTGTAACACAACCGTTTTCTATGATGTACCAGCATGGTAAGGGAGGTTCTGCATGTGATTTGGGATTTGATGCAGGAGAAGAGGAAGTGTGACTGGAGGACAAGATACTCTTGATATTATATATGTATATAATGCTTTGCTAAGTTCAATCAATCTTAAGTTCATAGGCATAAATTCGAGCAGTCTTAAGTTGCACTGGATTTGTACTAAGGCCACAGACAGGGAAATGAGATGACAGCCAGATGCAACTTTTGTCTCAGTTCATTTGGTATGCAATGGCAATTCAGCAAACTAATAACAGATAGCAAATTTTAAGCATGTGAGCATCCCTATCAAAACCATTCTGCCTCAGCAAGTGCTTAATTAGTCTTCATTTACAGAATGGAGACCAGCGGATCAACATAATCTGGCCATTATGAAAAGTATTAGCGGTTCTTGTAAATGAGAAAGGCTGTCTGCTACTCAGAGGAATCTGTTTTTTTCTGACTGAGGACAATCAGATGAAACCAACTAGCAGATGCACAGCAACCGTTCTGCCCACCCAAGCTCCCCCATTTTACACAACAGGAGATGAATCTTCTAACGAGACCCCCCTCAACTGCAAGCCAGGCTCTTCTGCTCAGTGTTCTTCATGCCTTTTTGCTGTCTCTTTTAGGTTTCTTCCTGCTCAGCTGTTACGGGTCTTATCCTGACTCATACCACTTTCTCCTTTTACTGTAACACTGAAGTGCTTAGCACCTAGGTCTGGATGCCACAAGAGGAAAAAGGTGTTGAGGTGCTGCAGGACTAACCATTAAGCTTTCAAGTCTGAACTTTGGGGATCTACTTCAAATAACAGTAAGGGAATGGACCTATTTGGCCCAGATTGCCCCTGGGTTGGAAACGGCCTCTGACTTCATGCATCTCATAGCAGGCATTTATCTACTACATACTGACCATTTGTTATCTTAGTGGAACAGGCTCTGCTGGTCTTCTGTAATGTGTTTGAAACCAATAGGAGCTCTTTCCTCAGTTTAAGTTGTCTCCTGGGGAAGTCCTATGTTAACAAATATGCTAAAAATGATGGGATCAAAGTATTGCTTGCAGTCAGGACACCTGGTTCAAATTTTATTTTTTTTCATTTCAAATATGTTTTAAATGTTTCATTTATACCCCATTTACTTTTTTCCCTTTCCTACCCTTCTCTTATGCTGAAGGACATTGATGCAGTAAAGTGCATGAACTTACTGCTGAGTTTATGGACACAGATAGTAATGTTACCTGGCTTTTATGGGCTTTTTTTTAGGTGCATAACACTGTCCAAAGGAGGTAAGTGCTGCTTGTCCTATTTTACAGGTGGGGAATTGTGGTACTTGCACTGTGGAATGACTGAGCTGGGAAGAGATCCAAGGCCCCCGGCAGGTATATTGCATTTCCAGTGATTTCGGTGAGCATATTCATGTGCTTATAGTTAAGCAAAAGCTTTACCACTTCCCTTGGTCTGAAGCAATCTCCCTTCCTCCTTCCCTGCCCCCTGAAGCCCAAATCAGAAATGCTTCCCCCCAGATCATTTGTTGAAACTAGACTGAAAAAAAATAAATTAATAAAATAAGGCATGAATGAGCATGTGAAAGGTCCTGTGGAGTATTAGCAGAGCTCGTCTTTGTGGGTCTGAAAAGCCCATGATAATGAGCTCTTGCATCAGGGGTGGAGGGAGGCACACATGCAAAGGAGGGTCTTGGGCTTCGCGTTTCATTAGAGAAAGGTTTCAGCCTTTTTCCTCGGAAAAAAACCAGCTTTGAAAATGGAAAGCGATGCAAACTGATCATTATGGTTGAAAGCGCCATCATTAAAAAATCTCTCGTCATTCACAGGCTCCTGACAGCTGGTTGCTGGGGCCTGAATAAACACAGCCAGTGCTGCGTGGATTTTGGGGAAGATGCTCCCCGTTTCCCTAACCGCAGGGGGACTGTGCCTCCAGGCCACTTTGGGTCCCCCAGGCTACCTTCCAGCTGGCCACCTCCGGGGAAGCAGCCCCTGCCCCCTGCTGCCAGCAGGACCCCTGCCTGGAGACAATGCCCTGTTGAAGGTTTTAGGATGCTGTGAATACCCACTAGCCTGCTTTGCCCCGCTCCCCTTCTCCACCTCCTTCTTCCCTCTCTGCCCTCTCCCAACCTCTCCCTTTTCTCTGACTATTTCCCAATCTGAAAGTCTTTTGCTGCTGTTGGTCCTCTTGTCCTGTCATCACGCCTGGCTAAGCCCGCTGTCCCGGCAGTGCCTCACCCCATGAAGACCGAGGGGAGATGCTGAGCTTTATTCAGTTCAGCACAAAATAAGCCTGGAGGCTTCCCAGCTGCATGGGCAATAGCAACACCAAATGCTTAACAGGCTCTTAAAACCAGAATGGAGGCCCATCCCCATAACCCACTTGTTTCTGGGGTAGGTTTCTGGGCAGGGGCACCTATGTTTCCTTTCTGTGTGTCACTGGTTTGTCTCCAAAACAATTTTAACTCTCCCATCAGCTATGTAGCCCTATCTATTCCCTGCCAAGCCAGACTATGTGTAGTGACACGTAGTGATTCCAAGGCATCTGCAGACACTTAAATTGCCAACAAAGTAAATATTGCAAACATTTCACAGAGAAAAAGGGGAAGGGAAGGAGAAAGAGGAGAGGGCGTGAAACTGGAATGGAAATCAGCATTGGACTGGTTTTCCTTGCACATTGCTTGCTAGTAAGCAGAGAAGGGGAGGGAGAAGGAGAGGGAAACAGGGAAAATGAAGGGGGGAGGAAGCCAGTCCTACAGGCAACACCGAATGGAGCGCATAAACAAACATCTGCTTTGAGACATCTAAGGAGAGACCGAGGCTTTGTGCAGTTTAGAAAAAAGAGGCTGTCTTATATGCATTTAATGTTTTACGCACACTGGGTCTGAGAATTTAACACACTGGTTACTGAGCATTTAATGCTTTATGGAAACAGCTAAAGACAGGAGTTTTAACTGCTGAGCTTTTGCATCCTTTAAAAAAAAAGTCAAAGACTTTGGTTTCTCTTTAAATTGTTTTTCCAAATAAGTGTTTGCAATCATTCAGGAGTAAATGCATACTTCCAGGGTGTAAAATGGGTTTATCTGGAAATTTCTATGTGGCAAGATCCACTATCCAGTAGGTTCACTGCTACTGTGAAAGGACTGTCAAGATGACATATCAGTGACACTAATGTGACACCATTAGCATGCAGAATAGAAACAGAGAGGCAGGTTTACACTGCAAGGTTACAACAGCCCCTACCTCCCAGTAAAGACTGTGGATTATTGCAAGTTTGAAACAAGGAAAATCGAGGCTGGGTGCTGGGCACAAGCTGCTCCACAAATTCTGTTCTCACGCTGTTTTCGTGCCTTATAAAATTACAACCTCCCTTAAATGGTTCCTTTTTTTTTTCTTCTTCTTCCTTAATAATTGTACAGAGGTTGGTGATTTAGAGTTGTTCTGGTTAATATTCATACTACAAAATTAAATCAGACTTCCTCACAGCACATTCTTAATTTTAAGTTTCTTCCCATTTAGAATATTTCTTTTGATCTAAGAGACATGAACTGTGATTAAAATGAAATATTTCATTATTTATTTAGCATTTTATAATGGCAGAAGCATGATCACTGTTCTCAGTGTCACCCTGAGTTTCTTTCACAGTGGCAGGCTCTGAGCAAACCCACAGTACTTTGCAATCTTCATCATGGGTGGAAGGATGGAAGAAAGGAGATGGAGGCCAAGAGAGGTGGAAGAATGCGCACAGGATGGGTTACAGGTAACCAGCCATGCTGAGACAGGAATCTGGAGGTGAAATCTTGGATTCCTGAAGTAGCAAAAGTTTTGCTGATGGCGACAGTGAAGCTTATTTGGGACCACTGCTTCCCACACCCAAGTCAGCAAATATCTAATCCATGCAAGTGCACTCCTCCTCAGACCAGGACATTTCTCAGGAGAGTCATCATTCTACAATGGGAAAGAAGTTGCCATTTATTTTGAACATTAAAAAACATTAACTTATTTTCAAGCATTTACACCGCTTACTTATTACCTGTATTTAAAAATAAATGCACACTTCTCTTGGAATAATAAACCGCAGAGAAATACTTTGATTGTTCTTCAATTCTGCAGAAACTTGTCTTCTAAGAATTCAATTTGCAGGCTAAATCTGACTCAACAGAACCCATTGACAATAGCATACAACTCAAGTCACAAAATAGTGCCAGAATTAAATTTAAACAATCAGTTCTGAAAATAAATATTGGCCCATGGATCAAATTCATTACTAAATTTATGCATGACAGTTCTGCACAATAGGTCTGGGGATCACCCCAGCAATTTCCAGTAAGGAAAGGAAGAAGCACTTGTGATAATGTTAAGTTGTATTTTCCTACAAGCTTGGTGGTTTTTACCTCTCAGGACTTGCTCGCACTGCAGTTTCACATAAGTAACCATAATTGGTGGCACTATAGAACCATCATGTAACTTGTATTTTCAAAGTCAGTAACATATACACAGACAAGGCAAGTCCTCTCATTCTGCCCAGAAGCAATGTGGGCAGAGGAAAAAAACACTCAGCGGAGGAAAAAAACCTCAGCACCTGCAAAATGAGGACCATATGTTACAATGTACAATGAGGACTGGATTTAAGAAAAATGAGAACAGTCCCCTTTGTAAAAAAACAAAACCACACTGGTTTTGCAGTTTCCCAACAAGCCATGGACACATTTTGCTTTCTGGTAGCAGATCAGAGAGTTCTGGGGCCATGGGATCAGTACCTGCTGATACAGTAAAATGTATAGCCCTAAAAAGTGATGTCAGAAAAGTACATAACTAAAGCATCACCAGAGACACCCAACAGGGTGAGATTTCTAGCTACTGATAAATCATCATGTCTGCTCTTAACATGATTACATCAGCACATTCCCTGTGAAAATACTTCCAAATTGTGCCTCAGTCGCAATGGATGTATAACCAACTATGACCAGTTCTCCAGTTACTCTGTCATAAATGCTCTATGACTACTTCATCTTGTTCCTTTTTTACTTGTCCACCAGTAATAACAAAGATGTAGGTTTTCTCTCTTTTGTCGTGAGTTTCCCAGTTTTTGTGGAAATCACTGAGGAACTCAAATGCAGTGTTCATTTCTCAGTACTCTTACTGCTACTCACAAACAAGCAAGTAATGTTACAGCTTTAGGGAGGGCCTGCTGTAGCCAATTACAGACTACTCACTGAGCTGACTTAACATTCAAATACTGTGTAAAACCTAGGCTCTTCTTCCACAGTGGCAATGCTTCCCCTGAGAATGCAGAATTTTTGATTGGTGAATGTTTTTATGTCCTTGGATGTAAAGATGATGCGGGAGTAATGTTTGCTGTTGAAGTCATCCTAACAGCCCGGTATAACACGTGAATGGCCACTGCTGACTTTTTTTCCTGATCGCACAGTACTACTCGGGTGAAGTGCTGCAGCTTTCACCAGCTCCACATTGCTTGCACCCATCCCACTGCCTCATGGGGAGACCAGACTTCTGCTGCGGGCACACAGCTTATCAGCTTCCCCGAGCTGAGTTTCTCTTCATGCTGGATTTCATCCTGGGTGCAGCACACGGCATACATCCAACTTAAAAATAGGAGCTGGGAGGGGGGTGTCTGCCACTCAAGCAGAAGGAGGAAAGGGAAATTAAAACTTCTTGCGATCTGTCGACTCCTGTGGGCTGCTTCATTACTGCCTGCCAGGAGAAGCCCTGCGCTCAGAGACTTGCAGTTGCATGGGGGGATGCTTGGCAGGGCCCACACAGTGCTGCTCTTCCAGCTGCCAGTGACTCTAGAAGAGCAGCATCATTTCTCAAAAACCATTCGTGCTGCTGACCTCTGATAAAACACTTACAGCCTGGCAAGAATATTGTACTATTAAAGTGTCACTACTGAGGCTTTTTGCAAGGGAGGGAGCACAGAGGCTTGCTCTTCTTAGTCAGTGTGGAGAAGTTTGTTGGTGCCATCATCTCAGTCATGGGGTAGAGTCAACAGCAACAACTGCTTGACCTACACTCACACCGAGCTTAGTTGTGCCAGCCTGCACAGCTTAGTGTGCAAAGGGAATATTTTCTGAAGCACAGTGTTCACCGAGAAGAGATATGAGCCTTGAAAGATGTAAAAATAAAACAAAGTCCCTAGGTGCCTGGGAATTCAGTGGCTCTCACAAAAAAAAAAAAAAAAAAAAAAATCCTGTCATAATTTCATCTGGGCCTCAGGGAAAAACAAAACAAAACAAACAAAAAGAAACCCCCAAACAAACAAAAACCCCAACAACAAGGAGAAAAGGAATGCCTCAGTGGCAAACAGCCAATTTGGGACTACAGCAAAGTTGCTAATTTTGGACACACTGCGCTTTGCTGCTGTTGTACAACAATTATTCACACAGGTCTGGGGCTTGCCCTAGCTCATGATACATCTGTGTTTAATTATACCTGAGGTGGAGACGTGGGTTAATTTGGTAGACACAAACAAAGTCATTTTTGTTTCAGCTCTGCAGGCCTGTGAGAACATGTGTGAGTGTGATGGATGGGAGTGGGAGTGCATGCATGCACATCCCAACTGTCTGAAGATGTGGGTCTGGAAGTCAGTCCTTTCTGTCAGGGTTTCCGTCCTGCCCATTTCTGTGATAACTGCGTGCAACCTCTGCAGTTGGTAATGTAGCAGAAGCACTGCTAGCCACACCTTGGAGCATCTGCATGCCAGCCAGACAGGAAGGAGTGCCGACAGCACCTGAGCACCCTGACAAGTCATCTAAACCTGCTCAGGATATCATACTGAAGGCAGGGTGGTAAAAGTGCCAGCCAGTGACCATCAGTGTCCAGCCAACACCAAGCCACCTCTTGTTTTTGCCAGGTGTGTAGCTAAACTGGTGAGCTTTAACTTCTGTGTTTGTAAGAAGGAGGTGGTATGAGAAGTACCATGAAGTTTAGTGAATGTTTATAAAGCACTTCCTAGCATAGAGAAAAATCCTCCTATCTAAAACTCACTTGTCAAATGTCAGGCTGTCAGTGTCAGTCAAGCATATGCCACCTTTCTTCTGCTACTCAGCCACATTACAGCTTCCTGTGCATTAGCTGACAGTGACATGATGTTTCTCTGACTTCAGGTACAGCCTGGTGTACAGGCAGTAAGGGAAGAAGCAGTCCTGATGCTGGATGGCATATATGAACTGGCTCACCTGGGAATGCATCCTTCATGAAACACCCTGTGTTTCCCCCCAGATAAATCAGTCACTTCTCATACAGAGTGCTAGACTTCCCCATTACGTCCCTTGAAACACTCAGGTTAACTGAGAGGTTGCTAATCACCAACGCAACAACTGCCTTGCTGTCCAGCTAGGAGGCATAGTAGAGCTTCAAATCTGTGGTATGGAGGCAGCTCCAGAGGGAAGTCATCTGCTCCATCACTGGCTCTTACTGAAACAGTGGAGAAGACACTCCATTGGCCCTCTGTGAAAGTAGTCCCAAAAACAGCTTTCAAGTGCCAGTCGCAGGTATCAGAGGTGGAGGCAGCATTGCCTTGCCTCTAGGACAGTCACCTGGCACATACGTCTTCCATGCAGGCCATGCAGAAGTTCTCAACTGAAGTAATTTGGATTGTGTGTGATGTGCAGGGGCTATGGCTGACCAGAGGCTGCATTAGTATCACTTGCCAGAGAATTTTGTAGCATCCTAGGCCATCTAGTACATCCCTGCCCTAAGGAAGGATTGATGGTATCTGTTTTTATTCTTGATCAATGTTTGTCTAATGTGTTCTCAAAATTCTCCAATACTGGCAACCCTCTGAGGGCAATCTAGACCAGTGGCACTCTGTCCCTGCTGCTAGAATATATTTTTAACCTCTTTGCTGATTTTTTGCTGCTGTCATTTAAGACTCTGAATTATTGTCCCCCTCCCTCTCCTACCCTATCCCTCATTGCTGCAGCCTTTCACCTGTCTGGAGGCTGTTTTCATGCTATTCCTCCAATTTTCTCTTTAGGCTGAATAGCTCCAACTTGTTCAATTTTTATTCACAGGTCATATTTTCTAGCCTGTTGAATAATTTGGGCTCTGCTCAATTGACCCACATCTTTCTTGAAGGAGCAGAGATCTCAGCTGAGGCTGTAGGAGAGCTGAGCAGAGTAAGGATTGCTTCATGTGTTCCATAGGCAAGACTTTGCTACTTGCCTTATCATGATTTTTTTCTTTTTCACAACAACATCTCAGCACAATCTGGTTAGAGACATGACAACTTCAGATGCCTTCTGCAGAACAGCTACCCAGCCAGCTGCTCCTCACCCTGTACTTGTGTAGCTGGCTATTCCTGTCTGAGGGTGGGATCCTTGACGCAGGAAATCATGGCCCAGGACAGTTGCCAAAGCAAAGCTGGATGCACGCTATACTCATTTGTATATCGTTATCTAGAATGGGTTGTTTCACAGACACATTTAATTCTGAGCTCTGGGAATAAGCCAAAGGCTTGGCTGGCTTTGGCTTGTGTGTCAAAGTGATCTTTTTCATCTGTGTTCTGGCAGGAACTACCTTGAACGGTGCTTTTGAGAGGGCTGGTTCTCTGTAAAGTTATATTGAAAATCATGTACTTCTTTTGTACTTGGATCTGTTAATGAGACTGCATAGATTTTACCAGTGGGATCAAAGAAAATAAAATAGTCTGGAGATTCTGTCAAGAAGAAATAGCTAGAGAGTCAACATTTTCTTGCAGTAAAATAAAGAAAATAAAATACCAGTTTCCTGAAACCTCTGGCAGTAAGTTTTCTTTGCTTAAAAAAAACCTGCTGTGCATACGCTGAATGACAGATTCCTGCTCCTCTGAGTAGGCACACGATCCCTTTCCATAGCATCCTCTAGTTGTTAATATTTCTGGGTTTGGTAACTAAAGGGAGACAAAGAGATGATTTTGGGAAGGTTCCATTGCAATGGCTTCAGTCACCATTTGTATCTTTTGCTTTTAATAAGAAAATTGATTGCCTCAGGAGAATAGAAAGGATGCGGTAAAAAGGTTACTACAGCAGAAAAAATGGAAAATAAAAGAATGAAAGGGATATACTTCCCCTCCCCCCCCCCCCCTCTTTTTGTTGCCTGGAGCTGCTCTATTTTATCAGTAGGGGAAAAAAAAAAAGGTATCAGTAGCTTTTCATTCGGTTATTTTTTTGCCATGGCTTTGATAATGCTGGAACAGGATAATGGGAAACTCTGACCTTTGACTGAGAGTAGGATTGTCATAAAAAGCATGAAAAAACATTATTCATATGACATATTGTCTCAACCTTTCAGCCGCGAGACAGGTTTCCTCTCCTCCCTTCTATCTCAGGTCCAAAGCCCATTTCCCAGAGCATGAAAGCCAGTAATGACGCCTTTGCCCCAGAGGAAAGAAGCTCCACTTGATACAGGCCATAATGAACCACTTTGTGTGACATCACTCTCTGCTTCATCTCGGGGTGGTCAAAGAGTGTTAAGGGTGGGGGAACCTGGGGATAACCACAGGCTACTCATTCTTACTTAGGCAGGTGGAAAGAGGTAGCTATCTTCTTGCTGTTGGGACGCATCTCTCCAGCAGACACAACCTGTTGTAGCTGCGATAGGCTTTCCACTCGCTCTACAAGTAGTGAGTGCGTTTTTCTAAGAGAAGTCCCTTTCTTTCTCACAGACAGAGGGGGTGGGGAGAGAGAGGACATTACATCCTTCCTGTTCTTCCCATGTGGATTTATTTTTTTTTTTGTTCCATGGGTTGTATTAAATTTGTAGTTATTTCCCACATGAGTAATACCTGGATAAGTTATGGCTTACATAGGCTCGACACTTGAATTGAAAAGCAGATTGCCGTGCAGATTTGAATTATCCTCCAATATTTCATGATACATATTCCATCTTCATGGGTTAGTATTGTTATATATTTCATAGTTCTGATTTCCATGGTATCGAACTTCTCGTTATCTGCCAGTGCTATCCAGCTATAAATGCCAAAGCTCTCCAGCAGCCAGTGTGTCCTTTTTCAGACTTACAGTTCTGTGTTCTGTGGATATTCAGCATTTAATGGTGCTGAATAAAACAGAACTGCCATCACACTCTCGCAGAAACCCCAGCTAGGCTATTGACAGCGTAAGTGTCATTTAATTCAACAGCCATTTCTAGATGTTTCCTGAGCAATGCAATAAACACAAAATGCAGTGCTCAAATTGAATATTTAAAAGTCAATCAGGCTTGAAATTTAATTTTATCTAATTGGTTTGCTACATTCACACACAACTGAATGACATTTAGAAAAATCCAACCATCCTATATAATTTCATGTTTACTCCAATCACAAGATGGATTTTTTTTTAACTTCTTTTAATCTCATTTTAATGCTTTAGCTAAGTGACTACCCCCTCTGCCACAGGTTTAATATAGTGTTTTGGAATCCATCTTTGTTCTACTGATACACAGTGCTATCAAAGCAATCTCGAGTCTCATTTAGCTTCCAGTGCTGGATGCCTAAAGGAAAATCATATATACTTTTGTGCATCACATTTTGCAAGGTGGGGAAGGAGTTTGGTAATTCTGTGACATTTACAGATAACTGTTGAGTAAGAAATTACATACAAGGTAATGTTAAGTTTCATTGGTCCTACAGAAAACCAAGGACTGGTACTTCAGGTTCTTTAATTTCCTTTACATTTTCTTTGTTAATTACTCGTATACACACACTGAGAGACACATCAGTCCCACAGCGAGTGGGTAGCATTATTGCAGATTTCAAGATTCTCCTCTGAAAAAGGAGTTGTGTCACAAGCTAAGTCAGTGATGCAGCCTTGTGCAGAATAATGGGCACAGTGCTTGTCACCACAACACAAATAAAAACTTTAGAATGGTTTCTGAAAAGCATAAGGAAAATCATAAAGGGGTGGCAGATAACATATAGGGTAAGTTTGCAAAGAAAATTCTCCTGACCATAAGAAAGAGACCAGTGTGATATACAAGTTTAAAAATAAATGCACAATTGAATGACACAACTAAAGAACTCCCATTGCATCTCTCATAACACCAAATTCCAGAGTACTTTCGGGGACGGAAACCTGAAATCCCAGAAAGATGCTGCAGGACTCATTACTACAGGAGCCTTACCTACAAGACACACTGCAGGGCCACAGGGGAGCAGCTCCATGTGAGGGCTTGCATCCAGGAGATGTCAGCGTGGTGGGACACAGTGCTTTGATCTCCTCATCACAGCACGTTTGGAGCTAGCACGGTACTCTGCACAGACACAACCAAGGGTGACCAACATCATAGTGTCTTTTAATGAGGAGTAATGCACTCCTATAGATAATAAGACTATGCATAGCTACATTAGTTAAAGCTTTAAAGGGTACATCAGAAGGTATATAAAAAGCCAGGGTGTGGTGTCCTTCTCTAACTGCTGGAGAAGACATTTGTAGGAAGACATTTATTTGGAGAGGACATTTATAGGGCCACAACTAGACAAAACAAACAGCAGTTTGGATCCCGTACATCATTTGTTCTGTCTTTTAAAGCATTACCAATCTTTGTGGATGTCTTACATGATATCACCCTAATTTCAGGCAACATCCCGCCTCAGTGAGTACCTGTGTTTCATTTCACGTAGGAAAACCTGAGGAGCTGCCAGCATGGAATTATTTTATTTTTATTTGAGCATTATTTTTCTTGATTCTCCCTTCCTTCATACTAACAGCTATACAGAAGAGATGAATCCCTGTTGAAAACATACCTAGGGCACAAATGCTGCACAACATAAATATTATTTTTTGGCATATAACATCAGAGCAGATATTTAGTTTACCCGTAAACTTAGTAAGAGCTATTATCTCACCTTGATGTGTGAAGCTTTATACATTTAACTCCCAATATAATGAGGTGGAAATACAGCCCTCTGTTCCTGGAAGCTTTGCCGATTTATTGTATTATATGAAGACGGACAGTGCCTCCTTCTTTTAGAAATAACTTATGGGTAGCAAAGTGATTGTGTAAAACTACAGCTATGCACAAACTTCTTACAGGGTACATGCAAATAGAGTGTGTTTATAAAGTCTGTATAATATTTGTACTCAGAACTTTAAAATTCACTTCAGTGGTGACTAACTCATGGCTGGTCAGCTTGTGATGAACTAGGACACAGTCAATCCAAAGAGCACTTCAGAATTTTCTTGTGTTGTCTTAACTTTCTGCAAAATGTATGTTTTCATTTTTCTAAAGCTGAAGGTTTTTAGATCATAAGATTGCCAAGACAACCCTCAGAGAGGGAAGAGAGGCAGTGGTGTTTGACAGTCAGCAGGCAGTCGAGCGCAATACTTTCTGGAGAAGTGTGAACAACTTCATTTGTCTCAGAACAGCATTGGCTCTGACACTTAATGATGACAGTTTAAATATCAACATTAACTGTTCCAGACTAAGTAATTTGAACAGAAGCATCCAGCTTTGCCTTTAATCCAGTGTTGATGGTTATAATAAAGATTAGAGATGGTAAATACCTAGCGCGTCATCTTTTCCGTTTCCTGAAAGGCCAGCCTAGGTGGTTTCCTAAGGCACTTACACCTCAAATGTTGCCACATCTAGTTGTAATTCAAAACCTTCTCTTCCACAAGTTCTCCCACCACCACAATTCCTGCAGGGGAAAAAAAAAAAGGAGAAAAAAAAAGGCTAAATCTGCTGAAGGATTTCAAAGTTATGCTGGGATAGCAGTAGCACTTTGAGTTCAGCAGGTGCAGGCTGCACTGCCCCCTTTTGGGACAGATCCAGCCCACCCAGGGTGGGGCTTTGGGATGGGAGAGATTGTGGTTAAGGAAAGGAAGAGGAACAGTGCAACCCTAAACACAGATGGCTCTTGTCTGGGTGCTTTGCGTGATTACCCTAAGGATAAGTAGCACGGAGGAAAACACCGGCCAGATCCCGAAGGTAGTGATGTGCAGAGAGCACTTCCCCCACCTCCCCTGGCTGCTGTAACGCAGTCCTGACTCTCTGCGGCATGGTGTGTATCAAATATCCAGTCAAGGTACAGCAGCATTTGATGTACTTTGAAATGCAGTCCAGAGTCAGTCTCTCAGAAATGTGATATGCTTTTAAACTCCTTGGGTCTCCCATTAGTAAACTCAAGAGATAGAAGTAATGACTTTCCTTAATCAATTAGCTTGTCTGGAGAATGTTTAAGTCTACACCTGCACTATGTGTTGAACCCATGATCCACTGGCTTGTTTAAAACTGTCTTTTAGTTGTTTAAAAAAAAATGCTTTTGGTGTGTTTGGCTGCCAGATCCTGGGGGTAAAATGGTTTTCTTGACACCGCTTCTGTGTTGTCTCACATCTGTGTATCTGGCTCTCTAACACCTAATAAAGTAAAAACCTTGCCTCAGCTTCTCGTGTGTAATTCCAAATGTCAGTCGATTATGGCTCTGGCTGTTAGAGCCACTTGGGTGGATATTGCTCTTTGGCTTATTGACTCCATACCTTGAGTATAGCCTGAAAGAACAGAAACACAGTTTTCAGACAGTGAAATTTTCTACAGCCTCTGAGGAATAAGGACCCACATTTGATTTGGACATGGATAATTTAGAAGGAAAGGTAATCCTGAGAAAGTGTAAGAGCAGCTTATGCTTTCAGTCAAACTCCACTATGGCATGCCATGCATTTATGAGCATTTTTTCACTAACACTTGTCAGTAAAAAGTCCAGATTCTGAAGTAATTGCCATGAGAGAAATTAATATGAATGTGTTCATTAGATTAGGAGTTTCTTCTGTGATTTTTTTGTGGGTGTTATTTGTAGGTCCTGTGTCCATTTTCTCAGAGGGAATGGACAATACAGCCTTCCATGGAGGGTCCCCCACTTTTTCCCTTTTGAAAGAGCTGTGATCTGCAGCCAGTCTTGGCTGACCTGGCAAAATCAAAGCTGTTCAGTGACAGAAATCTCCACTGTGCTCTTAGCCTGAAAAGAGTGCTCCCAAGGAAGTTCAAATGGGGAGCCCTTCCAGAGAAAGCAAGGAGCACACTGAGGGAAAGCAACCCCCATCTCCTGATGCCGTCAACACAATACAGGACCACATGCAGCTGCTTCTTTTGGAAAAAGCAATGTCAAAAGTAGTCTGACCATTCTGCAGCGTGACACAAGACACCATGTGGATTGCAAACTCTAGCTAAGCCTCCACCATATCGTTTGAGAAAATTAACTACATATCTTACACATGCTAAGAAATGAAGCAGAAGCTCAAACTCTTTATTACCTTTTCTCCTATGTTGTAAGGGTGCAAACCTTTATTTCTAGTTTCTTTAATTTACCCTGGTATGTCTGTCTACAGGGAAAGACAGGAAAGAGGAACGATACCTTTAGTAGCAGGACTAAACACAGCTATCATTCATTTTCATTGGATTAATTTCATTGGGGTTAATTTTGTTTAAGAGTGTCCAGATAAAGCACTGATAAATAAAAGGGAGGACTGACAATTGTCAGGAAATGACTGAGAAAAATAAGAATAAACTAAGAACACACAATAAGAGATCAGAAGATACAAGGGTTAAACTGCTATACCTTTTCTCAGCTGAGTCAAAAAAATATATATTATTTGCTTGAGTGATTTAATCTGACTAGGTCTAGGAAGAGAATGGACATTTAGATCCTATGAGTATTTCCATCCTATAGATACAAATGCCCTTCATCAGAGAGATCAATCAACTGTAATGATGACTCTGCAGTGTTGGAGACTCTTCCTTCTCTGTTAACTAGACTTCCCTTTACAGTTCATCTTGTATAAAGTGAAAGCATAATTATTCCTCCCAGAGACAACCTCTTAATTGGACCTAATTACCTGTTGTATTAATTTGACAATAGATCCTGTTTTCTCAAAGATTTATTTTCAGTTATGACCTCAGGTTAGTAAAATTGTGATACAATCAGCCATATATATGCTATGTCTATATTGCCCAGCTTACTCTTTTTAATAAAATCCATAAAAAGTACACAGAATAGTTTTTTTCCATTAAGCAGCAGCATGGCTCATGAACTTTGAAGGCACAAATATCCTTAGGTTAGAAATCTTCAAGGTATTGGATTCTGCTTCCAAATTAATATCAAGGTCCTTCACAGAATGTTAAAGCCATTCATGACACAGCTATCACTCAGCCATTTGATGGGTTATGGATCTGGGAAACTAATATAGTGCTTTGTGACAGAATCCTCAAAGTTTAATGTGATTTTTTTTTTCTTCCTTAACACAAACAAATCAGAAGCACTCAAATTTGCTTAATTTTGATATACAAATGGTCTCAGGAAAAGCATTAGGAAGAAGAAAAATAAGACGTATGAGAAATAATCATGGGTCTGAGTTTAAAATGATAGCAGCCCTCAAAGACCAAACTATTAGTAAATCTATTTCTCCATACTGGAAGGGAGAAGAAGGAAGAGTCAAGACATTTGAAACCCATCAAAACCAAAATACCTTTTTGTTATAAAGAAGAATGAAGAAAATCCATCCACATAGTGTATCTGGGGTGTCCTGAGGGCCACTCAGATTAACAATATGGGTATTTCAGGAACACCTAAAATTTACGGTGAACTCTAGGATGTACTCCTGAGTGACCTGTACTGTGCATTCCTCCCATTTGGCATGTCACAAGTCTGCCAACATATATTTCTCACAATTGTGGTATGGCCCTTGCTGTTACTCTCCCAACATGTGCAGGATGGAATGAAAATTTTCCAGTAACAGAAATCTTGTGATCTCCACAGTGAATGCTGGATGGGTTGATAGCAAAGGTGAACATGTGGTGCATCCTGAATGCTGGTGTGATACCCCTGTAGCTTAATTGCAGTATGGTCTTCACCAGGAAAGCAGTGAGCTTGTGCAATCTGCTAAGCAATCACCCTGTGGGTCTCTGGCATGAAAACTTTCCGAAGTCTGATGGATTTTTAAGGAATAACTATGCAGGTGTTGTCTGAAAGCACAGAGATTTCACACAGAGCCTACTGACTCAATCCTCTATAATATACAATATGTATAATACTCATATTGTATATGATATGTAGTGCAATAGAGAATTGATAATTATTGATAATAATAATAAGCTCCTGGAATGAATATTTAAAGTACCAGCTTTACTGCAATTCCACTTTGGCTCAAGTAAGTCTGAGTGCTCTAGGAGAAGGTTGTCCTTACCAGTTAGAAAAATATGAAGAGGTGATGTAGCTGGCTGCTATCTGTGTGAATGGCTTGATATTCAAACAGTAGATTGTCACACTCCCAGGACAAGTTCCATAACATTTCATGCCCTTACACCTAGTCCTTCATTTTCATTGTTGCACCCTACACCTTCAGAGTCAGTGCGTTCATAGGGATAGTGAAGAACAGAAACAGGATCAAAAGACAGTGTCAGCAACCAAAAGAGGTAAAAACAGTATCCACAACTGCAATACAAACCTATCTGGAAATATGTCGTCTTTTTTTTCCCTCCATCTGCAATAATCCAGAATGATGATAATGTAGGAAATGAGTTTCAGTATTTGATACCAAGAAGCATATGAAGCCAGCTGTGGCTCAGTAGTTTGTGTTACCCCCAGTCCACCACTCCTCCATGAAGACATTACTCCCAATTAAGTCATAGATACAGATTCATTTCTTGGATTTGGCCATAATTCAAAACACTCTTGTGCTCTCATGTGCAGACACTTGGTTTGTATGATCAATGGCTTTTTTGCATGTCTGATGTTGTCCCATTCATTCGTTTTTTGGCTCACATGCATATTGTATCACACTGGCCCATTGTGCTATGCAGTGAGTAATGGTGGGAAGCAACATAACAAATGTAACACAATGCAATAGTCAAAAAAAGACAAGTAATTTTCTGATCAATAAGCCAATCCATTTGGTGAGATAGAAGGGATCAGTTTGGAGACATGATTTATTTTTCCTTTAGGCAATGCATGAAGGCCCTTACAATTATGAGTCTCATGTGTCTGACTTACCAGAAATCTCCTGTGTAAGTGCATGCATGTAGGTCATGTAGTACGGCTGATTGATGGCTGATGATTTTCCGCAGTGCCCTCTGTGGGCATGCTCTGCAGAATGTAAGGGGTTTGCACAGATAGTAGTTTCCTAGATGTCAGAAGTATCCCCTTTTTACTGCGGAGTCTAGGTTTCTATCTGCAGTGGGCTTGGCTCAGTCAACGTGATCCTGCCTATTTGATGTCACTCTGTGCTTAGGGAGCCCTGGGCTGTGAGACAGAGCGAACACATCAGATATTGCTCACTAACACAACTTCTGACCAAAAGCAAAATAAATCTGGGAAGTCTAACATACAGGTAGTAGTCAGAGCTACTCAACTAAAATCTAGTGGTTCCAAGCAAAACATTAGGCTCAAAAGGGCCAAAAGAGCTCCATTCACCTTAACGTCCCTTTTACCATCTGCATGCATAGCCTTGTCTCTGAGGGACAGCACTGTCCATCAGCCTGCACAGCCAGAGGACCTCACCTCTACCTGGAGTACAAGGTGCTTCTCCATACAATACTTGGGATGGTCTCTGGCTGTTCTTGGCCTTGGTAATATCACCAGTCCCCATACACTCACCAGTACTTCCAGGGTACTCCTGTGCTTGAGAAATGCTTTTACTGGGGACAGGCAAATAGTTTTCAATATACGTCGAGGGACTGTAGCTCACTGCATGTGTCAATGATGCTTGTTGTGCATACTTTCTGCAATGAGTGAAGAGGTGTGTATAGTAGGACAAAGCTTCCTTTCTGCTCTGTCTTTACTCTCCAGGAGTCTGAGTGCATCCTGTCTCTTCCTCCAAAGATTTATTGACATTGGTTACATTAATAAAGGGTGGGTTCTCTAAAGTGTTTTTAATGAGCTTCAGAGATTATACCCGACGAGAGAAGTGATCAAGACCAAAGACGGAGAATTCACCCCAAGTTTCCACTCATGTTTGTTGGCAGAGTATTACCAGGACCTCTGAGGATCCCCTGTTAGCACATCACTGCTTTTATGGCTGCAGGTGGGAATCCCAGTCTGATTATTTGTCTGGGAGAATTTCATTTCCTCATTTCAAATTTCAAAAGGATGGGCAGCAATTTGTTTTGGCACCTTTGTTCTTTCTTCTTCACAGCCACATGCTAAAACCAGGATGTTTTACTATTAGCTATTAGTACTTAGCATAAGATTCTTCAAACTGCCTTTTCCTCTTCTGCTCTCTTTTGCTTTGTCTGAGATTGTAGAGCTGACATAAACCAAGATAGTTCAATGCCTCAAAGAAAAGTTAAGACATTACTGTCACGAGACACAGCATGACTGCAAATACTCAAGCAGTTTGCAAATCTCCTAAGTCTGATCCTCTTTATGTTTTCTGATGGTTTAACAAGTCAGGATTTAAAGAGAGAAATGAGCAATTAAAAAAAGGAGAGAACAAAAGCTACCATCATAAAAATCTGGTAATGACTTATCCTGAGGGCTGGATGCTAACTATTGCCTTTAGGACCCTAGACACAAACTTTCATCTCTTCTCTCCTGTAAGTTGCTGTGACCTTTCCTGGTATCCAGATGTTCCCTCTTCTTTCTTCACTATCTCATCACTTTCTGAGGCATTCATCTTTCAAGAGGCATTTTTTCAGTGTTTTTCCCTGCCTGCAGCTGATTTTTTTTTGCTATGTTGTTAAAAAAAGTAATAAAAAAGTGTAGTTAAGAAAAATGTACTTTCCCTATTTGGAAAAAAAAAAAATCCAGGTTACATTTTAATAATTACAGAATCCTAAGGGGATAATGGAAATAGTGTGGAAATAACCCAGGGGGAAAGGTACTATTGAATCTTCTGTTGACAAGTCTCAATGCGTAGAGCATTTACCAAAAATAGTGATAAGTGTGTGAACAATTATGGCTATGCAGCTAAAGTATTTGTGAAAGGTAAGATTTAACATGGGATGGACAAGACGAGCTGTAAGGGTGACCTTTATTTTTTCACTGTATTATTGGTAAAGTCGAAGCTCCCCCAATTCCTCTGTAGGCTTAGAGTTTGCAAGGCAGGGACTTGTTTCTATGCACCCTTTGTCAGCTGACACACAGCAATGACTACCAGCTGGTTTAGAGGAAAAATCTTTCCGTCACTGTCTCCTTTTCTTACTTGCACACACATTCTTTTCAGCCCTCTTCATCTTTTGCAACCCACAACTGCAGCATCTCTTGGTCTTTATGCTTCTGGATGCCTCCACGCTTGCTGGGCCTTGGCTGTCTGCCTACCCATTCCCTTCTCTCCAAGTGCTCCCCAAATGAAGGTGCTTCCACTGCTGTTCCCTTCTTGAACATACATAGTTATCCCTGCCTCTTAGAAAGCAAGGGAGAAAAATCAATCAATGTTTTGAGCTCCCATATCTTGTCTCAAACATTGAAGTGTCATATACATGAACATCACCCGTTGGGAGTCCCAGGGAATACTGCAGTCTGGAGGCGCCTCCTCAAGGGGAGGGAAAAATGCCATATAGAGGAGCTACTGTTGTTATTTCCAGTATTAAGAAATTGCATTTAAAAAAAAATTGGTGAAGTTGTGAGTCAGAGGCTCTAAAAGTCAGGTAGTTAGAAAACTTTATTTGAACATCCAGCCATATCCCCTTCCCTTGCACAGACACATTTTACTTTAATGTTTGTCATATTCCTGTTTATAAATAAGGCTGTATCATACACTTTTTAGAAAGCTCATTTTGATTAATAGGCAGCTAGATGATAGACAGGCAGACAGATAGACAGAGAGACACAGGTATCATAACCAAACAGCAAGATTTAGCTCTTCCTCTAGCAGGGCATGTTGCTTATTCAAAACAAAGGACAATACTGTCAGGTTGCTAAGACTGGCCTGGGTTGTTCATGCTTCCAGCTAGGTTTTATGTTAAGGTAAATCCTAACCATTAGAAATCCCTTGTTTACAGCACGTGGGCTTGGTGACACCCCTAGAAATGTCTATAGGGCTGGAGGGGTTACTGTCCAACTTTGGCTCCAGGACTTCTGGCAAGTGTAGCCTTATCTCAATATTAGACCTACAGAAGGCTTTTTAGTTAATTAAGTATTAATGGCTGCTTTAAAGTGGAAGTTTAGAACTGGTGAGTGCTGGCATCAGTTGCACAAACTCTGTTTCCTCAGAGAAAACATCTTCCCACATAAAAGACTCAAAATAAAGACAATGGCTGATGAAAGCAATAAAAAGTTTACAGATACTGCAGAAAGAAATAATTACACAACATATTGTTATATATTTTTTAAAAAGAGTTAACACTAGCTTGGGATCTGCTATTGATTCCATGATTTCTGCTTTAGCAATAAAATATTTTGTCATAGAATTGTTGCATTTCATCACTTCACAGCAGCACTAATGAAAATAATCAATCTTTATACTGATAATATGTAACTGCATATAACCATCACTACCCATGTATAGAAGACAGAGAACAGAGTCTAAAGGATTGGAATATTTTTTGCAACAAGGCCCTTTAGAGAGAAAAGTGTGCAGGTCAGGCAGTTTTCGACTCCAGATTCTGAAGGTGCTTGGTTGCATTACTCAGTGTTGCCGTCATTTGGGTCCCACATTGAACAGTAATCCCTGGACTGAGCATGTTGAATTAGGACTGCTTGTTAGACTGAGTGGAGAAGTCAGTTTTGATAGCAGCCATCATTCCTGGGGGACAAAAACACACAAAGCATGGCAAACGTGTCAGGATGTGGTTCTCGCAGGCGTATTTGTAGAGAGGACAGAACCATCAATAGTAGTGTGTCATTTTACATTCCCTACATCTCCACCATCTTCCTCTTTGAAGAACTTCTAATTGTTTTTACTGGGCCTTTTAACAAGGTGCTGTTAAAAGTATAACAGCTCCTGTGGCTCTGCTTCTTTTGTGGGAAATGGGAGTACAAGGGCATAGCCAAGACGCATGTTGTGGCAGTAAGCTAGCTATGGCCAGAAATCCCTCGCAATCCATAACCTGCACTTTTGGGTTTTCTGTATGGACATCAGATGGTGGTTAGAGCAATTGATTATTTGGCTCACCCTCCACTTCGTCACCTGTTCTTACAAGGATGGCTTGGAAAATAGCTCAGCTCCCATAAACATTTTAATGAAAACATATCACATCACTGTAACCTTTTTTATTTCTTCAGATGCTCCTGGTTGTTTCCCTGCCTATCCCACCCACCCCATCAGTAAACAGCAGAGGGCTGTTGTGGTTTTTCTTCACAAAGGCCACATGTATGCGCACTTCAGACTGTTTGCAGGGCAGAAGCATGTGAAATTAGGATAATCTGTTTTAAGGAGTCAGAACTCTGCTTAGATGACACTTGTTCTGCTCCTTGCCCTATGGTTAAGTGCCATACATTACCTGCTCAGAACAGGGCCCTTTGCAAAAGCATGAAGTGTATCAAGGAAGCCATTTATAGCACGAAAGGATAACAAGTGCAGTTGCCCTACAATAATGATGCAATCATAACTAGTCTCTTCTGGCACACATGTTCTTTAACTCTTTACAGAGCACTGATATATAAAAAGCAGATTGCACTCATTTTCTTCTTGCTGGAGAGGCACAAGCCACAATCCCCCTGTCTATGGAGTGAGAAACCTACATGGGCCATGATGCTGCATACAGGCTCGTGCGAGGTGCGCTGCAAGCCTTGCTGAGGGGGAGGGATGAAATGGTGCTGTTCAAAGCAATTGGTGTTTGGGGGGCAGGAAAGATCCAGAGAGAAATGAGAAGGAAGAGATGGAAAGAAATGCAGCCATACCACTGAGGTTATGGTATGGTAACCAGTGGCTGGATCATGCAAGTACGCTGAAAGGAGCGGAATACCTAAGGGAGGGCATGGATGGGAAATCTATATCGCAATTCAGTGTGACCATCTGGGGCAGATACACCTAGCCAGTCAAAATGGCATGGAATAAAACACAGAGCAGAAACCCTTTTCATAGAGGAGGTTTGTAGTCCTGCCATCCTTCCCCTTGCTGGAGTTTCCAGTGGCTAAGTGCATATTAAGTGACAGTGGGGCTGCTCAGTCCAATTTTAAATGAATGCTGTAAAGTGGGCTTTTGACAACTTATTAAGAATTTAAGTATAATTCCAAAACCTCGGGTTAGTTGACTTTATAGTTAACACTTCTCTGTTGGAATAGCAACACGTGATGTCTGTCAGCAAGCCAGCCACAATAGCCCTAGGCTGATTTTCCAAAAATAAAATAGCAGTCTATATCTGTCAGGACTGTGCTGGTGCCATGTTCTACACGGGCGCTTCTTTAACCTGATAATTCACACAGATTAAACATGCCTAAGAGTCAGCTGAAGTGTTCTTGCAATCTGAAAGAAACTCTGTTCTCTTCCCCAGTGTGGCATAACCGGAGCAGCTACTGGTAACAGGCTTTCAAAACAGTCCACAGGTTATGTCAGAAGAGCACTGAAAAGTCACAACTTACCAAAGTTAGACAGATACATTAGAAAAAAAAAAAAAATAGAAGAAGGAGGTTGGTCCCTTTTAAAATAAAAAGACAGGTATAGTAATTTTTTTTAAGGGAAGTAAGATCAAGGAAACAATGTGCTTCAACAGATCACTGACAGTGATTGCAACAGAGACAAAAATTTGATCAAGTTCATGAATGATTTGGTATTTGACAGCTGGCACAAACGTAGTCTGACTCGGTTTATAAAAATGTAATGTCCCAACTGCCGTTTTTGTTTGCAATTGCGGTTGTGTGTGTACAAGCACCCACACAAAATCTGCATAAAATGCAAATCTGTTTACTGAAAATTAAGTAGGTTAATTGTTAGTTTTGTTTTAATATAGACTAAAATCAATTGTGCTGAAATATTTTAATGAAAAAGGCACACCACTTCGGAGAACCTAACTGATTTGAAGGCTAACAAGGGATCCATACGCAAGCCCCTGTGTTGACTGACTTCCAGTTACAACTTGTGCCTTCCTCTTCCTAACCTGATTTCTTAACCAAATGGATAGGGAGTCAAGCTCTCTTTGGAAACTAGTTTTTACAAGAGGAGAGAACTTTATCTGGTAAGACTGGCAACTGGAGTTGCTACCCTGACCATGGGAAGCAACTGCAAAAGCAGTTTTGCAAAAGCAACTTTGCTGACTCTAACGTTTACTCCATATAATTTTGTTATTTGGGTAAGCTTGCACTTTCTGTCCCTCCCTCCTAGTTAAAACTTGCCCAACTCATACGTATGTGTGTGCAGTATCTGAATATTTAATAATGTGCATATTTCTCTATACGTATTTCAGCACACACACATGACTTCCAATTATAGTAGGACTGATAGCTGGACTGGGGGATCTTCAGAAAAGAGAAAGAGCAGAACTAAGTAGCATTTATTTTTCAAGTGCTTCCAGTTTTGTCAATTTGGGGACCTTTTTAATCACTCATATTGTATTTCTATAGTACCTATATTCGTGAGTATTACGAGGGCATCACAGGGAAGGATTAATTTATAGTTTCTTTTTTCTATTTACAACAGTAATGAATTGTGACAAAGTTACAAAGCTATTGTAGTTTGAACATGGGCAATGACATGGAATATTCCCATTTCACTGCAAAAGTGATTGTTTAATACTCTGATTTTCTTTACATAATGGAGATCCATAAGGACGCCACTGTCTGCATTTCAACTAAGAGAACATATGAAAAACCAAAACATGAGGCCATGGAATACAGCCCCTTTTTAGAGATGGTGAAGTGACAGTTCAATTTATCATTGCATTGAAAGCAGCTGACCACTAAGGAAAATGGATCCTCTGTCTACAGTGGTCATGTTCTGAAATGAATCCTTTCACTGTATCACACAGTTAATAAGATTTATACATTCTGTGAAAAGCAAGGCATTCCCATCAAAACTGATCAAATTTAATGTAATACAAGTTACAATTTTTGCCCATATTTGTGGTAATAAGATTCTGTTCTAGAACTTAATTTCTTGCATGGGACTTTTTTTTTTTTGCAGTTTCAACCCCAAATTCATTCATAGGTAGTCTGTATTTATTTATTTTTGTGCCACCACTACACGCCTTCGCTTAGGTCTCTCTCTGCTATGCCAAAACAAGCCAAGCAGGTTAGGCTTTCTAACTATTGCTCTATTCATTCTGTCAGCTCTTTTTCTACGTCTATTCCTCTTTTATTTCAGCACATCCTTACATCTTTCCTCATCATGGAGCATTAAAATGGTACACAGTGTCTCATGTGGAATCTTCCCATATTGTCTAGAAGGCCATTAACAGTACTCTGGGAAATACTCTCAATTCAACAACACTTGATTTTCTAAGGAAAAGTTCCTTTTCTCCTCAACAGTCCCTTATCTTACTGAGCCTAACTATGGTGCTGGGCCTTTGTTGCCTCTCCCTTAAGTCAGGTCTGAGAGTCAGCAAGATTATTATTACTGCACAACAATACAGATTACTATAATTGCAAATGGATTTATTGGATAAAAAAAAAGGTACAAAACTATCTACAAGATAGGACAGAAGAAAAAAGACAAGACAGTGGGCATCAAATGTTTCTTATATTTTTTAGGGAAGTGCTGAGTGCTTATTGCTTCATCACATAGAAGTGATACATGTCATTGCTCAGTTTATGAGTGCAACTATCATATCTGTTGTGGCCATTATCCATCTTGCATTCCAACAGAAGAGGTGTTTTTAGGTTCAGTCCAATCTTCCATACGTTGTGTTTGCTTTACTAAAGAAGATTGTATTGCTGCTCAATGATGTATGCTGGAGGCACTTCAGAACCAGCATCAAAAGATATTAAAGATATGGGAGCATGGGAAAATATTTCAATTACATGGAATGGACAGAAACCATTTTTTCCTCCCTTTCCTTCTCCCTCACTACTGAATTAATCAATAGCGCTTGTCTTTATACCATTGGCTCCATCGTGGAAAGGTCATGATTCATTCATATCCTTAAGTCATTTTAAGCACAAGCATAGTAACCTATATTGAGCAAAATTAATTGCACCCTGTTCTTGAAAGTACATGCTGAGAAGCAAGGGATGAGTATATTATGGAAACAGAAAAAATACATTAAACGCAATAGTCTTAAATTTTATACTTCACTGTACAAAACTGTATAATATAATATATTTATACTTACATTGATGTCTACTTTATAGATAAGAATTGTTTGAGGAACTGGATAACACCACTCGCTCCTCCACATTGTTTTACTCCTCTTTGCACCATTCATCACTAATGTGCGTAACACAGGAATAAAGGACTAGTAGGGACCTCCTGGTCACAAAGCTGAATGTCAGACTATGTCAACATTCCTGTAAAAATCTCTTTCATCAGCTGCTCACAAACAAGTTTCTTCAGAGAGAAGTCCTGTTTTAAATATTGGCTGGGCTACGCTGCCTTCACCGCAGTTGCACTTTGCAGTATCACACCATCACTGATATGAAAATGCCATATAACTACAGCAATAATGAGATGAAACTGCCGTGATAATTTATTTTTGTATAAACTGCTGATTGTCTGTAGATTGACTAACATATCGAGGCATTTCGTACTTCATTCCCAGTGAAAATTTCCCTAGAGACACTAGACTTAGAGAGATTTTATACAAGGACATATCTATAGATCAGGAATATATTTGTTTTAAGTTTAAAATGCATTTGTTTCTTCTCTCCAATAACTTCCTGTCATTTGACTTAAGTTGTTTCATTTTCAATAAAATCTTTCTATCTCACAAATCCAGGCCTTTGTTCTTTTGCAGAAATGTTATATAATTCTTTCTTTCTATCAAATCTTTCAAGACATACTACATAACAGTAACACTGAAACTTCACTGAAGGATTTAGGGTTTTTAATATTTATAGACATTTCTACAGAGAATATCACCTAAGCACTAGCTTGAGTTGGAACAGATGTTCAAGAATGGTACAAAGAAAGAAACCTTGGTTAAATGTGAGTGTCTTTAATAATTGCTCATTGGAAGGGTGACTTTGATGGCACTGTGGGTGATGTGAGAACCAGGCTATGAATCTAGCCAAAGAAATTCAGAGGGACACATCTTTTGTAATGTGTACCTTTTCATGTGTGTGCAATAGCACAAGTCTGTGTTGTTTCCAAAGGCCTCAAATTGGCATGGGAGAGTTCTTGGGCTATATTCAGAGGTATGCAATGTGTTCAAGAAAATCTGACACTGTGCTGCAAGGCTTTCAGACACTTGCTGGTGACAGCTCATATGATGAGTTAAAAATGTAGAGGTAGATATGATACCAAGCCTCTTCTGGGCCAAATTAGGAAAGAAATAAAAAAAAAACCAAAAAAAACCCACAGTCGTGGCTGGACAGCAAGCATTAGTGGAACCACGTCAGGGATTTACCTTGGGACTGTACTGAACTCCCAGTATGCCCAGTCATATCTCAGGGCGCAGAGAGAAGAACAGTACAGAAAACACAGAGAAAAGCCAAGTGTGTGGAAAAGGAAAAAGAGAAAGAAGTCCTTACAATATTCAGACTCAAAACTCCTCTGGCATTTCATCTGCACCTTTTTCCCCCATTTAAGCTGATAATTGCCCAGAATGGCAAGGAAACCTCTGAAAGCGCTACACTGATTCCAGCTGATTCCAGATTTCAAAAAGAACTATGACTATGTACTGTAATATTGTTTCCAGAGAGAAAGTACCCTGACATTCAGCCATATATCCTGCTCTTTAGCAGGCAGACATGATTTATCTGAGTTCTGGCAGAGGTCTTACTTTAAAGTATTTGTCTTGCACATTCATGTCAAGTGCACTATGCTGTATGCACATGCGTTTTATCTTATGTGCCAGAAATATCCCTTGGAAATATCACAAGAGAGCCAAATGAGACCTAACTGATTTTCTGGTCTAGAGTAGACAGTTTGAAGCGACAAATGATCCAGTTCATCTCAAGCAATTTAGCTATGCAGGATGGGAGTGAGCATGTTTAATGGTTGGACTCGATGATCTTAAGGGTCTTTTCCAACCTTAATGATTCTATGATTCTATGTTTTAAAGCTGCTTAGCGTATCCAGTAACAGCACACAAGCCTATTGGGTTCTGTCTGTTAACAGTAATACAGGAATAATAGTACACTAATTATGCCTGACACTGTTGGCTCCTTGAAAATGTCTTTTTAATTAGAAAATGTGGAAAAAGGTCTAAGCACCTAGGTTAAACTACAAGTGCAAACATGAGATGTACAGATACAGGCAATTTGGTTAAGGGTTAGATGAAATAACACAACTGTCATCCACAATGAATGCTTTCAGTCTTTCAAATGTTGTGCAAGGAATATATATATTCATTTTCACTTCCCTTCACCTCTCTGCTGTTATTCTCAAAGCAAGGAGAAACACTAGTGTGACAACACAGGACATTTCCACAATGATGTCCAAAGTTTTCAGAGGCTTTTGCTCTTTTTCTAGAGATGGTAGGACATCCTGATTTACCTCAGGACAGAGCAGCCTTCACACCCAACACCTGAAAATGCACTGGGACTGCCATGATAACTCGCACAACTAAGTTTGGGATGTAGGTAGCCAAACATGCTTATGTCAAGGAATGAAATCTTGGCCTCACTGGAGTTAGCACAGACTCAGGCATTGATCCTTACATGACCGTGATTTTAACAGTCATTTCAAAAATGTCAGGCATGGCTTGTGAGCCTAATTGATGGAAACGTTTTCATGAATGTCAAATTTAAAAATGCCTTTTTTACCTCAAGCACATCACTTGCTTCTATACTGATCCCAGGTGCAGTTTTTTACAACACAGTATAGGACATACTACACTTTGATTTTTATGCACACAGCTCTGATAGTGGGATCCTCGATAGCTGGAGTTATTGCTAGGATGCGGAACAGCATTAAGGAGCTCCAGCTTTGTGCCTGCACAGCTATGCTATTGACAATATGGAGCTGTGCAACAGTAATTTCAAATAGTTAACTGGGAAAACAAAAAAAAAAAAAAAAAACCACAACTTTTATGTGATTAAGACTTTTGCTTGAGTACCCAGCATTTCTGCAGTGCATATACAGCAGCTTAGGGAAACCAAACTAAAATCAGCTCTTCTACTGCATCTACGTTTCCTTTCACTATTCCCATAGAGGTTCCACAAAAACAACTGCAAGTCAAGTACTCAGATCAGAGAGCAATGTAAATTCTTCTTCTTCCTCGGGTCACCATCATGTGTTTTGCTAGCAAACAATGCCAAAGCCAGAATATAAATGAGGCTAAAAAATATCTATATAAAATATACATACATATGTATATACATACATATGTATATACATACTGTATACATTAGCCCAGGTGCATATAGCACACTGAATTGCTAAACAGCTCTCTGCATGGGCTTCACAGGAACAGAGACCCTGTTATGAACTACTCCCCTCCATTTTTTTCCCCATACATTCCAGCTATTGTAACATCTTCTCTCCCAGCAGTGCTTCCTTTCTCTTGACCTTTTACCCGCTCTGCTTCAGCCCTTCTATGAATGGCAGTGAAACAAAAGGGGATAAAAATCAAGAAAAGAGTAATTAACAAGACGATGACTGTTCCAGCTCCTCAGAGGTATCCTTGCAGAGTGACTCTCTGAGATCATCGCTGCAACAGAAGATACCAGTGTCAGGGATAAACAGGAATGGGCAGAACTGAAAAAAAACCACAGATAAGCTAGAGACTGCCTCAGTTATTTTTGAGCCCCATTTTGTTAGAAGAATATAGCATCAGTGAAATGAAGAGATTATGCAATTTAGGCTGGCATTATGTTTTTAAGCTATAGCTGTTCAAGTGGACTGTACGGTTATAACCATGCTTCAGCTCCTTGAAGTCTTATGTCATGTGTATTTGGACAGTATCAAAAGAGTAATATTGGGAGAAAAGTCTTTTAATACTCACTTATTCAATACAGTATTGCCAAATTACCTGAAAAGATGCTGTAGATAGATCATTGATTGTTAAACAGCTACCAAGCCTTACCTATTTCATCTAGCTGTATCTTGAGTAATAAAGGAAGCTAATAGAGATTGAGAAATTTCAAATGTATGCCCCAAGCATGCGCATATATTACAGCAGTAAAACCCAATAGTGAACCTGTTCCTTAGGCATTATTAATAGGATTTGGATAATCACAGGAAAAGCCCTTGGTGCTGAAATGATATTATTTTTGTTGACAACACATTACCTAATGGGACTATGTGAAGCTGAAAAGAAAACACACTGATTGACGTGAATATTACACTAGAAAAACCAACAGCTTCAGTGAGGCTTCCCTGCAAGTCAATAATTTGTTTTACTTTATTCTCCCCTTGCTCATCTCAAGGAATATTTTCAAATAAAAATCACGTGCTTATGCCTTCTAGCTGGAGTTATGTACTAAGATAGCAGGTTTTAAAATGTCCGTCATGGTGATTAAAAGACCTCTCACCAGGAAGCCATGCTTGGTGCACACTTCACATGGGGGCCATGGGGAGGCCCTGTTCTGAGAATGCTTCTTCTCACTCATCTTCTTCGTCATGAAATCCATCAGTGACATTTCACGTGTCCTTTGCTGCTGGAAGCTGTGCTATCCTGGCCCTTGGCCAATGAGGGAAAGTTATATATTCCATACAATTACTGAATATTGCATCTGGTTCCAGCGTCTATTAATACGATTGCTCCTGCCTGCTGAGGAAAGATGGACCAAGTTAGGTAAAGAGAGGCTGCAGACAAAGTGGAACAGTTAATTATTACCTGGGAAGTTTGAAAGAGAGATGCCTCACAGGGAGAGGCTGTCCCTTGGCTGTCCAACATGCCCTTCTCCCCATCATCCCCATGCTTCTCCTTGTGTGCCATCTGAGTCATTCTTCCATGCAATGAGATGTAAGGAAAAACATATTCTGTGGCTTTTTTCCCCCTGTTCCTGGTTTCTGTCTTTTACCAGTCAGCACACAGTCCAAGGAAAGGATGGGAGAAAAGTGAGCACGGGTAAAAGTCACTTTGAAGGGGCATTTTACAGGTGCCGGACTACTGTGCCATGAGCAGTTATTGGTTATACACCACAAACTTCTATTTTCCTGCTTGCTCGCTACCTGATATGAAAACTCCCTGCCGGCCACAGAAGGCAGGTGCCTCCTGCTGGTACACAACCAAAGGAAAACAGAGGTTGCAAGACTCCTTGGGCTATTACATGGCCATTTTCCTAAGCAATCTTTGGCTACCGGAGCTCTGTACCCTCTCATACTGAGTGTCATGTAATGGGGATAGAGGCAAAGGGTTGATTCCTTATTTCTACGATTTGTAAAAAGGTAAATGTTTATCTCAGTTTTGGCACTGAGAGAAAGAGCAGAGAGGGTTTTAAAGGCACTTTCCATGTAAGTACTCATGAAACAATACTGTTATTCTCACACAGCAGGCAGTAAGCAGCAGAAACAGAGACAAAACAACTTAGCAACACAAAATGAGCTCCAGGCATCTGGTACTTGTACCTTTTTTTCTTTTTAAAACCCCTCACAACACTGAATTGCACAGGGTCAATCTGACCTGTTCTTGATGGTGTTCACAGTGGTAGGAAGTCTTTGTGACTTACACTTTCAATCAGAAGAACATTTTAGATTATTCAGGTATGGAAGGGAAAAACACCACAATAAACTGTTTATTTGCACCCATTTGATGCCCTCAAAGGGCTCTGGTTTTCATGATATGCATTGAAGTTAGTGTGTTTTAAAATGATTTATCCAAAAGCTGTGTTTTCATCATACAGCCCCCAACACAAATTTATTTAGTTCCATTGTATGTGATCTATCTTTCTGCCTTTTCTTTTAAGACACATAAAATTATGGATCTGTGGAAGCATGTGATTCAGAGAAGCAATACAACATGCCAAATGTTTGAAATTCAAAGATACTGGCAGTTCCCTGGGGCAGGTACTTCAGCATCGTGACAACCAGGACCCTCTGTAATGAAAGTTGTGGCTCTGGATGAAGTAGATGGCTCAGACTCAGCTTCTCAGAGTTTTTGTCAAGTGATTCATCATGCAGCATCTAAAAGCCTGTGCTCCATGCCTCACACTTGCGTGGAAAGGGGGGAGAGAGACGGGCACTTCCGTATCCAAAAACCAAGCATGCAGTCAACAGGAATGGGCATCCCTCCTGGCTCTACCGGAGGTCAGTATAGCCAGAAATAAGCAGAAACAAGCCACATATCTGCCACCAGGAAGGCAAGCAGTAACACTGGCCTCCAGGTGTTCCTCTGCTCCATCAGCACTGGGTCCCAGGTGGTGCAATAAGGAGACAGGTCCTGTGCACACCTTCCTCTAATGCGTGGAGATCGGCATTAGCCAGGAGGCCTTGTCCTAGCGCAGCCCCTTTGGTGGTGAAGTGATGCAGCTCTGTCACGGGAGCTACACTGCAAGGGCTCAAGAGCCACAGGTGGACAGAGTCACAGGCTGACCGTTCCCATCCTATGGCTAACCTTGGCATGGCACTGTGGAACAGGCTTATTAGCCATGCACCATCCCAATGGCTGCATGGCTTACCGGTCAGAGCTGGGCTGTGACCACCAGCTGGGAGCATGGACAAAGCAGCCCAGGTTCCCAGTAAGTCTGCTCTCTCCATCTGTCATTTTCGGGAATTTGGTGTACATACTGATTTCGTCAAAATTTGGGATCTGAATCTTGCACCCTTCCTCAAGCTGAGTAATATGTATTGTTTGTTCATAGGACTTAAGTATGCAGGCCCCACGCAGTAAGTAAATGCCTTAGGATTCAACCAGAAATTTTTTTATGACAAGTGGATGTAAAATAACTGCAGGTGCCTATAGAAACATTTTATCTGTCTATAAACCACCTTGTAGTTAACAGTACAAACAATATTAAAAAATGAAAAAAAAAAAGTTTAGCTCTCTCCGCTAGTTCTACTGCTTGCAATTAAGTGTAATCCATAAATACCAAGGGATCGTCAATTCCAACCATATTATATGTTTCAATTGTTAGAACAAGAAAAAGTATTACTTTTCTGCCATGCATTAAATTTAATAATAGTTACCATGTTGGAAAGAATAATGGGAAAAACCTTTCCTTGGGTTATCAGAGGGAGAGAGCTAATATCTTCCAGCAAATCCCATTATGATTAATATATATGACTCTAGGTTGGATTCATTCATAGATTGTGCAAATATTACTAAATAAGGCTTCAGGCAACCATACATGAGTTTTTGTAAATTGTGATCAGGCCTCTGTGCAGTGACCGCCAGGTAATGGATTAACAAGCTGTCAGTATTAAATTCATTCATTTCTCCTTATCATTTACAGAGCAGGTGGCCTCTAACTCTACCAGTCTGCACACAGCTCTGAAAGACTCGTAGCCCTTCACAGAGAAATGGAAGGAGCAGTAGCAGATTTCATTTATCAGGAATAACATTTTGTTCATGACCTTTCATCTCCAGCACCTATGCAGACTCAATCTGCTGATGGTATTGACCCTGCACATTTTGTGCAGACTTAGGTGGAATGATGATAAATATACTGAAATAGGATAGACTTGCTGTAACTTGAAATTAAGCAAGGTCTTGAAAGAAAAACCTTCAAAGGATTAAAACGTGTGCATGTATGCATGTGTTTGTTCAAAGAAAGCACATAGTGATTGACTGGACTGTGTTCTGCAGATATGCACATATATTGGTTTCAGTGGAATTGTAAGGTGTGTAAGTTAGTGCAAAATTTGTCTTACCCTTCCCCAAAGTCAAGTTAGTCCTGGCTACCTCTGTCACATAAACAGTGTAAATTCAGATACAGTTAAAATATATGAATTAATTTGACTGATTTATTAAAAAAAACAAAACAAAACAAAACAAAACAAAAAACCAACTAAAAATGCTGGTCTAGTCAGGATATATTGTCCCTTTTTTTCCCCTTCTTTTCACTGTACTAGAGCCAATAAAATATTTGGCTTGGAAAAATGAAAAAGGGTGGGAAAGAGTTCCATTTTGACCTTTAACTCAACAGCTCATCTGATTGAATGTCCATGCACTGAAAAAATGAAGGTGAGTGAGCGAGCAAGAGAGTTTCCTTTCACTAGGCAGGGCTTCAGTGGGGCTACATTTCCTATCATCTCACTTGTTTACACAGTGTGTTTATAAAAATTACTGCACCTCCCCATCTGTTACTGCAGTATTCCCATTACAAGCTAAAAGGATACTGGAGGACTCTCTGGGGGAAGAATAGTAATCACTAAACAAGGTGAATTATCCATCCGCTCCATACCAGCAGGCAGATTTTCCACAGGTGAAGATAAAGAGGAGTAGCACGAGATTTGTTGAGAGACTTTAGTAACGCTTCTCATCTTGTCTTACTGTGGCAGCAAGGTTTGTCAAGGAGTGCTTTCACCAAGAAGCTGAATTACAGTCATCGTGAAGAATGAAGCCATGCTATTGTCAGCAAGGTTACTGATGGAATAATACAATGCCACATGTGATGAAAATTTGAAAGACAGGATAGATCTGCCATCAAAGGAAGCTTTTCCTTGTCTGGACAGGGTTTTTCCCCTCACTTTTAATAAGACTTTTTAAATTTAAAACAAAAAAAATAAACAAAAAATCACAACAGGTAAAGGACTTCTTAAAGTAGCCCATAAGAAAAATCATCGTGAAAACACTTGCCATCTTTCAGGGGGGTAACTTGAAGGTATGAATTAGGGTGAATATCTCCAAAAAAATAGCAGCCAAATCCTTCCTCAAGGAACTGTGTATGCTTACATTTCTGAGACCTAGATGTGTGCTAAAAACACCTCTATTTGCATTCCCAAAGCACTACCACTCTGAACAGTACTCAGCAAGAATTCAGAAATGCTGTACTTGAGTAGTGGGGCATTGAGAAGCAGGTATAACGCAAAACCGTTTCATTAAAAGCAGGTCACATATGGACCTAAATAGAAAGACAGTTTATCCTGGAATGACTGAAAATTGGTGTGTATGGTCTGTTTTACCCTTGACTTCTCCAAAGAATGTGGCCCAACTAGACCTTATAATTGTGCCCCAAAAGGGTATTCGGACACCCACATTGTTCAGATAAGTGTGAAGTCAGCTGATGTACATTCCTACTTCTCAGGCAGTGATACCACAGAGAAATCCAACTTTACAATTTTTTTAACAGAAATAATTTCTTTTTTTATACCTCCATGCAGATGAACATACTTACATTGATCCTTACCTCACTCCATTTATATATAATTGAAATTATATGTAAGTTCAAATGGTACTAAAAATAAAAAGGACAGCTATTGGTTTTAGAACGTTACTTACAGTAGACAATAAACCCATTTTCAGCCTTTTGGCACATACATGTCCTTTCTTCCTGAAAATATGAAAATTATGCTTTCATAGGACAAATCACCCAATTGTTTCCACGATGAATCAGAAAGTAGATGTTTCTTTAATGAAAAAAAATTTAGTACTTGAAATGGCACACACTCAGACATAATTATTTCTTTTTGCCTTTTTCCCTCTCTTTCTCCTCATTATTCCATCAGGTTAATGTTTTCCATGTGAAATTTTGAAGAAGTTGAAAAAAAGGAACTGGCGAGATTAGCTTGCCCTTATCTGACTTGCGACCCATTGTTTACAATACTTTATGGATAAATAATTATATATATAATATATTTTAAAAAAACAGTTTTCCCATCAGTTTTTTTTTTTACTTCCATGAGCAGCACTGACCTTTGTCCCCTGCTTCTAAAAGAAATGTTTGCTCCAAAAATATGCTAACCATCCAGTGCTTTGTTTGCCCTCTATTCAGGAGCTTGCATAAATATTCAAGATATACAGAGAAAGAAGAGAGCAAAATGCCTGATATTCTACTTTACGTTACTGGGATTCCTTGCAGGACTGAAAAAAACCCTTAGCCACGCTTATTTCACACACTTTTATGGACAACTATTGGCAAGCCATGTGAATCCTGGAGGCTGGATCTTTTCTCCTTTCATCTGCCCTCTTTCAGTACGTGGGTTTTCCGTATTCTATACCTCCTACCTATGCAGTGCTCTGCCCTTCACCATAGCTTAAACTGCTGACTGCATGCCAGCTTGCTCTTATTCTGGTTCCTCCTTTGCACTGCTCCTCTTTGCTACCCCCTAGCCTGCCTGCAGCATCCACCTGCTCCCCTTGCTTCGTAGGTTCTCCCTGCCTCTTTTCTGCTGCTGGCCTGCTTGTTATACCTCCCTAACTACTTCTTCCCAATTCTTATATATGAAGGGGTAGTGTATATAAAATGCTTTCAGTTTGCCAGCTCAATGGTGTTATGAGAGTGAAAACGCTTATATCATTGCTTAGCAGATTAATGAATAATTAGATGAATAAGACTTTCTCTGGTGGCCAGTTTCAGTGTGTGCAAGAATCCTAATTGCAAAGTGAGGAACATAAAGACTCAGTACTTTGAGCAACCAAGCAGATATCGAGGAGGGATGGCAATCTCTTTGAGCCGACAGCCTTCACATCTCAGTGCTGATGGGGACCCACAAGTCACAGCACATAAAAAATTACCTGTATTTTGGAACTGTTCACATCAGTCAACATACTCAAGTTTTCTCTTGGTTTTCTAAGGCAACAAGGCCTATGCAGTCACACTCTCTCTGTTTCTACCTACAAGCATCTAACAGCTGCTTTGGCATTGTTTTTTGATAATGGATTATCCCCTTTCACGTGCTATCAGCTATCAGCCAGGACTCAGGCTGACAGTTCTGCAAAATGGGGATAGTGCATAGGTTTAAATTCACATAATATAACCCATTCCCAGGCACTGTGAGTGCAGAAATAGATGAGATTCTGTACATGTCAGGGAAGAAGCCACTGAAGTTTGTGGGAATTTTTTGTTATCTTTAATAGCACTTTGTATCATCCCTGTGAGAAGTCTCTATCTGTTTTCCCATTTGCAATATGTCCTAGTCCAAAAGAGGACCAAAGCCAAGATCTTCAAAGGATACAAAGGGATTTAAGAACATAAATGTACCTGAAGGTTGATGGCACTTTCCTAACACTCTCAAGCTATTTCTAAAAATCCCTGTTCAACAGCTCTGAGAGGTTTTTTTTTTTTTAATTGTATGCCTTTGCTTTTGGTTCCCTTTTGGACTGTAAATCAAAAGCAGTCAATTTTCTACTCATATAACAGCTTGTAGAAAACTTATTCAGCCTAAACTATACCCCAAATTTAGCCACAATTCAGCGTGGAATTTAAATACTATTATAAAAATAATAGGAAACAATAGTCTATCACTAATAATTAAAAGCATTAGCTTTATCACACTTTGAATATAGAAGATCTTCCAGGATTAGTTAATACTAGTACATTTTTCTTACACTCAGCTAGAAGTACCTGATCTTCTCTCCAGACACTTTTTGTCAGAAAGCAATTGACAATTTGTAATACTTACTGAATTTAAAAAGTTAATTGCTATCTAACTGAAGTAGCTTATTATACAAGTACTGGGACTATGCCTATCTGCCAGTTGAATACACTAAAGCATTCAATTTAAGCAATTTAAATTAAAATATCATTTTATAAAGTTGTTTTGATTGTGATTGCATATTGAGATTTTAAATAATTTTGGCTTAATTTCAAGGGAGATGGATTCATTTTGTATATTATCAAATTGTAATAATTTCTGTGTGATTAACATTTAATTTATGTCTACACTCCTTCCCTATAGCTGTAGTTGTATTATACTTTTTAAAAAAAGATGAGTGTTCTGTGCAATGCACTGTGGAGATGAAGTAGCAAAAAGTACGATGAAGAAAACCTACATCTGGAGCTCTACAAGCAACCCCCACAGTAGAATGCCACTACTATGTTTCATCATACAGCCAAAAAGACAGCTGTATAATGGTAAGAATATTTCATAATAGAGACAATTAAAAATATCAGTGTTTGTTCTATAGTGTAATATAGTCACTTGCTATCCAAAACCAAGACTACCAGAAGACACTCTAGATTAGCCTTCATCCCGAACTCTTATTCAGAAGACAGCAATACAGACATAATGGATGTAGCACTCTACTCTGCAGCACAGATGGGTGCTTTCTCCTTTGCCCTTCTTCAGTGTCTACTTCAAGAATCACACACCCATTTTGAGAAATGGTGAGATAGTACATGCCCCACTGCAAATATATTATTCATGAGTGGAAGTGGGCATTTCTTTTCCATTTAAAATAGTCGAATTATCAAAAAAGTGAAGACTCTAGGTTGACTTTGGTGAATGGCTCTAGCCAAATTCGATAAAGCAGGAGAAATAAATGTCAGGAGCAGAAAGACAAAGCATTCTGACATTTTTTAAATTAAACTTTCTGATTTTTCAGCTAAGGTCACTGGGGGACAGATTTTCCAGTCCTTAAGCAGCATTTGAGGTGAATTACCTGGAAATAGTCCAGTTCAAATAATTTGGATTGCTTAAGGAAAGATGAGAAAAAATATATATCTCTGAATATGCTTTCAAAGTTAAAGGCCTACTCTAAATTCCCTGAGCGGTTAGCAAACTGGTGAAGAACGAGTATGGACTAAGAATTTAGCTTTTGACTTACTCTGAATTTCACCTAGGCAAATATTTCATAATGTACACAGTAACAGTTGTGGTCAGAACCACTTTAAACTGAAGTGTCCTAGGTAATTGCACAACTCCCCGTATCTTTTCTGAAGGAAATGCCTTAGCAGCAATCTGATTGAGCTCATCGGAAACAAGTACCAAGCAGGAATTTACATCCTGTCTTTGTCTCAGGACTTGATCTTGAGTTTACAGATTTGTTTTCCCTGCTAAGATTTATAAAGGAATCCATGGATGGTTTGTCAATGCGCACTGTGTATTATTTTTCCCCATTGTCAGCTCTTTGCTTTGAAAAGTTAATGTGAAATATTCCTACTATTAGTTCTTTTGAGTGTTCAGTTAATATGCTGTAAACCAAAATACACACACAAAATAGAAAAAAAAAATCTATAAAGTAAGAGGACCAGTACAGCAGCTGAAGGCATTTAGAAAATGACAGTCTTTGCAATGATGCAGTAAGAGCAGGAACAACACAGTCCAAAGGGCAGGTTGTTTTTTAAAAACTGCAAGTTACAGCAACCATATTTAAAGTATATTCATTCAGAAAACTGCAATGGGACGGGGTTTTTTGGGTTATGTTTTGGGTTTGTTTTTTTTTTAAATGAAGGAAATTACGTCATTGATAATCAAGGTATAGAAGAGCTAGCTTTAAGGACTTTATCTGAGAAGATTTATAAGTTTTGAATATCAAAGAAATATCAAAGAATATCCTGGTAAGCTTACCAAGAATAAAAGGAGATTGGCTTACTGTGAAATTAGATACTTTATCTGAGCTGCTCTCAAGTGCACAAGGTTAAATTAACGGTCCCTTATACAGTTTTGAACATATTTTTTGTCCCAGGGAAAGGATAGAGACAGCAGGCAGTCACGGGTCCTCTCCCAGTCAAGCTGGGAAACACTCCAGGAACACACTGGAACAGCCAGTGCTGGAGCATCGACTGAAGGTGGCTCATCAGTCACCTCAATACCAACTTCTCTGTTTAATTGCCCAATCAGCTGATGGACCTCTGTAACTCTAATCCCAGCAGACGCACTGTATTTCTGCTGAGGGCACAGACAGAGCTAAAGAGGAGCTAAGGATGGCTGAGAACTCATCCTGTTCCTTAACTGTGTGTGGATAATATCATGTTGTATTGGGTGTCGGTCTGGGGGTTTTTTATTATTTTGCTACAGTTGTGTTTTCTTATTATTTCCATAGTAAGAGAGTAGCAGAATGCTGCAATGTACAGAGTTGGAAATATTTAGATTTTTTTATTCTTCCAGTGTACAGGACATACCATATAAGCTCATCTAGCTTTTGTTACTCATTTTTAAATTGAGAAGGACTGAAACTAGAAACTTGCATCTCAACCTCTTTGAATCTTCTGGAGAAAGAAGTCTTGATTTTCATCCTTGGATAAATGTTTTCTCCACCAGTTTTTGCAGATCTACACCTGCCAAATCTGCTAGATCTTCATCAGGTCTACATTTACATTCTACTGCCTTGTCTTTATAAGCTCAGCTTCTTGAGATGTTTCTTTATCAAAACATAAGAATAAAATTTTCTTCAGAAGATTGTGAGATTTCTATCAAAGAAGGAAAGAACAACTGCAAAACTCCATTACAAAAACAGACAACCTGCTTCCCTTAGTCCAGGCTGCAGAACCTCAGATGAAAAAATAACAGGAAAGCAAAAGAAATCTATTTTAAGGTTAACAGGTATCTTTAAACACAAGTTCTATCTCACCAGCCTCAAGCTTTGATTTGCACCTAAAAAGGCAAATCCCAAGGATTAGACTCTTCAGTCTTTTTACTTTAAAAAGCCTGTCTAGTGATCCTAAACAGCTAACAATGTTCACCGTCTTTTTAATTGACTTTGGGACACTCCAATAAAATTCCAATTGCTTAAATGGCTGTGCATTGAAAACAAAAGGTTAGTTTAACTTTTTTCAGTGAACAAGCCTCACCTGAGACTTTTGAGTTTGTCTAAAGGTAGACACTTCAATCAACATGGGCTGGGAGAAGAAAAATTCACTACTGGAAAATGAAGCTAATGACCTTCACACCACAGAAAAAAAAAAGTACAAAAAGAATTGTTTGCAAAGGGCCAAATCCCGAGGGACTTTAAGCATCCACAGTGTTGCTAAATTGGCTGAAGGTGCTGGCACTTAGTAGCTCTGAGAATTTGCACCTAACAGAAAATCTACCTGTTTTCATGTTGCATTTAACTACTTGAAATACTGTCATATTCTGTTTTTCTGTGCTCCACGATTTTGCTGTCCCTGCCACAGTGAGGATCTTAGCCTAACTCTAGGTCTTCTAGATGGCTCCATGTTCAAAACAGACAGAAGAACCTACAGAGCATTTGCCTTTTGTATAGCATATAGCATTTGTTGCATCTACAGAAATTACGTCCCTGAAATGTCTTAATTAATAACAAATGGAAAAAAAAAATAACTGAACGAATTATCTTATTTTCTCCATCTCTTTTGCATTAACACATGAAGTACTGCAGAGCTCCTTACAAGGCTGTAACACTGAAGTTTTGCAACCTGCAAGGCTGTTATGCATAATGGGGTTTAGTGTTTCACGTGACAAGCTTTTGCCATAATTTCCAAGTCCTTTATAAGGCTGTCTGAATTACTCAGCAGACAGGACACCTGAAGGTATGGTAGACATGTAGGAGGTCACCCTTATCATTCACTTCAGGGACCACCTAAAAGCCTGTGAAGAACTTGCAGTTAGATGGGCTCTCGGAAAAGAGCTGAGAGTACAGATATCTGGGCCAGTACAGCAAGGAATTAAGCAGAAAAAGTTCCACATCTTCCATTAAAGACAACAGAAAAATCCTACAGCACTACTCCATGCAGTTTTTTTTGAGAAGGTAGTATTACATTACCAACCATTCTTGAACAATAATGTTCATCTCATAGTTGTGTATTAATCTTATCACTTATCACTTTCATCTCTGCCATTCATTCTCTTATTTACAAAGGCAGTGCACTATTCCCCACTTTTGTGTAGTCACAGAGATTAAAGCCTTATGTAAAGGATTTGGGTCAAAATGAATGCTTTCTTCCTATCTTTGCCTTTTCTTGACATACTGCGAGGACAGTTGCCTGAAGGACTTACCATCCAAATAAAATATTTTTACAATCCCAACCCCAAAAGCTTTTGAAGTTAATATATACTTTTTTCCCCCTAGTTACACATGCTAAGTTTTCCAGAAATCCCTCTAATACAAATATGTGTGTGCGTGTGTACACACGCACACCCTTTATTATCTTGGCAAGAAAGCAAGCACAAAGAAGACTCAGTAGGAAATCATTTAGATAAGAGCTAAAAATCCATAAAAAACTGAAAAGCTATCTTGCTGTTGTGTTCCTTTCTCCTCCTTAAAACATTGCTATTCCAGAGAAGCGTGAAAAGAGGAGCTTTGGGAAACAAAGCCCTTCCTACAACCACAGAACAGGATCAGAACGGGCTCTCAGTGTCATCAACGTGCATGTCGGTCCTTCATCCTTGTGTGACAAGTTCAGTCCCCTGTGACTTCCCCCTAACCCACAGCCAGCTAAGTTAGCCAAAGTAGCAAGAATTAATATCACACACCTATCTGTCCCTTAGAAATGGGGATGGAACGCAAACATGCCTGTTTCAATAGGCCAAAGAGCAGCTTTATCAGATTATCATCACCTTCAGCCTCTGTAGACCAGGCTCAAGAGCAGTGGAAGGTCTCCTGTTGACAAGCCCCCTTGCACAACCAGTGCTGCAAAAAGCAGTAAGGAAGCTGAGGTCTAATAAGCTGACTGTACTTAACTGCATTATGTGAAAGGACTGAGGAATGGAGGGGGAGAAGAGGAGAAATGAAGCAAGAAGTCTGTCTCCCAGGTGAAGGTGCCCAAATGTGAGCATGCTGGGATCTAGCTGGTGGTAGATGCACACGTGCAGCCTCTGGAAGGCGGGCAGCTCAGAGAGCCTGTCCCGGGACTGGCTTACTGCCCAGGGAACCTGCAAGACTTTCTGGCTGAGTATCTCCTAAAGGTAACTTTCAGGATGTGCCCCAGCTAGTGACCCTGTAATTAGAGTAAGGGCTAATCACCATGGTGGTGGCCCCAAGCTGTCAGACATGGGAGACCGGGCTGGGCAGAGGGCCTGTTCCTCCAACAGGAATCAAGGTCAGCCTCCAAGGCAGCGAGGGAAAATGCAGGTGCAAGGAAAAACAGCGGGTTGCTCAACAAGGTGGCCACGCACGCTCGCCCCTGCCCTCCTCACCTCCAGCTGTGCCACCTGCACCGGCATTGCCCAGCTTCGTCCCTGATTCCCCAAGGGGGGAAAAAAAAATATCAAGTTTCCCAATTTCAAAACACTGTTATAACAATGAGCTGTTGCTGCACCTGCTTCCTTAACACTGAGTGAGCGGCCGCAGCTCACCTCCCACTGCAAAGGCGAGCCTGGCCTGTGATGATTAACACCAGGAGAACACAATAGTCAACATCTGAACCGCCTGTGTGCCAAGGAGCGTGTTTTCCTTGTTTATCTTGCACAGCAAGTTTTTAGCAATGCTTTTTTACAAAGGCCATGCCTACTCCAAATTCCCAGACAGTGAGTCAGCCATGGTCCCCGGTGGACCTGCAGAGCCACGTGATGGAGGGTGAGGAAACTTCACCCAGTGGAGGGGTCAGGGGGGCTTGCCACGGGAGCACGTCCTGATTTTAAAAAACAAACCTGTTTCCGACCGCCATGCTCTAGCGTCGGTCAGCAAGTAAACAACTCACAGAGGCTGGTGTTCAGTGCTAGGCGTGCTTCTCCTGCTCCCTGCCTATCTATCCAGCCTAAGGGCTGCAGCAGCAAAGCGTCTGCTTTTCACCAACACTTGGCATTTTATCCTTGTGGTATAGAAGCACGATTACCCTGTTTTTTATCAAGGCTGAGTAATCTATGTACATTACAGGGCTGTTATCTTAATTCCTAAGCCACCCAAGCTCTCGGTCTGAAGTACAGGGTGTGGATGTGCTGTCTCCAGCAAAACCCAACAACAAGAACAGGCCTTTGAGGTCATGGGCAGCCAATTGGAAATTAGAGCAGCCCTGAGGCTAAGGAAATACAGAGGCAGTAGAAAGTTTCAGCTAAGCAAGAAACACATCCAACACTCTGCCAGCCACAGCCATACAAAATGCAGAGGGTGTGCTACAAGGACATTCATGTCCCCACAGCATTTGCCATCTCAGTGAGCGGCTTGTTAGATGTAAAAAGTATGAAGGTGATGATATTTTGCACCACCTTCTCACTTTTGTAGTGTATAGCAATGACATATGTAATTTGATTTTGTTAGAACATTATGGATAATATTCTGTAAGGGTATCACATCGTGCTATGAAGTGGGGAGCAGTTGTCATCAAAAAGGAATTTATTATCACTGCCAAAGATGGCCCCAAAGTGCCTAGAATAACCTTTGTAAGATGCAAGGTAGATCAGAAAGTGTGAGTGGCTGGTTTTCAGCTTATGACGTAGAGGGCTTTTGCTCTATCCTTCAGCCTGGGTATGTGTTATCTTCATACCACTGCTGTGTTATGAATTTAACTGTAGGCAATACCAAGTGAGGCTAAACCTAAATATCAGTGGTATCTCAGCGTCTGTGATGCTCCTGTAGTGCCACCCTGTGAAGTCTAGCCCAGGTCTGCTCAGCACTACTTGTCCTCAATTTTCTTCAACCTTTTTTCTCTGACACCTTGTTTATCTTTTCAGAGCTTGCCCTGTGTTACGAGTCGGTGGTGAGGACAGTGGTGGTGGCGTGATGTGGTGCAAACAGATCCTATGTTGAGGATATGAGGGGCTAGAGGGCCTAGGAGAAGAGTAACAAAAAGAGATTATTCACGGTACAGTATCGTAGGTGTCCAGTGACTTGTATGATGGGCATAGAGATTACGCCAAGGTTTCCCCTAGAGAAAATCATGCTGGAAATCATTATTTCCATCTTCAAGGCTCATTCAACCCAGGAGCTTTTCATTTTATAAGTGAACATATGGTTTAATTTGAAGTCATGGTATGGAGCCTAGCTTGTTGAATGGCCATTTTTAGAAAGCATTGGTAACATATGTGGGATAGTGGAGTTTTGTTTTGGTTAGAGATTTTATGGAGGTTTTTTGGTTTTTTTTTTTTGACAAGTACAGCAACACAAGCTGGATGGATTACAGCACCTCAGTCATGCCATCGTTTATATTGTCATGGACTGACACAATGACTAGTGTTAAGAAAAGATGCGATGAAATGTTTATGTGGAAAACTAATCATTGTTTTGTATTTTTTATTGACACTTTGTATGGTATATCTTATGCTGATTTTGTGAGGGAAAGGGGTGGGTTGTTTTGCTTTTAGCTGTCTAGCTCTTACAGTTGGTCTGATCCTGCTCCTGCTGAAACCTTTGGGCATTTTACCATCCTTGTGAGCAGGCCTGGAGCTGATGTGTCTATGAATGCAATAACAGAAGCCCTCAGTCTACGATGAGCTCTGAGCAGGAGGAATTCCATCTCCATATATGAGACCTTGCTCAGCTGCAAAACATGTCAGCATTAAGCCAGATTCTGTGCAAAGCAGCTAAATAAGAGCAAAGCTTCTTTAATTTTGAGGTACTGCTTTAATACTACAATGTCAGCTGCTGTTTTTTGGAGTCCGGGAAGCACATGTGGACTGTTGGTACAGTTCACCTTGCTAAACAGTGGCATTAAGCTCTAGCTCCATCTCCTTTCCCTGGAGAAAACAAGTTTCTACACTCTCCTCTGTGGATGCAAGGGTTAAAGGCCAGCAGACCTGTGGGCCTAGACTGGACTTGAAGAAAATATAAAGAAGATATATTCTTATTCATAATTAAAAGTGTAACTGCATTTTTTTCCCACATGCCAATCTGATTCCGCAGATATGGATATGCTCCATTTTAAAGAAAGGCAAGGGGCTATTTTGGAAATAACTAGAGTAATGTCATTCACCCCAGAGAGATCCCATCCCCGATCTGGCACCCCACAAAAAGCCAAACTATTTTCCGAGTGTTGGTCCTTCACCCATCTCACCTGCTTAACCATGCCAACAAATCTACTCATCAGAGGATACAGGAGCTGCCTCTCGGCCTTTGGAGGGTGGTTTTCCTTTACAGCACTCGGCTGGAGGGGGTGATGCTTGCTCTAAAGACTCTTTTTCACAGAAGGCTGTTAAGACAGTCCCTGGGGTGTAAGAAAATGGGAGGTGTAACTCAAGTGCAGAGGAACAATAACAACTGCACACAGCTTCTGCCTTCTTTCACAGGGGAAAAAAAATTGTGCTCGACTTTCACGTACCTTCCACCTCCTGGCTTTCTCTCAGCAGTTTCCAGGCAGTGGAGAAGGCTGAAATTAAAATGGAGGCTAAGAGATGCCCTGGAGCATATTTAAGCCTTGTTACTTGTCCTTGTGAAGACCTGTACTTTGTAACATGTAAGAGGCAGTGGACATGCTATTGGCCTCTGTCTTCCACCATCTCATCCTACACTAAGGGGATACAGATTCAGAAACATGTCATTTTATATCTGGAAAAGAAATAGGGGATGAAATTATGCCTTCATCAAGCACAGAGAGGTCAGACTAGCCAGAGAGTTAATGTCCAGGATTACTGGAAATGTTACCTTAAATAATGGCTTTCTAAAACCCACTTATCAAAGGATAGATGCCTGCAGCTGAGGCACTGTCGAAGATTAGACTCCAACATTGATGCATCCTGCTGTGAGAGAACAGTGGGGCAACAATCATGAGCGCAAGCTGGCATTGAGGACAAGCCATGTCACAGCCATGTTCCTGCAGGCTGGTTTCTCTAGCTAGACTGAAGCCTTAGCCAAAGCAGCCTTCTTTGGCAAAACAAAAGAAGAGTCAGTGTACATTACAAATTAGACAGTATTTCTTCATAACAGCTTCCTAATCTAAATGAAAGCTAGCATTTTTTTGTAGGTATGGTTTCTCACTAGCCATCTTAGCATAGAGTAGTTCGTAATGTCCACTAAGTAAGTTTTGATATGTCTACATTGGTATTATTTTTCATGTCTGGGGTTTAGATTTCTGTATGTATGTGTGTAGAAATTATGCTTAAGAGCCTACACTGAAATTCAGCATCCAAGAAACAGGAAAAATAGTGTTCCAGCTACAGTCTGCCCTCTGCCCCACCTCTTCGATGACACCACTCATATGGTGAAAACTTCTGCTCAGTGTGCGTTATTGACTCCTTGCTGTACCTTCACTTCCAGGGAGGTGAACCTGTTGCAGATCTCAGCTGCACCTGTCCACAAAACAAAACAATTTGAATTCATTTACAAATCCGTTTTGCAGCTTTTATAATTTCTATGGCATGTTTAGTCATAGCTTAGCTGTTTTAAAGGGATTCATAGGAATGGCACAATGGAGGAAACGGAGCTTCCTTGCTTCCTTCATTTTCCTCAGAAGCAGGTAAAAGCTGTGCACCCAGGTTTTCCTTTATGCATCACTCTGAGGATGTGACACGGCTGGGAGTGTTGTACAATTTGCAGGCATAGTGGCAAATTTAGAAGGCTACCTGAAGAAGTGTGTAATAATGTTAGCAATAAGGGACATGCTATACATAAGGCAGAGTTTTGTGGTTATCTTTTCAAGGCATAATGTGAAACAAATGAAGAGTTTTTAAAGAATAACATTTTCTTCAGTTATCATGTTAATAATTGAATTTTGATTATTAAGAGTGGTAATTAATCATTATCTATGGATACCTAGGAAACTCTCAGTAGCCGTAGTAGTCATGTAGTTCAGTACACTTTCTCTAGCAGTAGGCATGAAGAGGTATGTAGGAAAGATAAAGAAGAGAGTGAGCACATATGATGGTCCCCATGATTGCTCTCTCATCTGCCAAACATTTTAAACTCAGAATTGAACTAAAGTGTCTGGAGTTTCTTTGTGTTTGATAAACCTCAATAGATTTCTGCTGCACAAACTTGTTATTCTTCCCTCACTTTTAAACTTTTAGGATTCATAACATCCTTTGGCTATGAGTTGCACGTGTACTCTGTTGTGTGGACCACCTCCTTTTCCTTTATTCCTAGCTTCCTTTATTGTCTCTTACTTCTTGTACTGCGTGTGTTCATGTTACACCACCATCAACAAGCAGAAGCCAGAGTGGAAGGAATGAGGCAAGTTTTGACTTTTTGGTATGCTCTGAAGAAACTCTCCCCAACTCAAGAGCGATGTAGAGTGCAGTACACAGCATTTAGCTAGAAACAGGGACAGAGGAAACATATCAGCCATACACAAAACTCAGATGACAAGAGGCTTAGAGCTGCCAAAAATTCAATAGCTCAAACTCACTCACCAGAATCTTCTAATCAAATGACAGTATATTGAAGCTCCTAAAGGAGGAGTACTGCTATGTGTCTCCAAGCACATGTCTCTGTGCTCACTGGATTAAATTTGCCACTTACAAAGGAAAAACTTCGGGTTTGGAGATGGTTCTAATACTGGCGAGATTTGTACAGCATTTAGGAAAACCATGAGGAGCTGTAAATCATTCTGTAACATGTGTTCATGAGTTCATGGATAGTAGTGTTCCTTGATTTGAGTATCTAAGCCTCAAAAACCAAAGGGACAGTTATCATCTTTCTTGATGACGTTGGAGTCACAAAAGATAGCTTAAACTTCCAGAGTGCTTGTCTGCCAAAGCAGCATATTAAGTATGAACCAAGGATAAACTCTCCAGTATACTGTGATATGGGACTGAGTTGTCCTGAACAGAAAGTATTCAGGTGGCCATGGGAACACGTGGTGCTCAGAACCTTTCATAAGAAGAGTGCATTTATACATGAGCTGCATTTGCTTTTTAACGAACAAAACCATCAGCAAAGACGGGAACTGAATTCCACTTCATTCAGAGTAACACCCAATTTGCCTATTGTGTTACAGATCTCTCCCACATTTAAGATTCAATTTAGGAGATAATGTCAATGAAATTGAACGTTGTGACTGGATAATAGACAGCTGCTGAAAGATAAATGCTGAAGAGAAGAGATATATTTTCAGAGAAAAAAACTATTTTTTTAATGATAAAAGTTTTGTTCCATTACTGTTATACCAACTGAGGTGCTATTATTTGTGCCATGCAATAAATGATTTTCTTCTATCCATAGCAAGCGAAAAGAAGATGTTTCCTTTTATACTTCATTGTATTTGATTGAAAACCTACATTCCTGTTAGCCAAAAGATGGAACAAGTCAGTGAGGACTTATTCTGTATTTCAGTGCCCCAGATACCTCTATAATCAACCTGTTCCATCTCCTTTTACAATTACCTAAACATCAGTCATATAGATTAACGTCTTGAACTATCCGAACCAGGGGATCATTCAGAACTGCAGAAATGTTCAGTTCAGGATCTGGCCGAGACTTTTGCTGGCTAACACTGAGTTTATATGGTATACTTGCTACAAAGATTGTATTAAAGGAAAAATAAGGTTAAACACCAAGCATTGGGGTTTCAAAGTTCCAACATTTAAAAAAATAAAAAATTAAATAGGTCTGGAAAACTTGATTCAGACCTTTTATGCATACACTTTACACCACAAGTCTGTGTTTTGTTTTGTATTATAACAATTTGACCTCACATGATTATTTGCCATCTCTGCTCCTTTCCCTCTCTCCGTCTCTTATCTGTCTTCCCTTTTGTTTTTTCCCCTAGTCTAATTTATCATTCCATCTTTGCTTCCTTTCTTTCTTCCTCATCCTTTAGTGTTTGCTGCAGCAGGCACAAGGAAAGTCTCCAGGGTCTCAGTTCTCATGTCTAGGCACTATGACAGCCAACCAGTGAAATGGCAAATCCACATTAGCTTCTGCCTCCCTGTCTTAAATGTACTCAGTCACTGTGTTGCTATAAAAAAAAATAATCCAGCCATCAATTAGGAATTTTAAGAGAATTCAAGATCCTTAGTGTTTTACACAGGTGAATCTGACAACCAGACTCTTAGAAGTCGTGGGGAGCCACTGATTTTTTTTTTTTTTTTTAAGGTAGGGCAAAGGCAAATGGAATCACGTCATTATATATGAACAGAGAAAGCTGTTTTTACAAATGTGTATGCACATGGAAACACGCTAGCTAACAGCACACACAATTTCAGAGCTGATCTGCAGGGCAGGCTTCCAGAGTGACTGCTTTCATAAATGTATTCATGGCGGATGTCTTACCATTGTCCTCACAGGCACTGCTTGTTGTGTTCTTTTAACTTTCTTTCTCGACCTTGCTGGTAACATTTTGGTTTAGAGGAGTCTGAGCAATACGAATTTAATATTTTGTTATATGGTAGGTCCTGATGTCAGTGCATTGCAGACATTGAAGGAATACTGTGACTGCTAGACTGCCCTTATTAGGATGACCACCAAAGGTTTAAAGGGTACGTTACATTCCAAAGCCAGCCAGTCTTGCATGCCATATAGATGCACCCAGATGTCCTAGAGCTGCCCTAGGGATCTGAAGCATTGGCATAGAGGAATCACTTCAAGCTTGGGACTCTATGACTGTGACCGCACTTGAGAGGGCCCTAAGAATCAGGAGAAGCTTGGGGCTCAAAAGTGTAACAGGCAGAGCTGAGCACAGCTGCGAGCCATTACATCTCCATGCCCTAAGTAGAGACACACGTTTTTCAAGTATGTTGGGGATCAGCTGTTATGATAGCTGTGCATGGAGTTTCATCAACAGAAACTAATGGAAATATTGCCTAAATTGGACACTTCATGCAGGTAGTTACTAAAATATTTACAAGCATGCCACAAGGTGAAATAATTAACTGTAACGTTAATGGTTTTCACGGTAAATAATATGAGTATCCTGCAACAGCATCTGTTGTTTTCAAAATCCCCACACAATGGAGATTTCTTTCTGGTTCTTTTTCTTTCCTTCACATTAGACACCATCATATCTCAAAGACCATGTAGATGTTTGGTTGCCTTCTCAGCCAACCAGTTCAACAGAAGCACTATATGCCTTATGGCAGTTATAGACTTGCTGGAAGGCAAAAAGAGAGACTGCAGCTGTTTACATCCTTTCATTTGTGTTAGGTTTACTTGGCCTCATTGGGATGGTTATTATTTGTTCCTTGTGAATATTTCAATTAAAAGGCAGATTGCAGAACAAATTGTTTGCTACCAAAATACAATACAGGCTTTTCTGAATGTTAATAATAACAACAACAACAACAACAACAACAACAACAACAACAACAACAACAACAACAACAACAACAACAATAATAATAATAATAATAATAATAATAATAATAATAATAATAATAATAATAGACAGTATTATGAAGGTTGTACCACGTCTTGGAAAAGTACACTTGAGTGTTGCTCAGTATCCAGCAGGGCTTATGGACAGACTGATAAGCCTTCAGTAAAAAAATTTAAAATACATAAACAAGTAAATCAATGGAAAGGGATATACAGCTTGTTGTTTTCATCAGTTTTGCATAAGAAGTCAGCAATAATACAAGTATTTCATTTGTGGCTGTATCCAGGGGGTCTCACATGCTGTGCACAGGGCACAAAAGGTAAATTCAGATTTTAAAAATCCACTGTACTTTCCCCCATCAATAGGGATTACATGGGATTTGTTTACCCAATGTGTTTACATTCTTTGACCATCTATAATGGCCATATAATTTCAAATGGATATAATATACTTTAAACATCTATGAAAATATTCTGAATCTTCTGAAAAGAAAAATAATGTATAATTTACTGAAGAACACCAAAGAGAAGTTGCAATCTTTGTCAGAGTGTGAAAATTATTAATAAAAATGTGTCTTTGGAGATTGCAAGCACCCTTGGCAGTAAAGGGGCTTGATGATTTTGTTTTTTCATCAGTGCAATGAAAGCAAATGATTTATATGGGGAATATTCTTAATTCAGTGCTGCAGATTCTATTACCTAAACCAATTGTGTTTTTTAATGCAATGAAGTCAAGATATTCATAGGAATTAATTTTTTTCATAAAGTTTTCCACAAAGAAATGAAACAATGGGAAATGCATAATTCATGTGTTTCACAGGGAAGGAGACACATTTTATTTACTTGTAAAAGTAAAAAAGAACGTATGTTGTAAAGTAGCCTGTGTAATATTGGATCAAATTCAGTGTTATTAAAAGGTGGTGTGAATTAGAGACATAAGGTTCAGGAAAGAAAACAACTGAAACTGTAAAAAAAAAAACCCTTTTCAGGTCTGGTATAGAAAAAGCAGAAGACTGGAGGAAGTGGTTTAGAAGATTTTATCTGAAATATTTTCTGTCAATGAGAACAGTGGGTTCATTTTTAGAAATGTGTAAAGTGATATTACTGCTTATCCACTTCAATCCATCAAATTAGTTCTATAACTACAAATTATTTCAAAAGGGTGCATTGTATTTCAAAACCTACAGAATTCAATTATTTTGATTCTTTTATATTGTAGGTTTATATACTGAATTTACAACTGTTTCTTAATATTGTATTGGGTTAACTGCTTAGTGAATAATAGTATAAATGAAGCTGGAAGGGAACACTCTAAGCAGGCTGTCTTCAAAGTTAGAGCAGGTTGCTCAGGGCTTTGTTCAGCTGAGCTTTGAAATTCTCCAAGGATAGACATTCCACAGCCTTTATGGCAAAACCATGATGATGTCATAGTAGTATTCCAAGACATGTCTTTTTTTAGAAATATGTGCATTTTGTGTCTAAATTCCAACTTTAAATCCTGTTTACATGCCACCTAGAGCTGTACAAGTCCTGAACTTCTTGCTCCCAGGTCAGTATGTTGACTATATTTCAGTTATTTTCAGCATTTTAATGATGTATATGTGAAAGACACATCAACAAAGAATATAATTCCCATAGGATGCATTCAATGTGTACAGCAATGTAATGCTGAATTCATTTCTGTAGTACTGGATATGTTTATTGTTGCTTGAAAGCATTTATAATAACTAATATAACTATACCGAGTATTAGCTCCTATGGACTAAGTACATCAAGTCCTTTCCCTCTTCTTGAAGCAGCAATTAAAGTTTTATTTCAATAAAGAATTTACCAGAAAATGCCCATTTTCATTCCTTCTTTTTTTCTTTTCCTAAAAGAAAGTGAAAAAATCCTGTTTTTCTCCCAGATATGTAAAGAATCCATAAACTCTACATGTCTAATGTGGTTTCCAAGTCTTTCAGTTGACTAAACATTCCTTAAACTCACTTAAATTAACTAACCTTGTCTCACTAATTTGTAAGTGGTGGAGAGGAATCTAGTCTATTCTTTGAGAAACAATATTTTTCATATTTGAAAGAATATCTGTATCTTTGAAAGATGGTGTACATTATTGTAGACACAGATTTGGAAGGTCTATTTTGGAGGTGATGAGGAAAGACAAATCAAATGGTGATAAGTTTTGCAGGCAGTGATGAGAAGCTAAAGCCTATGGAGTGGTGCCGTGAATTTTTATTTTATTGGAGGAGGAGGAGATATTGCACTAGCTAGTGCTCCTTCTGCAGAAAATATCAAGTGTATAGAAGGTGATGAGTTTGCTTTTTAGTATCCACCCTAAATTCAATCAGCAAGATTAAAATCAACTACAATGTGCATGCAAAGCATATATCTCCTACAAATAAGCAATGCACTCTGAGTGCTCTTTCATCTGCTGCAGTAGACCACGGTTACACTGCTCACCACTCAAGAAAGAATTTAACTTGATGGCGGTGGTTTGGTTTTTCGGGTTTGGGTTTGGTTTTTTGTTTTGGTTTGGTTTTTTTTTTTTTACTTTAAAGCTGCTCTGTTATTGTGAAACCCTAATGGTTTTCCTATCACTTGGATAGCCAGAATATGTGATGTTATCCATTGTGACAATGTTATTAATTCACTGTAACAATAAACCATGACTATCTGTAGTGCACATGCTGCACACTGAAATTCATATGATTACATTAGTTAATAACGAGGGATTTTATCTGCCTTTCTTTGTTGTTTTTTGAAACAGCTCTTCATGAAAATTTCAAGTGTCTCCTACTCAGGAACAAGTCATAACTCCTTGTAGGTGCCTCTGTTTTATCATACATGGTGTAAAGAATGGTCTGCCCTTTCTCCTTCTCCTTTTTTTTAATGACTGTAATTACTACTTGAAATCTCTGTTCACCTTCTTTTGATAAAGCGCGTAAAACTACAAAATCTCTTAAGAATTCAGCACTGTCCATAGTAATGAAACAGACCAAGATGGTGTTTAGCTGTTGATACTAGCATGATCCATTCTGCTAAGTAGACATTTGGTTTATATATCTTTCTGCATGTGTTTCGCAAAACATTGACCCAAACACAACCTTTGCTTCAGTTTCTTGAAGGATAGCTTTGCTTTATTCTCACTTCAGTGACTTCACAAACTATCCAACTTGGCCTTTATCAAGGGAAGAAGTTCCTTTGTAGTGGTGTTACAAAAGTGAATTTGGAAGAAGCGGTCTCACAATTGCTCTGAACTGCCCTCCATTAATTTCAGGTAGGGCTCCCAGGTTTCCATCTGAAATTTCCTGGGCAAAATATAGGTCCCAAGAGCTCTACATTTTTCTGGCTTACTTGCAACACGTGCAACCTACCAAGGCTTGTGCTAGGGAAACAATATGTTCATTCTCATTAAGTACAGCGCGCGTCAAACACATCAGACCTGCTGTGCAGATGATCAATTATGCATGCAAGGTTTAGCATAATGCAAACATGCAAACATTTGCCATCTGAAAAATCCAGCAGAGTAGTCCACTTTCACTTAAAGGATCTAAAATGAAGTCTCCAAAGTCAGCAAGGAAAGAAGGTGCCTTGTGCCACATATTATCAGCCTGATCCATCTCTTTGTGAAGACCATCGCAAAGATTCCCACTGGTTTCAATTATGGATGACTACCCATGCATCTTCTTCCACAAGAGGATCATGAGCATAGTTTCACTATCTAAGCCAGCAGTGGTAACTAAAAGATGATATATATGTTCCTTCCAATACGATGATACCAATATCCAAAAGCAAACACATCTGTCTGGTTATAGGGGCCATTCTTGTTAGCAAAAGTTTGTTATTCTTTCTGATGTTTTTTGTTTTTTTCCTTTTTCCCTGATGAATATATTACAATTTTCAACAAAAAGAAAATGTACAGAGGAATGTTTCCCCCAAAAGACTTCCATAGGGAACCCAAAAGTTTAGAAGAAACCTGGGTAACCTTCACTATTCTGCCAAATGTCTTTACTGTGGCAAACAGTAAATGCCGCTGTGCACTCCAGAGATAGCATAATACAGTATTGATTATTACAGTTCCACGAGCAGGGGAAAACTGTATGCTGCATTATACTCTTCACTGGAAGTTTCAGGAAGATTTATAGTCCTTTTTCTATAGTTTATCCAAAACAGCTGATCATGACTATACAATGATAAAGACCCAGGCACTTAAAATATTCTAACTGCAGTTTATACTCCAATTTAACAATTCAGTAATATCTTCAACTATCCCATGTATTAATTATGCCACAGCTTCTTCTCCTTATAAGGGTTTGAGAGATGGCATAGTAAGACTGCAGCCTGTCAGGCTGCTTTATCCTCACTTCTTGGGTTTGGAGGAGGAGGGAAGGGGGGGGTTGCTTAGTAAAACACACCATCTCCTTGAATTTAAGTGGAGTTTTACATCTCTGCTGCCCATACAAGCCTTTCAGTGAACTTTCTAGAAATAAGGCTGCAAAATCAGGGAGGGGAAAGAGTAAGTACCTTTTCTGCACAGTGCAGCTGCTGTCAGTAGAGAATGGCCTCTGTCACTCACCAGTCCTCTGTGTTGTGTGATCTGCAGCCAGGGAGTCGTGTATGAAGCTGGGTAAAGTGCAAAGAAAACCAATACCTCTCAACTATGCCATAACTAGGATGACTTATTTCTCTGGGGAAAAAAAATGGATATATACATATATAAATTTAGCTGGAGCTTGAATAAAAATGCATGGGAAGGGAGAAGGCATATTCCTTTTTTATTATCTTCCACTATTGGAAAGACATTCCTTTCACACTTTAGCACTTAAGTACAAGTGGACATGCCATTTATCTTCTGAAGCCTCTTTTTGCTACAGAGAGATTTCTTGAACTTGTTCTGGTGTTCAAGTTCACTTGACAATTTTATTATTCTTTGTGTTAGATCAGGTATATTTAGATCCTTCATCTTCAGGAAAATCATGATCAAATGCAGGACCTTTATCTATTTGCCAGCTTACCTGTGCCTGTTAAGCTGCGATTGCTTATATCCACATATCCACAAAGCCATGGCATGTCACTTTGCTTCGGTGTTTTCGCTTGCTCAGCATATCCTCTCCTGATACCCAAATTTAGATTCAGTAGCAATTCGTTCTGCAATGTGTACTGCTGACAGGGTAGACAGTTCTGTGGCGATATTCTCTCTGATGTGCTGAACACTGCACAAGACAGAGAAGAAGTCATTAATGTATTAAATTTAACAAGATGACAATTAATGGAGAACATGGCTCTGTGGATGTGTTTCAAGCGTACATTTAAAATACGAATGTAAATTCTTTTGCAATCTGAACAATTATCTATTTAAGTTTCCTAATCGGGATTGAGAACTACTAATGATATTGACCTGATCTCAAGCCACTTGTGCCAGGATTGATTTTGCAAAGGCATGAACACTCTGGACCCAACTCTGCAAGTGCTTCTTATGCACATGCCTAACTTTAAGCCACATTAATAATTCCATTTAACACAAAGATCATTCTTGTGCTCTCAGGTTGAACATGTACTCAGCTGCTTTGCTGGAGCAGGGCAGGAGCATGCACCCCTTTCAGGAGTTTTTCACCCACAACAATTTAATTATCTTATCCAATATCTTGTTGCTTGGCTTCCAGGTAAGTCATTTAGACCAAAGTCTCCTCTCTAAATCTTCCTTCCCTTTCTGTCTGTTTAACTAAAGCTCCCGTTTTTAAACTGCTGCAACTGCTGCTATGCCAAACAATGTGCTTTGGATTAGCTTGACATTATTTAAAATTGACTTCTTTTCAGCATTTTAGGAGAAACTTAAAGAAGTCATGATGAAAACTAAGTAAGGATTTTGCATCAGGTTTAGGTTAGATGCATATATCCAAACAATCTTCTTGACTTTCCCTATTATTGCACATCACTTGAACTGTGTCTGCCCTGATGTGGGATAGCACAAGGAGAAAGGAATCACAGGTCCACTGTGTCTGTGTGTTTTCAGTTAAATATGGGGCATATGTTGTATAATAAATTTAAACATAAATTTATTTCACTGCAATTTAAGCATAGCCAGATTATTTTGAGTTTGCCGTGATTATTGGTGTACATCTGACCATCACCATGATCAAACTGAAAAACCCCAAATTTTGTCAAACCATAGCTGCTAGATCATGCGGCTCATAAAATACTTCTGAGACCCATTTATGCCAAGTCCATGCAAGTTTCTTGTGTATACAAGTCTCAGCTTAGATTAATGCATCATATAATCATGTATCAAGCATCAGTAACAGCATCACAAACAGGGTAACAGGTGGCCAAACATGCCACAAGCCCAGCTGTAGGGAGCCTGACCTAGTGAAATCTAGTTTATCTGAAGTCCAGTTTATGAATGGTCTTGCAAGACTGCTAACACAGTTATGCACCTAGAAATATATCCGTGGCCTTCTGCTTCCTACAGTGAGGAGGAACGTAGACCACAGTGTGGAAAATCAGTTCAGGAAAGGTCTTTGTAACAAAAATGCATTCTTGCTTAAGAGCGCCTAGCATCCTCTGCCCAATCCAAAACCACAGAGGCAGAGTGACAAGTAAGTTTCCCTCTCTAAAGCCATAATGAAAAGCTACATTAACAAGGCAATTAAAAACCTTGTCATAAATTAACTGCTTCGTTTTCTCAGGGAACATCAAAAATTTTCCTCAGTTTCAGCCCTTTCCACCCTCTACACTAAAACGCTCCCAGGGGCTGGCAGTCACTTGGTCCCATGGGGGAGCCCTGCTCTCCCTGTGGGAGATCTGGTGAGGATGGTGCCCACCCATGACATAAAATATGCAACCTCTGTCCTCTCCACCCATCCACAGTGCTGCAACAAGGAGCCCAGAAAGTTTATTTAATACCTCCTTGTTTGTGTGTAAATTCTTTCTGTTTCTACAGAAACAGAATAACATCATCCTTACAAAGATAAGAAAGCATCAGGCTGAAGCATGACATTTACTTCCATACAGTCATTTTATTGTGGCTATATGTTAATGAGTAGCAGGATCCTAAAAAGCAACAGATATGGAGCTCATATTCTCATGTTATTCATTAATTGTTTTCTATATATCAAATTCAGTAGACTAAGTCTCTTGCTGGGAAATTTCTTGGTACAAAGGTGTGTGCGTGTGCATATGCATGCATACATGCATATGCCTGTGCACAGACATATGCATGAACAGCTCCCTGTGAGAAGTGATGTTTTAACAGTGTGTTTGCTGAAGCAAATGGTGTTCATGCAGTTCCAAAGCGGATGCACGATATCCATATGCTGTGCTTTTTTCTCTCTTAAACCAGATTTACTGTGAAAATATGTGGAGTATGTGGTGGTAATTTTTAGCTTATCTATTTATCTCTACTGGGTCTTGGATTTTTTTCCTCGCTTTACTTGTTTGTGAGACTCCTGGAAGAAGATTTATTATTATTTACAGAGTTGATAAACAGTTTCTATTCTCCAGTCCTGTTATCATTTTCTATTACATTTTTCAAATCAATTATTTTTATTCATTGATATCCAGCCTTGTAAAAACAACTTTGAATAACCAGCACATTCAAATGAAACACCCATTAGAAAACATTTGACAAGAAGTATCTGTCCCCTGCCCTTTGATAGGTTTTCTTACTATCCTAAGCAAACATTTCATCTCTAGGTTGCCCAACAGCTAGATACAGATGCACCCATCTGTCTGTCTGACTGTCTATCTGCCTACCTAGATACAAGTCTTCTGTTTGCTTACTGAAACAATTTTCCTGGACAGTTTATTTTCTCAGCAGCAATTTACAACATCTGAAACAAAGTGAATAAAGGGTTGAATATGCTGTTATCCAAACTCTCCCCAAAAAGGGGAGACTTTAGGAAGTTTTCTTTAAATGCTCAGATCCTCTATACTTCATATTCTCTGCAAAAAAAGAGTGAGTGAAAAATGAACAAGTCATGGATTTTCAGTGCTCTAATGACTTATACTAATGTATTCCTTCATCTAAATACAGATTTCTATTTAAAATTCAGTATGCAGGGGTATTATGAATTCAACTTTAATAGATTCCAAATAATTGCCCTTTAGAAATGATGAATAGCTGTTTAAAGCCACTGATAAGAATATACTATTTCTCCCCTAACAATGGGCCTTCTACATTAACTGTATCATATATGCTTGAAATTAGTTTATTAATTTTTTTTTATTGATATGCAAACTACAAGCTGATGGCAGATGGCAAATAACCCCTCACTCTAACACCAAACCCTCCAAAAAAAAGCCTTGTCTCTGCTACTGTTCTTGTAGGGGGACAAAAAAGAGAGATAAGAAGATAGCTTTTATATGGAAGGCAGGCCACTGAAATGCAGATGATGCCATCCTCTCTTGTACTCAGTTTTCAGATTTTCTGGCATAAAAAGAATAAGATATAAGGTTGAATTAATGACCAGATTTTGTACAACCACAATTCAAGATGCTTTCTCTGTGCTGTTCATGCTATCTCTGACTGCCCTTTAAAACAACCATTCTAGACTTGTTCTTTCATTTAAAAGATGAGCATCCAGAAATACTGAAATTAAAAATACATTATTCATATATTCAACATAGGAATGACCTGACAAAAATTTCACTTAACAGAGCTGATGCTTTCTTCATAACATATGAAACCTTTTGAAAACACCAAGCAAAATAGATTAAATGCATCTACAGTTGAATTTGCAGTTATGGATACAACAATATTGGAAGTTTCTGAGCTTGTATGTGTTTTGTGTGCTAAACACACCTGCTGTACTTATATGCAGCACTTGGGAAAATATATGCAAAATGTGAATCTATTAGAAAACTAATACTAACAGCTTTTTCTTTAAAAACTACGAGGGGGGGAGGGTTGTGAAGTATTATCTCAAATATTTAAGGAGACATACAAAGATATTGGACACCAACACCAGCATTTTTGTCAGATAATGTGGTAATGTTGAAAAGAGTGCTATATATATATGGTTATATATATTATATACATAATGGCTGGGTTCTACTAAGCTTTTAGATGAGAAGCAGAAATAAAACATTTGCTGGGTGAAAAGTACATATATAGGTATATGTAAAAAACTATATTGCATTAAGGAACATTAGCATTTCCTCTTATGTGCATATTGCGCAATGTAACATCCTTGTACTAGCGCTTGCTTGCTCTTTCTGTCCAGAGGTGACTGCATGTAATTGTATTTGTGTACAGAGACTGCATCTCAGCTAAATGTTTGCTGCTGGAAAAATATTTGCCAGCGTCCTTATTTGCTAAACCTAACAGCAAAAAGAAAACCTTCATTCTTTCCTAGAGGTTAGAAAGTTACTGTAAGCATTGTTTTACTTTGCTCATTTTCATCTTTCCTACCTACAAGCAACTTAGATTTGCTTTCTGATTCATTTTCCCTTGGCAAAGTTAGCAACACCACAAGAGGTCCTAAAAGTGGGTTAAAGCAGTTTCATGTCTTAACCATAGTTGCGTCTATAATGCTTGGCTCTGGTCCCTTTAGCCTTTTATTTTTTTCTGTAGGAGCAGGGCAGTTACCCTCCTCTCAGGGCCTTTTCTTCCTCCCTCTGGGGTAGGCTGCCTTCTCCACACACCACTGGTACCCAGAAAAGAATGGTTCTTCTGTTTGTCTGGCTGCCTGCATATTGCATCCATTGCTCCATTCAGCCTGTCTTTTCAGGTCTGCTAGCTGCTGTACAACTTAGCTTTTGTGCTCTACTGCCAGGGGTTTTCTGAAACCAGACGCTTTTTCAAAAGAGGGTATATTTGCATAAACAATACCATGTGAGGAGGTCTGCTGGAAACAAAATCAAAATTCAGCTGAGCAAATCTTCCTGAACAACTCATTTCTTGCAACCAACACTTCCTATCATTACCATCTGTGTACTAAATTATGGCCGAAAAATGTGTGCAGCTCTTTCTTTTCACTTGCTCTTGTGTACAGATTCCTCATATCAGCTGAAGTGTATTTTGTTTTCAAATTTAGCCTGAACAGAGACCCTTAAACAGAATTTGGTATATGGAATGAGAAAAATATGGTTGTGTTAAATAAGGAACAGAAGGCCAGCCATGCATCAGCTAGCTTGCAACCCAGATTGGATTTGTACTGAAGGCTCATCAAAATGCATATCAGAAACAAGATCTACCCATCAGCTTGCTGAGATTTCAGGTCCGTGATGGCAGGGCAGCTTTATCAGAACAGAGCAGGGAGAGGAGGGCTTACTACTATGGCTGATAGCTGAAGGAATCATTCTGGAAATATGCATGCTTAAAAAAAAATCTCTAGTGGCTTAAAATATTGGATATACTGAGCGCATGTGTATGTGTATGCACATAAACACAAACATAAAGGGGTCATACATATGTATACATGAGTGAATTCATGTATATTTCTACGCACAAGCAAACATACACACATGGTCTGTGCTACATCCTCTGTGTGCATTTACAATATCTTACCCATGGGAATAAAAATAATTAGGCTAATCCTGCAAAAAGGCAGGCAGGCAAACCAGAAGTAGCCACATGGAAAAAAGGAAGAATACAGTTTCATAAGCCACTGCTCAAATTTCCCACTTATTTGCATTTTTTATTCAAGTATCTAGCTAGGTAATGCATCTCTCACTATCCCATTAAATTGCAATCTTAATTTTGCTTTCTTGCTCAGATGCTTTGGATATAATTAATAATAATATTCAAAATGTGTCTCCCCTACTGCATTAGGTCTGTACGTACAGCATCTTCTGTTTTGCACTGCCTATTAAACCACACTGCTCTGTCAGAAAAATTGTGCCTATGGATGCATTCAGCATATAAAAATACCACGAATGAGAGGTTCTCCTTCTGCGCTGCTGCCCTTGTCACTGCCCACTTTCCAAGCCCTAATGCCAAGCAGGTTGGGAGAAGCCAGATTGCCTCCAAGTGTTGACTCCATCCACAGGTTAAAATGATGCACAAAAAGGACTTCTGTGGGCTTCTTTTATTGATCTGGTTTCTTCTCACACAAAACCCAGCTCAGGGGAGCAGTTTGAACAGAACGTCTCATATCATATCTTGTCACCTACAGACAGGGGTCCTATCAAACAGCTTCCCAGGCACCTCCCAAGTGTCTGAAGTAGCCCCTTGCCATGAGTCAGACTTCATTTCTGTCACAGGGCTCCAGTCATGGTGCGCTTCATCCTGAGGATGTACCCAAATGGACAGGTAGCAGAGAACTGGAAAGAAATACATTCACTCCTTCATATAATTTCCAAGTCCTCTATAAGATGTGGAACTTTATTATTCTTACTTGGGATGTAAAGTGTCCCATTTCATATAACACTGGAAAATGAAGGTCAGTGAAGGTCCTATTAAGGAACTGGGCTTAGTAACTCTTTTTACTAGATTTCAGCTTGGGGGAACCATCTCTTTACAGTATTTGCCATTTGTTACACGAAAAAAACTACTACACAAATAACATACATAAAACACATCCATTAGGGTTTGATAAGTGTGCTAGAGATAGGAATGCCCACTACATAACATCTGTAAATATGACTTTATTATTCTACTTCGTTGCCCATAATAAATCCTTCATTATTCTGAAATCAAATGCATAACCAGTACCCCTTATTCAAATCACCCCCAGTATTAGTTTACAACATAAGTGACTGCATCAACCAAAAGAGAAAACAGTAATAAAAATAACCAGAATTTTGTGCTTGACCAATAAAATCCAAAATATCTGCTACAACAATGTCATAAAATTGTGAGTTACATGCCCTAACACTTCCAAGATGAGTGCTCAACACACAAGAATTGGTTTCAGTTATGCCATAGTTAAGGAATGCTGCTTCTTTTTTTGTTAATTATGGATGATTTTATTAATGTGTGTGTTATAATTGCATTTGTCCTCAACAAGAAGAGTAAATAAAAGCAGCCTGGGGAATCTGTGAGACAGGCAGGGCCTGCTCAAACTAGCTGTGGATAAAAAGTTGGTATTGATGGAGGTGGAAATTTGAACACAAGGTGCATTAGCAAGTCTGGATGAGCTGCAACATCAATCTGGGGTCAGCTGAGGGTCAGAAACTGGCCATGAATGCTCTTCTAGTGGTAGCCTGGGACATAGGCACAGCAAGTGGCCATCTATTCCAGCAGAATCTCAAGCTCAAGCACCAGAGAGCATGTTTGTCACCTGGCAGCATCGGCTCCTGGTTTTGTGATGAAGGAGCGAGACTCTCCCAAGCTCACTCTTCTCTGCATGTCCCTGTTTAGCCCTGCAAGGACAAGCAAGGTCCTCTGTCTCTCCAAAAGGCAGACATGACACCATTGCTACCTCATCCAGCTCACTCTGTTCCTGGCTGGTACCCTTACACATCTTCTCCTAGCGAGGTCTGAAACAGGTCTACTGATTTCACTGGTCTCTTCAGCGGGGGTGAAACTGTTGTAACCTCATGGAGCCCTCCACTGATGTCAACAGGAAAACATCTATATCAGCATATCGAGCCTCAAATCACCGAGGCATAGAGAGGTGTCCTGGTTTCAGCTGGGATCGAGTTAATTTTCTTCTTAGTAGCTGGTATCATGCGGTGTTTTGGATTTAGGATGAGAATAATGTTGATAACACACTGATGTTTTGGTTCTTTAATGGAGTCAAATCCAGTTGGCGGCCGGTCACGAGTGGTGTTCCCCAGGGCTCAGTGTTGGGGCCAGTCCTGTTCAATATCTTCATTGATGATCTGGACGAGGGGATCGAGTGCACCCTCAGTAAGTTTGCAGATGACACCAAGTTCGGTGGAAGTGTCGATCTGCTGGAGGGTAGGAAGGCCCTACAGAGGGACCTGGACAGGCTGGACTGACGGGCCAGGGCCAACTGCATGAGATTCAACAAGGCTCAGTGCCAGGTCCTGCACTTCGGTCACAACAACCCCATGCAACACTACAGGCTGGGGGAGGAGTGGCTGGAAAGCTGCCTGGTGGAAAAGGACCTGGGGGTGTTGGTTGACAGCCGCCTGAACATGAGCCAGCAGTGTGCCCAGGTGGCCAAGAGGGCCAATGGCATCCTGGCCTCTATCAAGAATAGTGTGGCCAGCAGGACCAGGGAGGTGATAGTGCCCCTGTACTCAGCACTGGTGAGGCCGCACCTTGAGTACTGTGTTCAGTTTTGGGCCCCTCACTACAAGAAGGACATTGAGGTGCTGGAGTGTGTCCAGAGGAGGGCAATGAAGTTGATGAAGGGTCTAGAGCATGTCTTATGAGGAGCGGCTGAGGGAACTGGGGTTGTTTAGCCTGGAGAAGAGGAGGTTGAGGGGAGACCTTATTGCTCTCTACAACTACCTGAAAGGAGGTTGTAGCGAGGTGGGGGTCAGTCTCTTCTCCCAAGTAACGAGTGATAGAACGAGAGGAAACGGCCTTAAGCTGCGCCAGGTAAGGTTTAGGTTAGATATTAGGAAAAACTTCTTCACTGAAAGGGTAGTCAGGCATTGGAACAGGTTGCCCAGGGAAGTGGTTGAGTCTCCATCTCTGGAGGTATTTAAAGAACGGATAGATACGGTGCTTGAAGACATGGTATAGATGGACTTGGCAGTGCTAGGTTAACGGTTGGACTCGATGATCTTAAGGGTCTTTTCCAACCTTGACGATTCTATGTTTCTATGATTCTTGCTGAGTAGAGTTTACACTAGTCAAGGACTTTTCAGCTTCCTGTTCTTTGCCAGGTGCATAAGAAGCTGGGAGGGAGCAGAGCCAGGACAGCTGACTGAGACTGGCCAAAGGACTATTCCACACCATATGACATCATGCTCAGTATATAAGCTGGGGGAAGAAGAAGGAAAGGGGGGACGTTTGGAGTGATGCCATTTGTCTTCCTAAGTAACCGTTAGGCGTGATGGAGCCCTGCTTTCCTGAGGATGGCTGAACACCTGCCCGCTGATGGGAAGCAGCAAATGAATTCCTTGCTTTGCTTTGCTTGCGCGCGCAGCTTTTGCTTTGCCTATTAAACTGTCTTTATCTCAACCCATGAGTTTTCTCACTTGTACTCTTCTGATTCTCTCCCCCATCCCACCAGGGGGGAGTGAGCGAGCGGCTGTGTGGTGCTTAGTTGCCGTCTGGGGTTAAACCACGACAAGAGGGCAAGCTACATTAGTCTCACTGAAGGCAGCTCCTCATGTTGCAGCTAGGACATAAATAGGGAAATACAGGAGAAACTCACATTTCAACATTAACCAGTGTCACCTCGCTGGTCCAAAATATGGTATGTACTCCCTTCTTTTAAGATCAGTTACCTTCATGGTGACTGGGCTGCTTCTTTAAAATGACCCAGAAAGGAAGACTGTTTCTAAAACAAAGCTCAGGATATGTCAGTCTGAAAGCAGAACTTGCACTTGAGTGATTAGCAATTACACATCCTGCAGTAAATAGGCTCCACATATGTCAGCATATACATTAATCTGTATGTTAATCTCTCTGCTTTTCTGAGGATTTTCTCTATATTACCCTCCCTAGCCTGAAAAAAAAAATAAAGAAATTCACAGAAGAAATGATAGTGTTTATGTAAGAGAGACATTGCCTGATTAGCATTAGCTGTGCCCTCATTATAGTGCAAGAAAAATTAGAGGGGAGGGTTGGAAGTAGGAGAGAAGGAAGAGTGAACTCCGAGTTGTCTGCAGAATGTGTTTTTCATGGAGTCTGCAAAATGCTTTGGAGGGGGGTTTGCATGACTGGATTTTGTAATCCTCATAACTTGGAAATCAATAAGATAAATGGAGGAGAACTGAACAGCTAGTGGCCTCAATCTTGATGATTCCAGGATAAATCCTTTTAATAAACATGAAACTGCAGCAGAGCAGAAACTCTAAGTCCTACTTTTGATTTAAACATGTTTACCTCTGTATCTGCTACATTTCTCAGGTTTTATTCTCCTCCTATCTTTTCAATTTTATCTCTCTGGCTACCCATACAGTTAATTGGTTTCTGCATTTATTCTTCAACAATGAAGCATGCGTGTACGTACATAGCACATTAATATATGCAGACTGTGGGAACATACATATAGTTTTGCATTATAGTGGCTCCCAAGAAGACTTAATGGAAAATTACTGTCATCCTATAGTCATTTTGTTCATGCTTAAAACATGCTGATGTCTGTATGGGAAATTCACATTTGTGAAACATGCAGAGGGAGAGGAAAAGAAGGGAAATGTCATTTAAAGAAAACTTACTTACAGGTAGATTTTGCTGGTGATGGTGGTGACAAAGGAATTCTTTAAAAAAATGAAACAAACTGCACTGTTCTCGCAGCATTAGGACTCCTTCACTAGTTAATCCATCAGAATTGGGATTTGACGAAGCTTGGTTTATATAATAAATGTTTGATTAATTTATAAATTTCTACAATATAACAACAAGAATTTGGAAGTTCAAGATTTAATATCCAGGCTTCCCTTGATATACACAGGGGGAAAAAATTACATTTAGATCTCTCATTTATTTTCCAATTAACTATTCTTTATCCCTGCATTAATATTACAGATGTCTCAAGAATAATTAAAACAGATAAGCAATTTATAAAAATCTTCACATTTCATGCTAATTATCATAATGGAATGTTACATTTCTATTAGCAGCTTTTGTTCCCTTCCCCCACCCTTTACTTCTAGCAACCCTGGGACCTTAGCCAGTCAGCATGTTATAAATCTTTGTTAAAATACGACGCGAAGCTAAGAAGCTTGCAACCAAGCAAACTGGACAGTGATGGAGCTCTCCTTTCTTTACCTTCATTTCCCAATAGCCAGCCTGTCATCAAATATGAAAACAATAATGGTTTTTCACAACTTCTTGCTGTGAAGGCTAAGGGGCTCCCAGGACAAAGGGTTGTGAGCATGGGCTTTGAAGGATCTCAGCCAGGCCATAAGAAAGGCAGAGGAGAGTAACTTGATCCTAGGATCCTGTTAGAGACATAAATCATGGGCCCAGGAAGGAACTACAGAGTCAACATACCTACTACCACCGTATCACGCAATTATATCCACAAGCAATTAAGTCCTGTCTGAAAATGAGTTGGCTTGTTTGTTCCCACCATTCCTATGCAAGATTATTATGGGGATTGAAAAATAACCATTCTAAGGGGAATTCCAACTGATGTTTAATGTTCAAGCCATGAAGTCAGAGAAGTAAAGCCATGTGGTATTACATGAGCTCTCCCACACCGCCATTCCAACCACCAGTAGAACCAAACACATAGTCAAGCTAAACAGCATGGTTATTGTGAGCACTGTGGAGTGAGAAATAAAAACGGGTTCAAAACCCTGATCTTGTGAACAGTTTACATTGATAGAGAGGTTTTCCTTGCTGAAATATGAGACTTCTTATCAGTAAAATTATGTACGTGCTCAAGTGTTTAAAGGAACAGGATAAATTTGTCCAATGAATTATCTAGAATGAACAATGTGATCAGCTCCACTAATGGCAATGCAAATGGCCAGCACATTAGCACGTGCACACGCAGAGGCACGCACATGTACACACGCCCTTCTACTCTGGTGCTGCACAGAAAAGCAAAGTGTTCAAGTGTGCTGTTAGTTGCATCTCTCAGCAGCCTCTTCCACTCAGCCTTTGAGCAGTAATTTGTGTCATAATACAGATAATGTACCTCCATATGTTTCAAAAATACACTCATCTAAGCTTTCAGAAATAATAATGTAGTTTAGGTTTCATTCTGTTTTTATTCCTGAAATAGACTTTGATACAAGGTGGCAGAAATGAGATATTAAATAAAAACCTTGCTCCGGTGCCAAGTCTTGAAATCTTTCTTTAAGGAGAAGAGTACATATGTGCATCTCCTCAGCTGCTACCCAGTCTATTGATTCAAAGCTACAACATATTTTTTATATTACTTAATTTATCTTTATTTATTGCAACATTGATAACATTCAAACTGCATTAGATAATGTACTAGATAAGATACCTTTTTAAAACCTCTTACTGAGATCCTATTGGGACTGGCATGTAATTGAAAACACTTAATGGAATATTTCAGGGCATATTGCCAGAGAATGAACAAGAGAATCACATTTCATTTTAAAATGCCATACAAAAATCACTTAAAATTATCATAGCTGTGGTTTAGTGTAGAAAAGGATGGGTATTATAATTTACATAGACTTTCTTTCTTTCTGAAATTATTTTCTCTCTTTGTTACATTTGACAACTCACCCACTGTCTTTTCAGAAATGCCTGACATTCCTTTTAATTAAGTCGTGAGGGGCGACAAGCAATACATTTCTAAAAGATTGCTGACTGCGTTGGGTGTGTTTTCAGCCTCAGGGCCAAAACCCCAGTTGGTTCTCTCCCTCGGGAAGAAATATCAGTGCTTATAAGTTCTGCCTTGACCTATTCTATGATGGTACAAAGCCAAATTGTAATACTCTTAGTTAGGTCTTGGTCTGCACTAAGGACAGTGTTAGGCCATAATAATGTTTAGGTCTTGGAGGGCTTAAAACTGTTAAGTTCGGAGGTTTCTGATGACAATACAGCAAAATCCAGACAAGACACTTTTCAAGCTGGACGTCTTATCATGAATTTCCTGGGTGCTTGCACAGGCCCAGACAAAAGGAGATGTCCTTCGTCATCTGTTATAAGTAAACTGAGGAACAGAGAGTTTAAGTGGGCTTTCCTGTGATCACACAACACACTACCTAGAAAGCTGGGACTAACAGCCAACCTGCCTGTCCTCATCATCCTATAGACTACAGAAGGAGATCCCCTGCAGGCAGCTGAATTCCATACACATTCATACTGCAAATTTACCATTGAAACTCTCCCTCAAGCACTTTTGAACAAGGAAAGCTTTTGCACAAGAAAAACCATTTGTGCAAGGAAAAAAAGTTTCTACCAAGAGTGTCGTAGTCAGGAGAAGCACTAAAAGATATCTTCAGCTGACACAAAAAAAATCTTTAAATTAAATGAATAAAAGCAAGGAAACTCTTTTCAGATGTATATTTTCAAAACACGACTGTCCACACACAGAGGCAAGTATATAATATTTTGCTGAGTCAGGCTCGGCCAGCCTCATACTAGGGGCCTGTCTTCATATATGTGAAGAATTACAAGGGGAATACATAAATGTTTTGTTGTACCTGTGCAACTTTAGCAGCCTTGAGCACTCAAACCCTTTTACCCTAATTTTGTAGACTAATATTGTTTAATTGCTACTGACATTTTAGCTCTAATTAATGCTAAAGGTATTCATGCCAGAAAGACGTGTGTCACCCAGCTCCACTGCATTCTAACAGCAGGCAAAGAATCCACCTGGGGCAAATGATTGTGTTTAATTCAGCTTCTGTTCCTTTTGCTGTCTACTTTGCAAGCTACATTTCAGAGGTAAAGAGCACTGGATTGTTTTTAACCTGGCAATGGGCAAGAGAAACATGTCCTTTTTGTGGCCTGGCATTAAAAATTAGGGCTAAATCCGAATAAAAACCTTGATTTCAAAATTCCTCCAAACACTGTATTTTGACATGCAGCTCCAGATTAAATGTGTTAGAGTCCTGTTTATAACTAACTCTTTTCAGAGGAATCTCTTAACATCAGTCAGCCAACATCTTAAAGGGTATAGCTCATCCCTTGTCTATAATCCTGGTCCTGGACCTGGATTCACATGAGCACAGGGATGTGACCATGCATTATCACCGTATGTCAACGTATATTTGCCTGCAGGTTTGAGAACCACAGTAGTAAATAGGCCCTTCATAAATGTGCAGCAATGACAATAAAATATAGTGAATGTTCTGACTAGTTCATCCTTTCCACTTGTCACTATCTACAAGGGTCTGTGCTGCTATCAGCTAATGTTCCCTGCAGGCAAATTTTTCCCACTGGGTGCTCAGAAATGATGAGGTTCACTGGAGCTGTCTCTTTTCTTTTTTGTTCTTTTGAGTCCATTGGAATGATGACCCTAAATCTGGAAACTGAATGTAGCGAGGAACCCACAATAACCAAAATTGAGATGGCTTATCAACTTGATTCCTGTTTTGCAAAGGTCAGCCCCAAGCATTCCCTGATGCTGAGAGATCTCATCTTACAGAGATAAGCCAAATGTGGAAAGACCCACAGAAATAAGTAAGCAGAAATCTCCATACCAGAATGGAGATTGGAAATCAACACACTCAGGTTACAGCCTGTGGAAAATAAGTTGAATGTGTGAGCTATCTGCATTCATGGTTTTGCCACTGGTGGTGTGGGGGATTTACCAGCTGTTTGAACAGCACCAGCCAATTTATTCAAAATCAAATCATGGTCTTCCTAGCTAATAAAAGCAAACCAGTGTTAGTCACGTGATTACTAATAATTAATGCCTCTTTCAGAATACATCCAAACCTCTCAAATAAAACAATTGTCTAGATAATATCCTATCTGCCTCTTGCAAATCCCATGCACATTCTCACCAAATGTTCCTGCCATTGGCTTCTGAGGCAAAGTGATCAAGATTGAACAACACACAGCATATGCTCACATGTGGGACATGTCAAAAGCAGGTTTTGAACCAGGGCATAGCACAGAGATGCCTAAAGCAGCAGTGATAAATATCTTTCTTATAGCTATGATTTAAAGCCCAGGTTTACATTGTTTGACCTCATCTGCCTTTGACAAAGTCACAGGTACCAATGACCTATTTCTGTTTATGGTGCCAAGCTGAAGTGGATGTTGCCTTGGAGGACACACTTCATATATCCTCTGGTATCTGAGGTGATGAACGCAGGCAGGATACAAAAAATAAATAATCAGCGTGGTGAATGTGCCATGCAATTTCACATACCCATCATGGGGGAAGGGGTTTGCAAGGGTATACATGCCGTGCTGCTTGCCAATAGACACAGATTGTTTAACAGTCACCTCCAGGCAGTAAAACCAGTTGCCAGTTCAAGTGCCAGGTAATTTTATAGGATAATTATTAACCTTACTGAAGTTATTAGAGACTAGCTACTGGGAGACTTGTGAAGTGTGAATTATCGCTATCCATCTGACCGGGAAGGATAGCTAATCCCCTCAGAAATGTTATGTTGAGCTGAAGATTATCCCCCTTTTTAGATATTAGAAAAATCTTCAGAAAGGATCAAATTACATACAATTTTTACAGTTGTGAGAGAGCATTTACAAGATTTCTCTTCCATTTCTCCACCACCCACCCACCACCCTTCATAGCCACCCTTCTTTCCAACAATATGTTAGGAAAACACACTTCTGTCTCAGCCCTCCCTGATACTGCCATCTTCTTAGTACACCACAAGCAGTGAAGTAGTGATGTGAATCTCATTATATCTTCCATGGAAAATGTTTCTAAAGATGATAGCAGAGCTAACACCATGTGCTAAGGCAGTCAGCACAGCTCTTTCAAGGTCCCACAATCTCCCCTCCTCCTCCTTCCCACCCAAAGTAAAATATGTTGTGCTGAGGATATACACACTTTTTTTTCCTTCTTATCAAGCCACTGATGAACTACTACTGCAAGGCAGCATGGTTACCTTCCTCTCCTTCCCACCACTTTCACCCAACATTGTCCCTAATGTTGAGCTTTCAGTACCTGTCCCAAAGCCAAATGTCACTATGGAACATTACAAGGCCACATCCTGTGAAGGAAAGTGTGAGCAAGGAAGCTCTTCTGCATCTACCAGGGCCAGCTTGCTTAAAGAAAGCATCACATGTATGTAGTACTGAAAAGAAATGGAGGTTAACCAGAGGGGAAGAAATTAAGAAAAGCTGTAGCACAATTTTTGGAGGGTCCCTTCAGTCTCCTTGAAAAGGGAAATGATAGAGTATCACCACAGCGTGCCCTCTTGCATATGGTATTCCTCACCATTGGTGTCTCAGCCCTGCCCTAACACACAATCATGTGTTTGCACATCCTTTCTCCCTGGTTGTCTGGCACAGTCATCTGTGAGGAACATGCAGAACTCGACTATTTCTGCAACAATTGCAGAAACGTGGTCTCAGTACCCCCAGGGACGCTAATGTCTTTGTTCCAAGCCCCAGCTGATGATGCTCAAACCATTAAGTTCCTGCCACATACCTGCATCCATACATACTGGTGTTAACTGCACAGATGGAGAGATGGTTTCCTGATGTGAGTTACTGCCATTTCCAATCCATGGCTGGCAAGTGTCTGCCACTAGGGAAAGCAGTAAATTTCAAGTCTGTCCTTTGTTGATTTGTTACCCATCTCACGGCTGATTTCTCTCCTCCCTTCCACATGTCTCTTTTGAAATAGCACATTTCTATTGGCATGCTTTGAAGGGATGTTCCCTTGATTATCTTGCCCTTTCTTCTCCTATCCCCAGAGCTTTGCAACTGTCTTTTTTACCCCCGAGAGAAAAAAATGTACTGTGCTGTTGTCTTCTTTTTCAGGGAACTGTTACATGTTAGTGCATGCAAGCTTGCATTCTTTATACTGTTGGTCTTCTCTCTACCCACCTTATTTCTTGATGCAAGATCAGGAAATATCTTCTTCAAGGACCATACAAAGGCAGAAATTTGCTATTTCTGTTGCACCAGAAGAGGTAAATCAATGTGACAGTAAGGCTGCAGAAAATGCAACTACCCAGATTCCCAGCACAGAGCAACTCCTGTTTTGCACGGCCACAACTGATAGAATGACCCCAGAACTGCAAGGCATGTGGGAGTCCAGCAAACACTTTCAGTCATTCCCTTAGTATCCCATGGAGATTTTTTTTGTCTTACTTTGATTTGGACTTTTCTGAATGTGGCACTAGATTAAATGTGAATTTTCTGTTTCTTACAGAAAAAAAGAAGCTTTTTGTTATCTATTTGCCTTTTTTTACAGAGGTCCTGGTGATATATTTTGTAAACTAAGAGAATGCTGAGACAGCATCATTTAAGAGAGGGTTTTAAACTACTCTTTTATATTGATGGGCTTACTTAATTTATTGAACTCCTTGAGCCTTCTACCAGTCAAATGTGAAAATTAAAATAAATTTGTAAATTATTGGTATTTGTTTAGATAGAAGGGGAAATAAACTATTGCAGTCTCTGTATATATAGGCTGGTAAGGAATCTATGCATGTAGCTATAGATTCTGCTTAATCACAGCCCAGAGGCCATTGCTCATCCAAAGCAATATTATTCATTTCATAAAGTATAAGGCTGACATGTGGGAGTTCTTTTCATTGGTTCCTTTACTGGATTTTTTTATTAATCCAAGACACGGCTTGAGTAAATAATTTCTTCTTTTTATTTTATTGTACCCATTTTGTCCATCTGGGTTTTTTTAGCTTGTTCACTCTCTGGAGTGAAGTTGTATGTGTTACTACAGTGCTTAATGCACTGCGGCTCTGAGCTCAGGTAAAGACTCTAACTAATTTCTAAGTAAATACCACCCAAAGGAAGAATTTGAGCCATCAGGTTTTGTCCCACAAAGACTTCCTGGCTGACCAGTAAAAGGTGTGAGACTTGCCCTGTCTTTAATCTTGGGGGACCCAACCATGTGTTTACATTGGTAAGAAAAAATCAAAAAGTAGCTGTATTGTGCTGGCTGGGGGGAAGGGGCAGGGGAGGTCAGTTTAGACAGGAAAAATGAGTGAGAACAATTGCTTCACAGGTCTGTGCCTCTGAAGTTCCTCTGCCAACAGGCTGATGCTCTCCCATTAGACAAGAACAGTCTTTTACTCTTAAAGGTGCTACCTGCAGCAAATACATCTCTTTTCAGGTACATAACGAAGTATCCTGAAAATATATTACGTTAAATTAATAATGCCTGATAGTTTTTATATACCTTGCTGTTGGAAGGGAAGGTCTGCAGGGAAATTTATTTTATTTAATGTACATATTGCATCCCATGATCAACTTTTAGATGAATTTAAAATAAATTACAATAAATATTTCAGTGTGACATGCCAGCTATATCAATGTGGGCACAATGGCAGCAAGTCCCGCATCAATAAATAAAGTCAGTCTGGGTCTTTTAGGTCGTTTTACTCCTTGTAGAAGTCTGTTCCAACACTCACACACTCTGACAGCTAGTGGCATTTGCAAGGTGGGGGTCGGTCTCTTCTGCCAAGTAACAAGTGATAGGACAAGAGGAAATGGCCACAAGTTGTGCCAGGGGAGATTTAGTTTGGATATTAGGATCCATGGGGTGAGTGGAGATTTGAGAAAAAGAAAAAGTAAAATAAAGATTTTTCATGGTCCTTTTCCTTTATATACAGAGAATTCTGATTGGAGGACTGTGATCATCTGGGGACTTGGAGGGCAAAGTCCCAACTGCTGCACTTAGTCAAACTGTTTGGGTCAATGGGACCTTGCTTGATTAAATAGGGAGTTTCAGAGTATTTAGGATCTAGGCGTATCAATCATTCTACTCTGTACACATCTTGGCTCACGAAGGTCTTAAATTTTACTCTTGCTAAGTCTTAAATGGGACTCTGACTCCTCTTGCATCCAATGTTCAGGAAGAGTTCTTTCACTGGAATAAAAACATTCCCATATGTGTTTATTGCAATGAAATGCACCCATTTTTGGTTCTTCAGTTTCCTTGATTTTGTTTCCTGAGATGTAAATCTGTTCTGGCGTCCCTGCCATAACTTCTTTCTTTCTTTCTTTTTTCCTTTTTCTAATCCTCAGTTATTGCTACAGTCCAGGCTCAGGTTCATAAATTTTCAGCCTGGCTGAATTTAAAAAAAAACACTATTAACTTCCTCCTGTTGTGTGTATCTGAATATGGTAGTGTCTTTTTCCTATGAAAAGCTTTGCCAAGAGACTGATAATCTAACCTTGTGTCATTATATCTTTCATGGAAAACCATGATGTGGAGAGGTCTTTACCATCTGCTTCCATCAGGAGGGTTATCTCAGTGTCTAGACACTATAGTGATAGGCTTTTTAGGCTTGCTGATAGATAGATGGGGCTTTAGAGAGCTTGCATTTAATCCTCTTCAGATGTGGATGGATATTTTCCTGCAGTCTGGGATGAAGTTCAGGATTGTATTTCAAACAAACTTGCCCTGGAGTGTAAATGGGACAACTTTGGTTACCAGTAAACTCTAACAGGTCTGAGGGATTAAATGTGAGATTAAATAGTATGAGAATCAGAGACAATCAGAGAGCCTGCATTTTGATATAGGATATGTTTATCTTCTTTTGTTTTTTTAACACAAATTAAAATTCTTCAAGCAGAGTAAAAAATCATTCACACACTTTTAATGGTAATGGTTTCCTTCAAGAAAAACTGTTATAAAAAACATAAAAGAGCAAAATAGAAGGAGTGTGTGCCTATATGTACATGAAACTTTTATCACTGACACTTTAAAATATATAGATTATAAAAAAAATTTTAATCTTGCTGCTGCTCACCATTTGTTTATTTTGGCACAATTCTGTTCTCAGAAAATGAGAATAAGGCAAACAAACATACTCCTGCCCCCTGTTGCGTTCTGGTTCTCATGTGAGAGCACAATGCAGCAATGTTTGGGTCTTGAACAGCAGAAAGCAGTGTCTGTTCTGAAAACCTGCCTCCGTGGAAACTTTTAAAACTGCCAGACATTCCTGTGCTGTGAGGTGTATGTCCTCCAACAGCACTCCTGGTGTTCGCGCAGTCGCCAGTGCAAGGAATGCAGTTCCCGCTGCGAGGTGGTCAGTGCCCTCACAATCAAGTGGTTTCAAAGATGCTGAATGTGCTTTTACCTGACAGGAGGAGCTCACTATTGAGATGCTGGTTCTTCACCTGTACCCTTCTCTGGCTGCTCTGAGTGCAGCTCTTGACAAATTCCCCCACCTCAACCACCTCACTTGCAAGCCTCCCTGGGCAGACTCACATCATGCTTGCCCTACTCCTTGCCCTTGCTCCTACTCTTGCCCCAGCTCCCCAGCCATCTTGCAAATTGAGTTTGGTTACTTTGGTTAGTACAGCTGGGATACACACAACTCCCCTTCAGGAGAACTAGTTCATCAAGGGGAGTTCCTCAGGCAGGAATTCTGGGACTGATCTTATTTTATTATTTACTGGTACAAAAGTCGGAGTGTGAATGAGTGAATGACAATTAGCCATTAGCAAGGACAGAAAACACTGTCAATATGGAAGACGGAAGGAAGGAAGATGTTGTTGCCCTTTCAGATTGAAGAGGTAGAAATGCAAGTATAAAATTACGCATTTTAAGAACTAACAATATCTGTTATGAGATAGAATAAGCTGAAAAATCAGAGAGGATAGACATGTGTCCAGATTAGTCACATACAAGATAGTTGGAGCTAGCACTATAATATGGTTATGAAAAAGGTATTTATGGCCCTTGGAGACACATGGCAACTATCTCCAGCAGAGGAAAGAAAGCATTCATGCCCTTGTAAGAAGGTGTTGATAGCATCCCAACATGAACATTGCACACTGCATTTTGGCAATCCACGCTTATAAGCAACAAAACTGGGAATGCAGGAGACCCATGTTACATGGAAGGACTATCATGCAAGAAAGATTAAAAGACCTAGGCTTGCTTAGCCTAGCTAAATGAAAGCTTTAAGGAAACACAATTGCTGAAGATAAATGCAAAGCTGGAGGAGAGCTACTGAAGTTATCAGTCAGACAGTCCTGGCAGCAGAACAAATGGGTAGAAGGGAGCCATGGATACAGCCATGCTGAGAAGCAGGAGAAGGTTTCTAACCACCAGCGTCCGGAGATGCAGATCCCAGCATGTGGAATAAGCAGCATATTCTTCAGTCTCTTCGAGACAGAACCAGATGTGTTTCTGATGGAGACCACAGAGTGTGGCTTTCTGCAACACCAGAGGACTGAGCTGAGTGACCCTGCACATCCCTCACTCTGTGCCCAAAGCTGCTTCAAGCAGCTTGTGATTGTCAAGGAGTACAACAAAGCCAGGCAGCCTTCTTACAGCATAGTACCATTTCAGTTTAAATTTAAGCCATAATACCAAAGTGAAGAGACACCAAAACTTTGACATGTTTGTCTTTCCTGCCCCAAATTTAACTGTCCTCCTGAGCAGCCTTCTACAATTCTGATTTCCTCAACTCCCTGGTCACCAAAGTATAGCTTTGCTTTTGCTCTTCTCTCCCTCATTCAGAGATTTGTCTCATCAAGCTTTCAAACCCTTTTGTCAGCCTGGTTCACCTGTGGGAGACAATTCTGCACAGTGCTGGAGAAGGAATTTAAAATTCCACTCTGGAGGTGAGTCCTACATATTGTCTAAACATGTTTGTCAGCACAGACTTCAGTGACTGCACAGCAGGAAACCCTACATACAGGGCTGAAGGATGGTTTTATTTGCTGCCTCTTCAGTCATTTACCTGTTGAAAGAGACTGTTACAATGCAGTGTACAATAGGGTGGATTAAAAGTCCACCAACACACCCAATGCAAGCTGCTGACCAGCCATTGAGCTTATCAAGAGTGCTGTGTGCCAGCTTGGCATGCACACATCCCAAATCTTTCATTGCCAGGCCTGTAAACCATCCAAGCGTTTTCCAACATGTGATGGTCCTGCAATGATACTGCCTTTTGTCCACCAAAAGTCAATCTAGTAAATTATCACTGGTAAGCCAAGCATGTTTTCAGGTGTGCACTTCTGCAGAGAGGAGCAAAATTCAATTCTTCCAATAGAAGTTTTACACAACCTTTCCTGAAATGGTTTTCTTGAAAGGTTCCTTGAGTAAAAGCATGGTAAACTGAGCGTTGCTTTAACTTGTCCTGGCAGCCAACAGTGCCAAGATGCCGTATCTGCAGGTGAAGATACACAGCTGAGGGATTTATGGGATATGCTCTTTGATGTCTGATAGTCTTGCATGAGGAAGAGTGGATGTCCTGCCTCTGCAGCACCACAGAAAGCTGATGCTAGATTGAGCAGCTCTTGGACAGGCTGAGCTATACATTTCCCTTCAGCTGGGATTTAGAAGTGAGAACAACTGAAAGGACAGGGCTTTTTACTTCTATTTTGCAGCCAGTCAGAAGAATGCATACTTTCTGGTCTGAGACGCTGTATGGCTATCAGTGTCTGGCTTTCATAACCGTTGCTTGTTATTGTTACTGAACAGAGAATAACAGGCAAGCTAGGAAAAAAAGAAGTTTATTTACCTAAGAAGTTCTTATTTGACAAGTGAAAAACTAAAAATCAGATAAACGTGGAACAATCTGCTGTGGAAAAAAGTACTTAGTTGTAACTTAGAAAAACCACCCAAACTGGTGGTCTGCAATATGATCAGAAATAAAGGAAAGCAAATATACAGTACAAATACAGGTATCCATCGTATCTGATCTGCGGAAGAGCAGCTTACACCCCTGCTCCTGTGTGGGTTATAGCTCAGATTTCAAAGCTCCAACTGCAAAAATGTAGGAATCTGTTAAAAACGTAACTGCTCTTAACCAATAGGCATATCATAACTTCTCGAACTGTAATTTATTAGCTGTTTGAATAGAAAGAGATTGATCATGATAAGCCTCACAAATCCTATCCCACTGTCAATATTCAATAGTGTTTTAACATACTGAAGAGTTTGTGTTGCCCAAAACACTGGGGTGCTATGATTTACTGGCTAGGATTGATTAGGTTTCTGGTAGCACAGGTGGCTGAAGTTTTGGTTGGGGGAATTTCTCAACATGATGGAATAAATTCTCAGCTGCCACATCAGGGCATGAGGGTCCTTCTCACAGGGGAGAAGACAGCACGCCCCCCATGAGACATGCTTCCGGGTGCGTCTGTCATATTTGTGACCATACACACAGTTCTTCCTCTTCTCTCTAAATGCTTTCAGACTATATTCTCCTAAAGAAAACTTCTAGTTATCAGTTAACAACAACCAACATAATCACAGTTCCCACTGAAATGGCAAGCCTAGACAACCAGTTAACTGGTGAAAGGAAGAAGATAGTTGGATACAGCCACTGCTTGACAGGTCTTGCTAAAGGTTAAATTCTGACCAGTCCAGCATGGAAGCAGTAGGATGAGAGAAGAAAGCATATAGACTTGCTTCTCTGTCAGATCAGCGTAGAGTTCAGGGACACACTTGCATTCCTTTGCATATAGAAGAAGGGGGAGAAAAAGCACAAGAGCAGAACCAAGAGCTATTGCAAATTCCACTTGTCATCTGTGCTGAAGCAAGGTCCAACTTTTAAGCAGTGGATGGCAGGTGAGTAATGTTGGTCATTTCTGAAGCAAAAGGTGCTCACATACTTTTCCCAAACTGCTCTGTCAATTCAGCTTCAGCACGTGGGGGTCTTTGCCAAGTTCAGACAGGGTAGACAAGGGAAAGATCTCCATTTTGCACAGAAAGAATCATTGCCGTGATCCCACAAATCAGGACATACACTTTCCCAAACCGCTTGGACTTTTGCACCCACTTCCACAGTTTAGATTGCCTGCAGTCCTGAGATGCCTGCTGACAAAGTTGGTGTCTGCACACACTCCTGAGCTTGACTTTGTTGGGTAAGAGCTCCATGGTGAAACTGGCTGCCACAGGTCACAGCTGCAGTGGAATATATTGCCATCTGGGTAACATGGGCCACGTTTCTGAGATACCAGCAAGGTTAAGGTTGTTTGCCAGAGATACTAGGATCTATAAAAGGCTTCCTGGCCTCTGAACGCATTGCTCTGTAAAATTAGCTTGCTTTTGCCTTCTTTTTTATGCTTGCTTTTTAATTTTTTTTTTAAATGAACAGACTTTTGTAATTTTTTATATCATGACATGTATGTTATTATCTTATGCAGATATTTCATTACTTGTTTTTTTGGGTGGTGATTTGGACCCAACTCCAAATCTTCCAGATAGAATAGGGACTGTATAGAGAAATGTTTCCTTTCTTGTTAAATACTTGTCAGCATGGTTAAAGAGTTGAGCACATTTTGCTCAGAAGACATCATTCATTGGCAGCAGAGAATATGCAGGACTAACAAACGCAAAATCATCCATCTTTTCTCTGACCTCGGCCTGCTACAGACCTTCACTACTGTGGGGATGTTTTCTTACAAATGTACTTATTTTACAGCTGGAATATAGTGTTTCTCCCCACTGATGGAAATGGAGAAGCTCCTGCTGGCTTGCAGCAGAGAGTCTTTCTCTTGGAGCAGAACTTTCCCTGATCCCTCACTGGATGTAGAACAGCTCACAAAGCTGAGAGGTATCACAAACAGCACCTTCCCATTACCTCTGTTCACAAGACAGGAATTCTCATGCGATGACAGTTAAATGAGTGAGAAGTCTCACTGAATCACACTGCGAAGTTTTCTCCTTGCTGGAGTGAGATAGTGTGCTGTAAAAAGCTGCTTGAAAATGAACAAGTCTCAGCTGAAATAAGTGAGAGCTGACAGGTTTGGTCCCGCACATTACAGTCTTTTGTAAAGCAGAGAGATGCTTTCTGTGAAGATTTTCCATGCTTCATTAAAAAAAAAAAAAAATCTTTTGTCTTGCATATGTGCTGTAGACAGAGACCAGTTAACTGTAACAGTGGATGGGATTTATAAGAAAAGCCAAACTGTAAAGCAAGAGGAAAAAAAAACAAAACAAACGGCTTCATACATTTAAAGGATTACATTTCAGACTACGGAAGGATAAGAAAATAAATTTCACTAAGCGTTACTAACAAGACAGAAAGCTACCATCACAATCTCAAGCACATACTAGGTACAACTTTCAAAGTCACGGGAGTTGTCTGTGGGGCTTAGGGTTCTCCTGCTCTCCATAAAGCTTAGTCTATGAATTGAGGGGAAAGATTCAGCCTAACATTTGGCAAACCTACCTCTATATTCCACTTTGTCATATCCACAATAACTCATGGCTTGCACACTGGAGAGGAAGGAATCGCTGAGGAGGAGGAAGAAGGGATGCATTTACAGAAGTAATGAACCTAAGTTGCAGTGGGACAGTTTGGTCAGGCTTTCGGGAAAATCCAACCTCAAGCCTCAAATTCTGTGTTGCAGAAGCCAGTTTTCTACCACAAGAATGAAAACCAATCTTTCAAATTTCAAATCTAATAAATCTGAGGCATTTTGCTTGTGTGCTGTAGACAAAGCTTATTTTTATTGCTGGGGAAAAATAAAAGCTAACAATTAAAAATAAAAGCTGTAACTAGAACACACAATTTTCTTCTTACAAAAAAATATAAACAACTGTATATATGTGGGGAACATACTAGCTGATATATTATCTTTTGCCTCTGTTTATTGCTAACTTGAGGACAGATGCTGATGCCTTTACTCACAATGAGTCAACTCTTACTCTTTAAGCAACTCTATAATTGACTGAAACAGACTTGCAAGAGGAGTGAAGTACTGCTTGAGTACTCCTTCGGGGTGTCAGCACCTGGCCCTGGAAGCCACATTGATTTTAAATATACTTTTGAAAACAGAACAATGTTTAGGCATTGCCACTTTTGATTGTTAGATTGCTATGACAAACTTTGCCAACTGGCCCATGCATACACAAAACAGAACTACAAATGTTTGCATCCAGCACAGAGTGGTTACAGAATAAGCTTTATATGCTTGCATGTACACACACACACATAATTCAGCTCTTTGAAGTAGAACCAGCTTGAGAAAAAGACAGTCCAGAAGCTTTTACCATTGAGCTAAAACAAAGGCTTGGGTAACATGGTTCTGCTCAGTGCTCTGTACAAAACAGCTCATCCTAACTGGAAGCATGGCTGTGTGACTCCTCTGGGAGTGAGAAAGTATCCAGCTGTTTCCCTGGTAAATAGGTCACTGGTGAGGGAGCTGGCAAGCCAATGGCAAACGTGATCCAGAACCTGCAAGAAGTGAAAGAATTTCCTTGTTAACCCATCTCTGGTATTTGCCCTGCAAATGCACTCTCCAGCTTCATTTGCTACCTGATGGCCCCCTGAAATCAGTGGCACATACAGTAAACCGTAATGATGAGAGACAGGACACAGAGAAGGGTCATCTCAGCTCCTCCAGACCCCCATCTCTTTGTTAATAAACAGAGTTGCGTCTGTTAGGGTATATCTAATGGTTGCACTTTACTTCCTATACCTTTTCACGAACAGAACAGCAGGAAATGAAAACTCTGAAAGTACTAGAAATTCAGGCAGGAAGACAGATGATCTGTTCTGCTTCTGATGAAGCCCAAGACCACCGGAGACCAAGAACATGCAAGCAGACATAGGGACTTATTCTAGGGACTGGAGCCAAATTAAATGTTTCTTTTTAAAAAAAATATCATGAGGATCACTAATATTTGTGTTTGGGGAAATGACTGTAGTGGTTTGCTTTTCTGACTGACTAATCCACTAGAAGGAAGTGAGTTCTAGGAGTGAAGAGCTATCACTCAGAAGAGGTTTACTAAACTTATCAGAAACCTTTGCTTCTCTATCTTATTTGTCTACATCCTGGTTTCATGCCTGAGAGTCACAGGATCACAAAATCACAGACCCGTTCAGGCTGGAAGGAACCTCAGGCATCTCTAACCCAACTTTCTGCTCAAAGTGACGACAGCTGCAGGATCAGACGAGGTCACTCAGGTCTTTATCCAGGTGGGACTTGAAAACCTCCAAGGATGGAGAGTGCACAGTCTTCCTGGGCTTCTGCCCACTGCTTGGCTGTCTTCATGGGAAAGCAGTTTCTTCTTATATATAGTTTGAATCTCTCTTGTTTTAACTTATGCCCATTGCTTCATCTTCCCACCACATGCTACTGTTAAGAGCCTGGCTCCATCTTCTTGAGTCCTGCTGAGGAAGGCAAGTATACCAGCAGGTATATTCCCAAAACTAATATGATGGGAACTTTTACAATGAGATTTAGTATGAGCATATTATCACCTTTATGACAGTAGACTTATTTTCTGAAGGTAGAGTGTAAAGTAATACAACCATTGCAAAATTGACCAATTCTGACAGAATATAGGAACACAATCCTTCAAGAGATTAAACATTTACCAAAAATAGACCAATCCAACTAGTAGTATGTAAAATTCTACTTCAAAGAATTATTTGGATAATAATTCACCACCACCCCATCACCTCTATCCCCACACACACAGTGGTAGCTCCATGCTACAGTTTTTTTTAATGTTGCTTTTACAAGGAAAAGTACATCAATATTCTCCACAGCATCTTTTGAAAACAGGCATGAACTAGGTAGGAGAACAGCAGATGGAAAATCTTCATACATGTAAAAATGAAATGTTGTAAAGCAGATGGAGATCAGTTGTTCAAATCAACTAAAAGGAGGCATTGGTCTTCTTTGCATGAAAGATACTAGCAAAAAATTCCAGTTATGAAGGCAGTGAGGGGTGGACCACATGAGGACTCTATGAGAGTAGAGTAGGCTCAGTAGAGCCTTTTAAGAACAGGTTAACATCTGTTGGAGGTGAAAGGTTACTTCTGCTTCAAAGCAAGGGTTAGATGAAGTTTGATTTCTGTCCATATTCTGGCTTCATGATATCTACCCTGATCTAATGGATCCAACTTTTCTTTGTCACCTTGATGGGTTAGCTCCCAGGCTTTTAATGTCACATGTGAGTATACAATTCAGGAGTAATTAAAAAAAAAAAAAAAAAAAAAGATAACTGACTGCTGGAGATAACGAATAGAAAAATTGTGAGGGTGGTACAAGGACAAAAAGGAGAGCAAATGAGTAAGGAAGTCAAAGACCTGAAGGACAACAGAGAGATGGATTCCGAGAGGGGTAAGGCCATTCTTGAATTTGCTGAGAAAAGTGGTAGACAGTACTGTGGAGAGTCATAAATGCTTTCCAAGTCATACGACTTGATTCCTGTTGCCAGCAGACTCACAACTTCACAGAAGAGCTGTGGATGGGACAGAACCCAAGAGGAAGAGTACCAGCCTTGGGCTGAGAAATGCTTTTATTAGCAAAGACTTCTCACCTTTAGATGATAAGTATCATTCACCCACATTACAGATGAGGTAACTGAGAAACAGAACTGTAGGCTCTTGGGTGTCAGGACCAGCTCCTACTCGCTTTGAAGCCCAGTAGAAGAACATTTCTTCATTAACTATGAAGTTGTACATTAGTTCTTAGAGAGAAGGCCACATGAAAGAGTATCCTGCTTCTGCCACAGCTCTGGCCGCACAAAACCCGATTTTTGAGCTCCAGTGTCAGGATGTGTTCAGGTTGGCAGGACAGAATCTGATTTGCAAATTAGAGCAGAAACAGGTAAAGTAACTGTACCTGCTACAGACCTATGCTTATAAATCTGTACTTGCATTACACAGGAGGAACGGTTAGCAGTTAGATTGCCTGGCTCCTGCAAAACTGAGGAGAACAGCAGAAGAGTTACTTGCATAGCTGCAACAGGCTTAAGACTGTTGAGTGATTGAATGAAGAATGAAAATAAATATATTCACCATGAAATAAGACAACTTGAATCCAGAGCGCTTTTTCAACCATCTCCAGAATATTTAATTGGTATTAAATTGGAGCTTGTATAGTGTAAGCAGAACCCTTCAATTCTACCATGGCAGTGTAATCACAGAAAAAAGGAAAAACACAAGTGTCCTTATAAAGTTGAAGCCTGTGGGTTTGGATTAACAACGTGACATGATTTTTTTTTTTTTTTTTAGATCAAAAGTTCAGTCTGGTTTCTTTTGCTGATTCCCCATACCTCTGCCCTGCCAGGCTTTGACTGAAAGGGACAGCAGAAGTATCAAAATATCTCATATATTCCTGTTCTTGCAATATTTCTGGCCCAACCAAAACCAGGATACTTCTGCTTCCCCTGACCACTGGCTGACTGAAGTCTGTTCTTCCAGGACAGTTACTTAAGAGGTGTGACTGTCAGACCCAGCCAAGCAGTGTTTACTTCCTCTGCCAATCCTCCTTCCCAGAGATTGCTGTCATTTTCCCAGAGGCACACATGCTCAGACTAGGGCAGTGCTTCGTCAACCCCTCTGAAGCGTATGCAAGGCAGCTATTTTATTGCAGCACTGCACAAAGGGTTTCCTCCCACTTCTTTTTGTGCAGCCACACATGCTATACATGCCCTAATGTGGGGAAGAGCTGCAGACATGGATCAAAGCTGCTAATAGAATCATGGAATAAACAAGGCTTAATAGGCTAACTGCTTCAAATGTGATTAAAGTTACAAGAAACCAATCCTTCTCCTTAACCAGGTCTGGCAGTTCCAGGTTAAAAACTGATTTTATGAGGTTAGATGCTCTTCTTCCACATTAGTCTAGTTTCTGTATTTTTTCCCCTGTTCCCACAAGCCGCAATTTGCACATTTCCCGACAGAACCCTGCCAAGCCAACAAACAGACAAGCTGGCAACTTAGGGACTGAGCAGCAGTTTTAAGCAGAAGAGAAGGAGCCAGCCAACTACTCAGTTCCCTTCCCCCTCCCAGCAAATCTCCACCAGAATTTTGCAGGTCCTGGTATTTTCGTTCACCTTGTATAACCAGTAATTTAGCAAGTTTGCCTCTGCCTGGTGCTTGCAGGCCTGCATATCATATTGATTTAAAATACAGAAGACACATTAAACTTAAGAGTTTCCTTGCAACAGATACTGCATGCAATTGCAAATTTCATGTTCGTCTTTGAAGGTATTCTACGTATTAAAAATATGAAACAAGATTATTTTTTATGCTAATTAAGAGTTATTGTGACAGAAGGTGACCTAAATGTAAGAGAAATAAGAGAAATTGGTTACACTAGTGATAGATCAGGTGTGTGTTCATATTTTTTCATCTCTGTAAAATATGCCGTGTTATTGTCATGTATTTGTAATCAGCCAGCAGTAAATTCAGGACAGGAGAAGACTTTCAGCTGATGCTACTTGGAATATGATAAAAATAAATTGCTAAAGAAAGACAAGACAGTATTTAAGGAGACAGGTTGCAACACATGTTGAATTTTTAAAGCATCCATCATTTTCTGCATCAGTGAGGCTAAGACCATTTGCAAGGCCCATACCACTTGGTAAGGGACAGCTTTCCTAAAAGGAAGAGTTAATAATCAGAAGGGACCTACACAGAGGTCTGTGTAATCAAGAACACCACAGAGAAGGTGCACAGGGATTGAGCATTCACTGCCTATCACAATATGAGAGCTAGGGGACCTCAAACGAAATTAACAGGTGGCAGGTTTAAAACAAACAAAAGGAAGTAGCTTCTTTTAACCCATTACACTATGGAAATTCATTACCACAGGATGCTGTGGATGCCAAAAGCTTGCATAGCTCCAAGAAGTGATTAGACACGATAAGGCAAAAAAGTTAAACAAAGGCTACTGAGCACAAAGGCATCGTGGTTGTTGCAGAACATCCCTGAGCCACAGGCGGCAGGGGAAGCATCACCCTTGCCTGTTCTTGTAGCCTTCCTGACATGTCTGTCCTCGGCTACCACCAGGGTACTGCTCCACAGGGCCCTTTGGTCTGAGCAAGAAAGTCATTCTTACACTTCTGTATTAACTGGCAGCCAATGTGCCACCTCTGGCCAATAAAGCACTCCTGCCTGGCCTGCTCTCTTTTCTCAGAGGAGTCCAGGAATAGCTGTTCAAGAAGCATGTGCCACCCAGATGGCTCAGCTACACTCACTTGTAACCCAGCACAGAGGAACAGCAGCTGCTGGGGGTGCAGCCTCTGCCAGACAGAGCCACAGCTCCTCACTCCCTCACAGCAGCAGCCATCAGGCTGGCAGGCTCCCGTCCCATCCCCAGCTCCCCCAGGGAAGCAGGGAGCACCTCAAGGGGTTTGCTCAAGACAGGGCCAGGAGGAACATTTATTGTGTGGGGGAAGAACAGCGGCTGGAACAGTATGAGCAGTTGCCCTGTGAGAAAGGGTGATGCATCCTGCCTGTGGCACGGATAACATACGCACCTACAGCCTAGGCTTAACTATTGTGAACACTGGAACATTTTCAGCCTCACCTGTCCATTGAAACATGTCATAAAAAATGTAGACCTAAAATCTTCTGCATCTCTTTTCTACTCTCCTAGTATACATTCACTGAAGGCAATGGGAGCTCTGCTGTTAGCTGCAGGGGCATAGGATCAGCCAAAAAATGCAAACCTGGTGGTACAGGGTTTTCACCCCCTATTTATCATATTTTTTTCCTCCTTATGTTCCAGGGCAGAATTACATGGAAAATACATAACCCAGTGGATTAATCTAAATAAAATCTCTACTCCAGCTCCTAGAGGTAACCACCTGATCTCCTTATTCAGCATAAATTATATGATTCTGAGGTTTTTGAATGGCAGAAGCCAGAAATATCCCATAAAACATAAGGTACATCTGAATACATTTGATTTTGTAAGATGTTGTTAATATTCAAGGAACATAAGAAGCATGAGTTCATCATCAAGTATTCCAAAGACTGATCAATGTTCATTTATGAATGCATGTATAATGTATATCTCTCAGTCATAAGTTCATGGGTTACGCACCTGTAAAGAAATCTGTGAAAACTTAAATAAGAAGCTGTCTTCCCATCAGCCTTGAAAAGCTGAGACAGCAGAGAAAGGTACTTTGCTAATGGAGCTCTGGTTCTATTTTTCCTTTCTACCTAATGATTTTCCTTCTGCCTTTTAGTTATTTCATCTACTTTGCAATTTAAAAATAACTATAACATAGCAGAATAAAACACTTTGTGTTTCTAGAGATCCTTTAAGAAAACTGGATCAGAACCTTCCTTATAGCCTCCCTCTAGACAGTACTGCCTTTTTAAAAAAAGTTATTTTCTCCCCCCCGCCCCTGCCCCTCCCCCCCCCCCCCCCCGCTCGGGTTTCACAGAGTCAAGTATCTTTATTTGTGCAGCAGGAATTAGGCAATTATTAATAACTTCATGATGGACAACATACAATTTAGACACATATACATAACTAAAGTAACATCTTTCCAGCAAACACCACACTATCTCCTCCAGAAAAACGAAAAACTTATGAAAAAAGGGACACACACACCCCTTTTTCTTGAGCAGAAATCTCTTACCTTTCTAAAGCATTAAACATGTCAGTGCTTTAAAATACATCCTGCTGTATAAATCACTGAACCATGGAAGGGCTCTTAAAGAACCAGAAATGCATCAAGATTTACTGCCATGGATGTGTACTCTTTCAAGACTCCTCCATCCACTGCTTCTTTTTTCTTTCCATTTTCCCTTTTTCTTTTCAGTATCTAACGAATAAGGTTCCTTATTCTTGTCCCTGCAGAGGGCAACAAAGAGCTTTGCTGCTAGTCAAATGATTCCATTTGCACCCTAATGAAATACTGTAGCCAGTTATACCATCCTCTGGCTACCAGGTGCCTACCAGACCCTGACAGCCAGTCGAAGCTCTGAGCTGACCCATCACCTCTCTGAATGTGGCACTACTGCCTGGCTGCGGGTGCATTTCACCAGCCGGCTGGCCGGGTAGCTGGGCTCCACATCAAAGGCTTGATTGTTCTGACTTATTGGCCCATGTGTCTCTCAGGGAAATGTGTAAACCCTGTAGAAAAGGGGATGGATGCAGGAAAGCTACATCATATGATGTTTTGAAGGTTTTGTTGTGTTTTTTTTTTCTCTCCTCTAATGCAATTGTTGAAATACTGGGCTTTCAAAAATCTTGAATCATTAAACCATTTTTTTCTTTGGAAGAGTAGAAACATTGACTTAGCAAAAGTGCAGGATAATACATTAAAAAAAGTTACATGTAGAAGCCATTTTCAGGTTCTACACTTTGCTTTTTTGCAGGAGATGTTATTAGAAAGCCTGAAATATTTAAATACATGGTAGTTCAAGCTGCATTCTGCTACATACAGAATATTTATTCTTATCCATACCTCTTCTCCCCTATCTTCCCGCTATCTACCACTTCATCTAAAAGTCTGTGTGTATATTTATGCATATGTGTGTCAGAGTGGGGGAGAGCAGCGTTCACTCTGCTAGTGTGCAAGTTTCCAGCATGCCATATGCATTACAGCTTGCAGCACAACTCATGCCTGCAGGCTGACAGGTTCCCGTCTTGTATCTCTTCATTATCAGGAACCCCTGACAGCACGGTGAAATGTTCAGACAGCAGGATGAGCTGCATGAGTCCACATCTCAGCTGCATGAATCAGGGCTATCAGTCATCAGGTAAAGGATTATACTGGCAACTTTGAGAGACATTGAAGAAAATACAGCAGAGCCTTACACAGCGGGTGAAGAAAAACCTAACAGCATTTTCTGTTGAGTGTGTGAGCAGTGCTCCCTGGCTACGTTCAGGTGGATAAAGTTATGAAGGCATGCATAGATGCCTATTGGTATGTACCCCTACATTCCCCAAATACCTACCAGTCCTACCAAATCTCTAGAGGTTTAGTTGTTTTTTGGTTGTGGGTTTTTTTGGGTTTGTTTTGGTTTTTTCAAACTATAGGTAAGACTAGGGAGTTGAATAGCAGCACAAGACAGTGCAAGCCAGCGCCATACTGCAGTGGCTTGTTATAGAAGGGCAAGTCAAACACTCCTTGCTATAAACAACTCGCCATCACATCTGCTGCAAAGCCTTGCTCAGATCTTGTAGCTGAGGTGGCCTAAGGATAAATGCAGGAAAGCAGGTAGGATGGAGCAATATCTACCAACAGAACAACTGACAGAATTGGGTGGGGAAATCCAGGAAGGCTTTTGGCCACACCAGTCTTTTTCCAGGTCTGAAACAGTCTGGGAGAGCTCATCCCACGTTCACACAGGAAGGAAGGGTTTGCTTCCCGCAGGCTTAGCACATCGTGGGTACAACCACTCCCTTAGGTGACTCAGAATTTCCCATGTTGTACAACTTACACATTTGCAAATTCAGGGCCTAAAACATGTTTAGAAACTTCAGTGCCTGGGAAAAAAATCCTGGAAACATATACAGAAAAAGTTAGTGTTGGAAGGTTTTTTTTCTTGGGTCTGGTAGGGAAAAATTGGGGGGAAAATAAGGAGGCTTTCATGTGAAATACTCTGTCTCAGAATGAACAGTGAAAGAATGTTTAAAGCAATGTTTAAAATGATACTGGAATTTTTCCTAAATGAATGGTTTTTCTGAACATCTTCTTTCATCCCCTCCCCCTCCATACTTTCCAAGGAAAATATTTGCTTTCCAAACTTGCAACATTTCCAAAATTTCTTACATCTGTAACACTGTTAGGGCTGGGGATAGGACTGGGGAAAAGATCTGGGACAGTAAGGTAGGATAAAATAAGGCAAACGTTGAAAAATAAGGATTATAAAACAGAAACTCAAGGCTACGTCTCTGGCTGGTACAGACATGGGACCCCAACCAGGCTTGAGGAACAGCGTTTATTCCTGGAAACCCACCATAAGGCTGACAGCTTTTGCAAGTGTGGACAACCTGACTTGGTTTAATCCTGAAGCTCACAAGCATCTTTCTGTAACAACCAGGTCAGACCTAATGGTTCCTACCATTCAGAGCAAAGGGATAAAATAAGCTACCGTTTTAAAATTAAGCTAGAGTGTGTCAAAAGGTTGCTGGACCCAGCCAAGGACAAGGAGAGGCAGTGCCTGGACTCAGGCAGACAGCAATCCTGTCTAGGGAAAGGATGCCCATGTTCATCTTCATCTTTGTTTCTGGAAGTGAGTTTTTCTATCTGTATTGTAGAGCTACAACTGGATTTCTCTTTGAAAGCCACATTCACCTGAGTTCTTGTTTTGTATAAAACTCAGCACCACTCTTGCTTTCTATTTTCAAGATTTAGTTTTTACTTCCTGTCTTCGGGATATGTCAACAGGCAGCAAATGCACTCAGGAACACTGGTGTGCAGGGAAGCGCCATCTTCAGCATTTGGTACAGCCATTATTATTCAAAACTAAAGTACCTGTATGCATTTATTTTATATACTAATACTTTCTAAATTACTAAGTATATTTAGCTAGCTAAATCAGCAGACTTTATTGTTCTTAAAGAAATGAAGTTTCATTTTTATAAACACATAATAAAGACAAACATTTTGAATTTTCCCCAAATTTCTGGGTTCTCCTTTCCTCTAAGAAAAAAAATGTCCTCTGACATTGCTCTTTTCCTCAAAAAGACCTGTAGATGTTCTGCCTTTTCTCACAGTCACATTTGCATAGCTCAGATTAACCTGTGAGAGCTGTATGTGTGTTCACAGTAAATATAAGGTAACTTGCACTCACCATAGTCTCAAAACACCAGAGAAAGTTACTTTAGCCCAGGATAAGATCCCATATCCAACTTCTTTCAGCTATGAAGCCAATTTTGTTGGGGGCCTACTTCCCCTCCCTAAATAATGAGGTTAATTACAGTTCACAACTAGGTGTGATTCAGAAAAACCTTTCCTAATATAACTTCCTCTAAGGACCCAGCTGACTTCAAGAAAGTGTTTTTGGAAACTCAATTAAGAGCACGTCTCACCTGTTTTAATAGTGAGGCCAGACCTTGGGAAAAATTGTTTCCAAATCCACGGGTTTTTACACCATCTCTAAGAAGTTATTTATACAGTGTAACAATGATGTTGCTTGTTAGGTTGGTATAGATGATAACCACAGCTGAAAGCAGGCGGGAAAGGTTGACACTGAATAAGTGTATGGAGGGTAGGAGTTAATCAGTAGCAGTGCTCATTGCAGAGGCATTTATCTTCAGTTTCTTCCTCCAGAGGTGAGATTATACAACATCCCTCCTCACAGTGCTGCACAAGTCTCTCTTTGCTTTTGCACCATGCATTTTTCATGAATATTGACTTCTCATACCTGCTCATATCCACAGGTCCGTGGCCCCATAGTAGTTAGAAAGATTTGACAGCAGTAAATTAAACTCTGTTAGCACACATGCACCCTCAGAAATTCACTCTGGGGAGCCACACCATGACATCGAGCTGAGCAGTATCTCAGTTACACCCTCAAGTAACTCAGGGTCAAGGCTTAGAATAACTCCTTGGTACACACCCAGCTTACAGTACTTACAGATTTCACCATTATTTGTATAGGTACCGCAACCACGCTGTGGGTTATCCGCTCATAACACCCACAAACACACCTTAGCCTTCACCAGGTCTCCTCTGCTCTCCGTTACAGCTCAGGAAATAGCTGGGAGACCAAAATTTGTTTGAAATGTTTGTATTAATACAAAGTTAATTTCTCAGTGAAGGTTTCTACAAATCTTTCAAGATTATTTCACATGAATCTTTCCAAACTCAAGTTCCCCAGCATGAAAATCCACTGAATAAAATTCTTCCTACCTCATTCACTGTCAACAAATTTCAGCTGAGCTGTAACCCGACTGCAGACATTAACAATTCAAACAGACAATTTCATTTCTGCGTTTATAACTCACAGTTCTCAGTGGGAATAGTTACATAAATCACACTGTTTTGCTTTTGTTCCTGATTGCACAATATAGCAGCGTGACCATAGCAGGGTGAAATTTTCATGTCACACCCAGATATGGATTTCAAAATTTCTTCTCTGTTGGCTTATTACTTTGGCCACTGAGAAAGGGAAGGAAACAATACTATATAATTAACAAACACAGCATACATACTTAGCTGAAAAATTAAACCATTAAAATTTGAATATCCTAAGTGTAACAATTGATGAGTTATAAAACAAATACTCTGTTCCTTTAAACTGTTCTGACTGGATGTTTTACAATACATACCATAGGCAAGTCTTATTGATTATTCAATATAACTGTACCAGTAGAAGGAGGGAGATACAAGTGAGGCCAGGGAAACATGCACAGATCCCTCTATCTCTGAAGAGCTTGGCAGCAAGCTACAGCTCTGGCTCCATCCAAATATCCTTTTGTCAAACACAGCTTATGTATTTCTACCTAATCCGTAGGCTTTTTGAGCTCCCACTAAAGTAAGCCAACCTCACAAACACACTCCTGCTCAATGCAAAACAGCTCTGAAATATTACAGGAGCCATCAGGAATGGCATCCTGATGGGTTTTAGGCAAGATTCATTTTGGCAAAAGATTTCTAGCAGCAGGCTTCAGGTTTAAATTCCCCTGGATATCTGCCCTGGGCTTCCTGGAGTTGTGCCTAAATATCTGACTACATCCAGGTACAGAGAAGACCGAATTTGCTTTCTCTGGCCCAGAAGGCTTGTGCCGGGGAGGGCAGCAGCAGCAAACCCCAGGGGAAGTTTCAGAAGCACAGTCCTTTCCAGGGCTAGCCCTGCCAGCCTCAGGCACTGAAATATTTTTGAGATGTGGGTTTAATTTTTCTGTTCATTCATAGGAGAGGTATAAGATGCACAGCTGTTTCGTTGGCCTGACAATCTGTTCCTGTCCCTTGCACTGCCTTGCACTGTGTGCAGCCGTTTAAACCATGGAAAGAGCAAGTACATCATTTGGCTTCAGCCAGGACCTGTAGTTTACCGACAATTTACATCGGTATGAATTACTAGGCTGGGGAAAGCAATGGAAAATCAGGCCTTTTGTTGAAATAGTTAGGTGGTATGGGTAATGCACATGAATTGTTTTGAAACTGCTTCCGTTTGCGGGCTTGCAGAAGGATGCACAAGCCCACTCCCTCATTCCAGTACTCAGCAGTGAACTTCATATAGCATTGCCTGAGATTTATGGATGGCAGTTATTTTAATAATGCTGGGTGAAACCAATCCGTGTTTTCTTAGAGGGAGCACATGCATCTGAGTGAAAAATAAAAACAAACTATTTTTCTTGGGCAAAAAAAAAAAGGAAAAAATCTTAGGAAAGGGTCAATGCAAATAAAATGAAAACCATTTAAGAATGAGATGTTGAGGGACATTGGAGTTGTCAGCAAAACTAACAGCTTAGATATCTTGGACTTGAGCACCCCCTCAGCACGAAGCCTCATCCTGATAGGCCATGCTGTTATTCTTCCCAATGAGTGTTAAACTCGGAGGAAGGGGCTACTGCAGCTATGCTCAAGGAAAATTAGCCATCTGTGGTACTTCACTGTACCACAGTACATTCTAACTTGCCCTATTAGCAAACACAGTGCTGTGCTAATGACAAGCCAGACCTGCACCATGAACAGGAGCCACTTATTTTCTGGGGGAGAATGACACTTTTTTTTTTTCCCTTTTTCTTCCTCACCTCTAACCCCCTGTGTACTCTAATCTAATGAAAGGTCAGAGGTTAGGACTTTATTTTCCTCCAGACCATGAATGCTAAATAGCGTCAGCACGAACAGTTCAATGACCCCTGTGTGTTCTGAAGCCACTGAAAAATGAAAACAAATGTTAATCTGGGGTCTGACTCAGACTCTCTTTGCTGATCTATACTTATGGAGCACATTAGGGCCACTTACGAAATCAGACTGAGCAGTGATCCCTGACCTTGCTCCATTTTCAGATGGCCTTGCTTCATTTGCTGGAAGCCTGGTGCTGCCGCTGGCGTCGCAGCGCGGGGGCTCAACGCTAATTCTCCTGCAGTGCCCACTGCCGCTCACGTGCAACTTACATAAGCCAGAGCAATCGCTAGCACACATCAATGGCAACGCTCCAATTTAAAAGTAGATGGCTGGAGTAGGTGTTATTAGCACCCTGTGTCAAGCTGTGATTGCTCACATATGGCTGCAGGCTGAATAGCACTTTTGATTCAGGGCAGAGAAAGAAAAAGTTGGTGGTAAGAAAAAAAAAGAAGATGAAGCAGGCTTGATCTTACCATTTTCTGATTTAAAATGACTGAATTAGAAATAACTACAGCCAAAAAGAAATCAAGTTGGATGTCATCGAGATACCTAATATGTATTATCTTCTGGATTCCTAGGTGGTCCTGATCTTAAACCAAAAGTCCTACTCCAGTAACATTAAAGCCACATATTCGACAGCAAACCAGTTGTTTGCAAAAGACTTCTGATGAAGAATACTTTCTTCTTGGTAGCATGACAAAAGAAGCAAGAGAAATATTTTCTTTATAAAGTTAATATTAAACAACACTACTGTTCTTGCACTTAATCTCATCGTTCTGAAGCAGACACTTTTCATTTATGTCTTCTTTTTCTTTTACTCTACCCTTTTTCCTGTTCAATTTCTCTAATGCAAATAAAAATCAGAGGTTTAAGTCTGCACTGTTGAGATCTGAAGATTACTGTTGGTCTATGAATGTGAGCTGTGTGAAGACTGTTACAGAATTTGCCTTTTTTTTTTTTTTTCTGGAAAAATCTCCTGGAGTAAAAATCACATATGTCACATTAGTTTCTATTTGAATATTTCTTACTGCAGGACTGCCTAAAAAGCATATATTGTGCATATAGAGTATTGTGCAAGGGAAAAAAAGAAGAGATGAGACATGATAGACTCTATTAAAGCTTGCAAAGAGAAATGAACAATTAATTAAAATTCTCCTTTGAAACAGTCAAGTCTCAAAACAGAAGAAAAACCAATGAGCACCTCATTTGGGATGGGCTAAACATATTTATGAGCTTACAGGTACATAAAGCCCTGATACACTGATGTATTGTAATTCTCTGCTTGTGCACTTAAAAGCAATGTGCAATTTTCTCTGCTTCAACAGGGCTCTTCAAGTGAAAAGGCTGAGCACTAGGGGTCAGAAATCACTAGACATTCTCTTTCATAAAGCAGCAATTGTTCACTAATTTCCTGCATACTTTGAGTACAATTAGTTTCAACTGGTTTTAAAGAATACGATTTGGTGTTTGCTTTTGGGGACATCACCTAGCATTGTATTTGCAACAATAAAACTAATGTTGGCCCACTTCAATATTTCCCATTTTCTTTGTTTCAGGTTTCAAGGTAAATCTGAGTCAATTGGTAACATCAACATGTAGTGGTTAACAATTTTATTCAGAATAACAAAACCCCATACATTGTTATTATTCATGATTTTTATTTCATTTAGATGGGTCTGGTCTATTCTGCCTGACTTGTTCAGAAGGTCAAGTCTTTTATATTGTGATGGAGATACATATATATATATATATATAGGCTGGTATTACAAAGTCAGCATTTACGATAAGTTTGTAAAGTACTGTCAGCTGACACTCAAGAAAAAACACTACAAGCCTCTTAATGGTGACAACCATGAGTGGGTAGATTAGCTATAGATGTATATTCACCTTTAAGCTATAAAAATTGGTAACACTGAGGAGGAAAAAGGTGATGTGAGGGAAGGGAAGGAACAAAGAAATCAGTCTATTGGAGCTGTAGATCACCAGCATTGCTGGAAGCAAAGCCATGTCAATTTAAGGATGTAAAACTTAATTTAAATGTGTCTTCTCTTGAGTTTCCCAACTTGCTGTCGTTACTCATGTTTTGAAATCCATCAGTAACTTTCATCAGGTATATCTTCACAGTGCCTTGTGCAAACAACCTTAGTCTTGAAAACTCCCTCCCTACCTGACAGCCTGAATCCTAAGCAGACTCACCCAGCAGTCAAGGAGCTGGACTGACTGCCAATAGGCAAATGTGTGCAAGTTTCACCATTTTTGTGTAAAATCCTAAATATTGAAATATGCATTTTAACATGTTTTGCCTTAGGCTATGGGATGAGCTGATTAACTGATGTAATTTTGAAAGGGGGGAGGGGGTGTCAAGGGGTATTTTGCAGAACTGTCCATGAGAAAAATCTTTTGCATTGAGTGCTTCTCATCTAAATTTCTGGCATCCTTTAAAACCTGTTTCAGTTTTACTTCATTCTAATTTTGAGGTTGTTTTCTATGTCTCTTCTTTCTTTTTCCTTTGCCTTTCTTTTGGGTATCTATACAAGAAGCCTTGCTCACGTTACCTTCAAAGTCATCTGCAGGTTTTGAGCCTGCGTACCAACTATTCATGTAATCTGTACAAATTATCTATATGATATTTCTGTAACTTATGTAAGTATTTCTGTAACTATGCATAAGGATGCATACCATTATAGTAATATAAAGTTGCATTGGTACCACAAAAGACTATAAAACTGTACAAAAACATAGGCACTTTTTCCTAAGTGATCTTACTCAGTGTTATGGTTTTGGATTGGAAGGACAGTGCAAGGGGAGCTGAATGTGAAAGAAGGACTCTCCTCTCTCACAAAATCAGTTGGCTTTGATTACCAGGGTGGTGCTTTCTTCATGTATGGAGAGAAAAAAACTTGCATACTTAAAATATCACTCTTCTGTGAAGTATTTTCTTCTGTTTGATCTAGTCTGAACAGAGTTTGGTGTTCTTTCCTTGGATAGGACTCGAGTAGTCCTCTCTTGAACAGAGGCTATATAAACATTGTATTACTCAGTCTTGCTTTTTTCAGGGACAAATGTTTCATTTGGGTCTCGATAGCCTTTTCATGGGGAGCTCCTAACTGAAGGGACTCATACAGGTGGCCTCTCACATATTATCCTCCCCTGACTTCCCTGTAGAAGCAACATGCAGACGCAGGAAATCCTGTAGGGCCGGTATACACCAATTTGGGAGCCAAACCCAGAAAACAAGGCATTGCAGTGAAGCAAGAAGAAAATGTTGGGAGCAAGGCCATGTTTCTCGTTGCCCACCTCCAGGCCCATTGGCTGATTAATACAGACTAGCTCCTCTTCAAAACCACCTCACAAAACTGAGAAGACAGGGCTATGAATCCTGCTTCCTATGACACACTGCAGCTTTCAAGCAAGACGGGACGGGGGTACCATCTCAGCTGGGGACAAGATTTACCTTTCACTGCTCTGAGCACAAAATAGAAGAGCTTCACATGTTGTCAGTTTGCATCTCATTTTACACCTATCAAATCATAAATACTCTGCCTTTGCTCAGAATATAACAGAAAATGTAGGTCCAGGTCAAAGGGGTGGGTGGTTATGGAGAAGAGAACATTGGTTTAATGGAAACATACCATCAGAAAGAATTTTCAGAAAGCAATAGAAAGACAAGAAAAAATTATGAAAAGGAAGAAAATGTGCATTATCTTCCCTACTTTTTAAAAATACACAGCTTCCATACTGAGCATCAACTGCTAGAAAATTATTGATCCTACACCAGCACCAGCATTTTTCTTCAGAAAGATTTCAGAAAGTTTGTTGAATGGGTTAGAGCTGTGAAATTTATGTAAGCTATTTGGAGCAGGAGCTATCTTTTATGTATTCGTACAATATCTAGCACAAGGTATTTGTAAATGTCTAGCCAGATAAATGGAGTTATTGGGTAGTGTAACCTAAAATGCAAATAACAATAACAACAACAACAATAAATCTCTCTGTACTGAATAGGAATTTAACTCTGAATCACAAGTGTTTTAGCTTCATTTTTTGAAAAGTTATTGCATGTATATCCAGCCAGACAAATGAGATCTGCTGGATCTCATAGGTCTTTCTATTTCTACAGCTCTAGAGAAGTGCATGGCGTGCTGGAATACCAAGGAGTAAAATCAACAGGACTGATGGGTCACCTGTGGCAACATGAGCCAAGAACCTGCAGGCAGTCACACAGCTTCTTGTGCAATACTGAGCCTGCCGGTACAACCTAGACACCTAGCCCAATATCCAGCCATGCCTATATCTGTGCCTCTCCACAATCCACTGCCAGTTTACCAGGATGGAATAAAGCTCAATTAAATTTTTCTGTCCTAGGAATTATAGAATCCATGACCAAATAAATGTGACAAAACAGTATATGATAATGTCCTATTTAAATGCAGGAAATATATATGTCTGTCTATGCATTTATAGATACACATATATACACATGTATGAATGTATGTATACATGCATATTTATGACTAGACATGTTCATATGTATACGTGTGTGTGTGTGTACTGTGTGTGTACACACTCACTAAAGACTATAAAACATAGGAGATCATTTTATACAACATACAGTAAAGAAGAAAGAGTAGAAATCCAAAATCACTACACTACAGGATCCGCATGCTAAGAAACTAGTTGCATAAATATCAGAACAGGTATTTTAAATGATCTTACGGACTTCTATGTCTTTCGGACTAACCTCCAGAATAAGAACCGTATAGAAATATTTTCTAATCTGATTTTCTGATCCTAAAGCGTAATTAATTTATTACATCAACAGACACTTGGCTCACTGGAAGAAGAAAAATTTCATACGCAAAACTCTCAGTCCAGATGAAGTTTATTCGTCCTTACATCTCTTTTCTCTTCTTCAGTTTACAAGCATAAAGTCTCTGGAAAAAAAAAAAAAAAGAGTGAAAAAAAAAAAATAGCCTCCCTTATACATCTCCAACTTTGTCATCACTGCCTGACATTGCTGAAAATACTGTTTGATACAGACAGCCCTTGGACCCCCAGGAAATAAAATGGACTATGTAAACAATGACAGCAGCAACTATAGATGAATGAAGACCACAGTTAGCTATAATTTTTCCAAACCAAATAGATACACTGAGAATTCTCCCCAAAAAAACAACCAGGGCCTCCAGGCAGTCTCTTCCTCATCTTAGCCCTGGGTCCTTACATTAACATTGGCTTCTATTGATTTAATTCCTACAGTGCCTCAGCTGAGATCACTGGTAATATTACCATATTTGCTATAATAAAAAAAGCTCTTCATTTTTAAGACACTGCACTCTCAAGAAGTGGGAAAATAGGATTGGTTTTATAGGCCTAGTGAGCAGCAGAGCTGGGTGTAAAACCTACGTGTGCCAGCTCCTACCCCTGTGGCCTAAAACAGTTCTGTGCTGGCATTCATCTGACTCACCAGTCTACCTGGACAGTAAAAATCCTACCTTAACTACACATTAAAAGGAAGGATGACACACGTCTGTGCTTGCTTTCCCAACTGCAATAAATGCTGGATGCTCTCCTAAGGCAATTGTGTAAGTTGACACAATGTGCACAAAACTCATATTTGCTCGTATTGCCTAGTTAAATGGGTAGTCAGGCAGACCAATGGGATAATATGACCCCAGAGCTGACAAAAACTCTGGGTCTGGAAAGATGGCCTCATGTTTTCCAGACTCTTGTCCCAGTGAACAGGAGCTGGGGCCAACATCCCAAGACTTTGTTGTGGCTAAAAACCAGCCAGTTCTTCAGAAACTGCAAATTTGCCCAAAAATGCAGTTGCATGGGATGAATGGAAAAATAATTCCAGATGAAAGAAGAAATTACAGAAAGCAGAGTTTGAACCCCCCCCACACCCATTGTAACAGGGTTCGTCTCTATAGGGTTCAAATGACATTTTTTCATATAGTTCTCGCTGCAGTGTTACGATAAAGCTTCTCTGCACTGCTTCTGTCTTGGCAGATGCTCAGCAGCTCTCCCTCTCTTCTTGTTTCTCTGTCAGCAGCATCTGGCTGCAGCACTTCTACCTCTGCAGCTGTTTCTCAGCTGTGCACACAGACGGGTGGAGCAGGGGTGACACACAACCACTGGGAAACGAGGCAAGACAGGGAAATGCAGCCTAGGAGAAGAGGTTACGAGGCACCTAGAAGTCATTTCCAACCCTGAAGAAAGGGTAAGACTCAGGTTTGCCAGCTGGTGGAGGATGCAAAGAAAAGACAGACCTGTCCATATGGTGAGAAAGCTAGAGGACCGGGAGAGGATGCATGAGGAAGGGAGTTGTGTCCTCCACCAAACTACAGAAACCTCTAGACAGGTCTCAACGTGCGGGCAATCTGATCACCAGTGTCAATGCATAGAGGGTGTGGAGCGACTCCTCCAGCAGCTCTGTGTCAGGTGCCGGTGGCAGGATAAAGAGCTCAGTGTTGTGCACATCTGCTTCAGTGATTTACATCAGAGGATGTGGTGGGCCAGCAAGGTAATGAGAATGTCAAGGGCAGTCTCTGTGCCTCTGCACAGTGTTTTCTCTCTTTCTGTGAAACAACTGTTCATAATCCCTTCAAAAAAATCCCAACTTCGGACTGGGAGCAGCTTTAAACCAAAACACCTGCACGTCACATGCACAGCCTTGCCATTATATGCAGGGGCACCGACTCCTCCACAGTGCATACCAGGTGTTTGACTCCAGGTAAAGCTGGATGGACAGATCTGCTCACTTGAGAAACATGGGACTGTGTGAGACTCTCCTCCTCCCATTGCTGGATGGCCTTCCTCTATCCCTGCTCAAGCTTCTCTCCCTCCCTCCAGCCTCTTAACCCCACGCAATGGTCATGGAGCTGACGCCCAGTGAAACAGCAGTGCTGGCAAAGGCTTTTACATGTTCTTGGTCTGGGAGGATCATCTTTCTCCAAAGCACACCAAGGGCTTCATGGATCGCTCCTTATCTAGCACACAGCTATTGCTGCTCCAGAAAGGGACAGGCAGAAGTTAGCTCCTGCTGCTGCTGCTCACTTGGATGCCAGGATTGGTAAAACTCCTCTTTTACCAACTCAGCCTTTCGAGAGATTTCTAACAAATGAAATCAAGGCAGGTTCTTTCTGAATAGGATTTCCTTCTGCCTTCACGAGGTCCACAAGCTGCCCCTTCTGCTGTTGGCTGGCATTAATCTTAAAATGTCCAGTATTAGGAGCTATGCCAGTGCCCATTTGTTTACCTTTTAGAACAGGCTTATGATATGAAAACATTATTAATTAAGAACATTGTGAAAATAGATGAGAGAGGCACACAGATGAGATTTCCCCTGATCAGAAAAAGTATGGATATCAGAATAAGCAGCATGAGAAAGCTGCTTTAAATGCTCCTGAGTCCAGCAAGGCATCTTCCCCAGTGCCAGGAGCACAAGCACAGTCCCTCCCTTTCCAGCCCTGCGTGCAGCTGCCTCACCACCTCCAGGAGACACCTCAGTCCCCGTCCCCCTGCTCCTCTGGGAGCCAGAGTTGTGCCAAGGAAAATGGGGAGGAACCGGGTCCTCTGCCCCTCATCCCCAGCAGTTTCCCCTATGCCACTGAAGAAGAGCACATATCTTACCTAAATTGTAAGCCCTCTCCAGGACTCCCACCAGACAGGGTGATTTGCGTTGCCTTCTATTCAGGTTAGTGGCTAAATATTACTCTTTGGCCTTATGCCTGTTTTTTAAGCTTTAGTTTTCCCCAGCTGTGGTGGGATTGCTGGGGTGGTAGTGGGATGCTGACCTGGAAAGAATGAAAATGGTGTAATATGCTTGCCAAGCATATTCCAAAGACAACCTTTGGAAAACCATGTTTTGTTTTTATGTCTATACATTAAATTAATCCCTCCAGTAAGCCAGGTTTGCTCAAGAATGTGATTTTTGAGAAGAAGTGGCAATTAAAATTCCGTATGTACTTTCCACCCTTAGAGTTGAGGCCAACGCATCTTAAAAAATAAAAGCAAACCACAAACATATGTGCACACTGCAAGCATCTGATCACCTGACTTCAATCAATTGATATTTATTTATCTGAACCCTCTTTCTGAAAAGTGTTGACTGCCACAAGTGATCCCTCTGATCTCTTTATGGGAATGCCTACCAGACAGATAGGCAGATAGAGGAAGGGAGGAAACCTTCTCCTTGCTCCAATGATTACCATATAGCTTCTCTTTTTCCTATGGAACCTTTCTAAAAGCCTCCACCAGCTATTTGAAGGAGCATCATTACTGGAGGGGAAGATAAAAGAAACAGACTTTCATTGTTTTTTAAAGCAGTGGTTAGAAAACCAAGTATGAACTTTTTCTCTAGCCCTGGTGTCCTATCTATTCCTTTTATTGGCTTTCACAATCTTGGGCTGTTTGTATTCAAAATAACACTTTGAATAGGGCCCTCAGTGGTCCAAGACTTTAGTCAAGAACTTAAATCAGACTTAGCCTCCCAGGGACCTCTTTTTTTTCCTGAGAGCAGAAGATTTCCACATGATTTGAGGTTTAAAATGGGATTTTTTTTTATTTTTTTTTACAGGAGCTGTCTGCTGAACGTCAGTGAGACTCAGCAACCTAACCCTCTTAAGCTCGCTTGGAAATCCCACCCTCAGCCAGATAAAGCACAGTATTTTAGCTGAGGAATGAAGTTAGCATTCACATGGCTGTCTGATCCCAGGTTTTGTTGTTAGAAGACAGACTTAAAGAACACAGGGAGTGAACAGCAGAATAATTAACTGTGGAACCTTCTCACTCTGTTAACCAAAATGATTGTGCCTAACTACAGAAGCAAGAAAGCAAGGTCAGAGCAGAGATGAGAAGCTAAAAGCCAGCTACAGGAATATGAGCTATTTCTTTCCCACATTTAAAATGGAAGACCTGAATATCCTCCTGGATCGCAGTTAGGAATGGAAGTAGAACCAAGATGGTGGGAAGTAGAGCCATGCAAAAAAAGGAGGGCACAACTCTTCTTTTTTCTTTTTTTGCATATTTTAGAAGACACTTTTGTTTTGAGAAATATGTTTTAGCTCTTACGGACTGGTTTGTTCAGCACAGTTTGAAGAGGGCAGCTACAAGGTGAAAAAGTAAGTAAGATGGGAAAAAATGCAGTCATGCCTAAAAATAATTCTAAATATATAATAAATCTGCAGTCTCAATTTTATTTAGAGAATTACAAACATGAGTTTAAGAAAACTTGTTTGTACCTAAGAAGAAGTATAAATATGCTTATAAACAAACATAACCTTTAATCTGCCAGGAATCCTACTGAAAGCTATATCTGTACGTATATATATATATACACACATATGTGTGTGTGTGGAGGCGGGGATGATATTCAGACACAGTAATGGAGCAATATCAGGACTTTCTTCCCCTTGTCAATAGTCTCCTCTCTGGGAGGGAAGGCAGCAGCTGTTTAAGAGTGTGATGTTACCAGTATGAGCACCTTACACATCACAGGCACTTAGAATATATCCAAATAGTGCAGTAAAGTGAAATTAAGGAACTAGATACAATTTCAGCTGAAAACATGAAAATTACCTTGAAATGCAAATAAACACAAATAGCACCTTGTTTTTCTCTTTTTCAATATGAAATGCATGCTTAAATGTTGGTTCAGTAGGGATCCAGAAATGCCATCTTTTCTTGAAACATTAACAGCCTTTTCTTCAACATCTGGACTGTTACTGTGTCTTAAGTACTAACCCAACCCAGTTCTGCTTAAATAGTAAGGTATAATGAGCCGATTTCTTTTTCTTTTTTTTTTTTTTTTTTTTTTTTTTTAATGATGTAGCCTACCAGAGTAAAACAAGTTAAAGAGCTTTGGCTTAGTTGATACCTAAGATTATCAGGCTTTAGCTGCACGCAAGCAAATTTAGCAGTGAATAGCAACTTGGTCCAGTCTGGGTCAAGGCTGGGGAAATCACATTTTGGGGAAGCAGTGATCCCCACTCCACAGTCTCTGAAGATGGCAGCTAAAATTAGATGCTGGCTGCTAGCCAGAGAAAGAAGATATTTTTTCCCTGTTTTGCAATATATGCAAAAGCCATGTTTTCAGGGAGATTTGGTACTGTTGACTGTGATTTCTATAAATCTGTCAGACATTCAAGAAAAAATGTAGATCTTCCCATTCACCTGTGAAGCAAAAGTTGACAACTTGGTTACAGAGATGAATATATTCTGGCTTGGAAGAATATTTAGGAAATAAGTACCATATCATTGTCCCCATTAATGTGAGCTTAAGACAAATACATGGGCAAAGTTTTCACATGTATTTTGGGAAACCTAGTCTGAATCTCAGGTTTCAAAGGTGGTCTGAATTTCAAGAATAATTACTAGCCACTCTATAAAAGTCAGGCCCCCTTCCCCTTTGTCATCCCTTGCATTAGACCTCCAAGGTTGCAAGCCTCTTCCAAAAACCTTAAGTTTTCAAAACCTATACCTGCAGAAAAACACCCTAAAAACGTAGTCCTTGGTGCCCCAGGCAAATCTCTGTGACCACGCTTGAAAGGCAAAGGGCGATCAGAGTTCAGACCCATTACCTTCAACGGGCCAGAGCTCTGAGTCACCAAAATGGTGGCTGAAATAGCATATTTGCAGGGTTCCTCTGACGAGAAACTTGAATGGCAGATGGGGAAAATTTTTATTCTCATGGGAAAAAAATTTGGTAAACATGTTTCATATTGAACATGGTCCACCCATGCAGACAAATCCAGTTTGCAGCCCTCTGTTAGTTTTTCTCCTTATTTAGTAAGAAAACATATATATAAATGTGATCTTTTTCATTTTCTTGTGGCTGAAGCGTCACTTATGGGCTTCCAAAATGACACCACTGAAGAGCAGAGCCTAACCTCAATGTTTGGTGAAAAAACACAGGAAAGGCAGCACCTCCCCTGAGGAACAGAGTAGAGGCAGTAAGCAGTATTTCCAAAGAAGTGGACAAACAAAATATACAAAGCAGCTACTACAAAGTCAGTGCACCTCTTCTCTTTTCTTCTGGATATTTAAGGTGAATCAAAGCCAAGCCAGAGGCTCATGCAACTGCAGGGAAACAGTCCAGATGTTTAGGCCATTTTCCTGTGGCATTTCATGATGAAAAACTGTGAAGTGCTCTAAGCTCCTCAGTGTTTGTATATTGTTCCACATAAAATAGACACTGACAGCAAAGATCCAGCTGCTTTTTGTTTTGCTATTGCTATTTTGGGGAACGGTAAGTCTCCATTTAGGATGGGAGAAGAGGGGTTTCTTTGAGGACAGGTGACAGCGGAAGGCAGAAAAATCTCCCTCCCCCAACTCACTCTCTTTCTCAAAGGGCCTGGGGTTTGTGGTTAGTATACATGCTGGAAGCAACATGGTTGTCGAGCATTTACCACTATTATCCAGTATAAGAGAGCCTCCTAGCATGCTCTCAAAGGCTGGCAACAAAGAATACTCATTATAACTTATTCCTATCCTAAAGCTCAGTAACTGTTTTACAGAACTCCTGCGGAATGTACAAGAAATACCCATATGCAAAATGATAGGTGCCAGAGAAATCATATCCTTCTATCAAAGCTGTATTTATCTTACAATCCTCTTTTTTGATAGAAAGGTCATTTTAATTAGCAAGTGGGGGCAGGGAGTTATTGTTGGTAGGCACAGCCCCATATTGGTGGTTCCTCTATACATCAGTGCACGAGCATTAACATTGCTCAGATAATCTTGCTGGCAAGCAAAGAAACAACTATCATGTTACTTGAAAGAACTGAAGCTATATTGTATAGCAGTCATTAGTCTCCTTGAATCTGCTCATAATGATGAATGCATCATTCTGCCTGCCTGCAACTTGTGTAACAAACAGCACAGCCAAGTCTTTTCCAGTTCTGTTATTCTGTTTTAAAAAACACTGACATTTTCTTAAACAGACATAATTTACAATTTTAAGTAACACAACAGTGCCTTGGTGTGTAAGGGCCAGCAAGCAAACAAGACTCCTTTCACAAAGATTAAAAAAAAATAAAAAACACAGTCTCGTGCTCTCTGAGGTCACCATGGCTTAAAACTGGGGTGAAGGGGGGAGGAACTAGGACCTTTATGTGACATATCTTTGGCTTTGAAATATGTATTACGTTCCCACAGCAGAAACCCCAAGTGCAAGTAGACTTAAAAGCAATATGTAATGCCCTCTGGAGACAAACAGCTGCCTGTGTCTAGACCATCCTATTAAAACACCTCAGGCACCAGTTTTGGGGTCTAAGCACCCATGGTCTTTTGAGCCCTGATTTATATTCCCTTGCCTGAGTTCCCCTGACTGCAACACCACATGGGAAACATTGGGAACACCCACCTCTCACAGCACCCACCAAAGTGTCCCACACACACCATCTGGCTGAACCACTTTGTCAGGCACCACTGTCCGGACCATCCTCCACCTGCCAACATGTACCCCACCAGTCTGCACGGGATGCCCCTCACCACATTCCCAGGCAGAAATCACTTTCCTTTGTAGGATGAGCTCAGCTAGAAGGCATGCTCTGCATACCCACCATCTGTGTGCCACCCATCTGTACTGCAAAGCTCAAGGTAGTGCTCATGAACTGACCAGCTAACTCCTGACATATGGTGACATATTAGTAAGTAACATGAATTCCCTTCTGGTGGGCACCAAACAGAAAACACTGTCCTGTTTATGGCCCTGACACAGCTGGGCTTCTCCACTGCTGCACTGCTGCCTGGACAATTCAGCTTGTCTCAGTCTAGCAGCTGAGGACAGATCACAAGCACATGACATTGCAGACCTCCAGGATAGAAATAATGGTGTACTTGTCAATGCTGAACTGCTGTGGCAGAGGTTTAGAGGAGATCAGGGTGGCAGCCAGGGAGTGGATGCACTTTCCTCTCCAGCTTTGTGTAGAAGCTGCTGTAAAGGGCCATGGAGGTGGCCTTTTATGTCTGGAATTAGCTTCTTGCTCTCTGGTTTTCCATGTTTGGAGGACAACATGCTTCCCCCTGTGGGAGACTGTAACATACACCATAAGGTCAAACTGTTTTCTGTCACGGGGTGTTCACTGAGGGTGTTAGTCTTGAATCACAGCTCCTGCGTTAATACAGCCTATGGGAACCATCTTATCCCTGGTTGTCATGGCAATGGGTTCATTTCTCCCCCCAGCAGAGCACCCGGCAGCCCACTGTTCCCTCTGTTGCCCTCCCATCTTTGCAGGTTGCACTCTGGACAAGGGGATCAGCATGGCACTGTAGGATGCAAGTAATGAGAGCCAGCTGAGTGTCTATAGGAAGTGTGTGATCGAGATGAATTAGATTGGGGCTTGTGTCCAGAAGGACCATATGAAAGGGCTTGTGGGACACAGATGCTTGAAGCAGCCTCTTGTAATGTGAACGAGCTTGCTTGGAGACTCATGAAAAGCTTACAGGGTGGATGGCGCATACCCCACATTGCTCTGTGAAGAAGCTCCTTAGGATTAGCCTAGCAGAGTTAGCAGATACGGCCAGAGATTTTTCATCCGAGATTGCTCCTTCTTCAGCTGAGGTCAGTGATTTACCTTCCACTGGTTTCAAGACACAGGTTCACACATTTAAACTCTGTTTTTCTTCTTTAAGATGTCAATGTGAAATTTTCTGGAGCTGATTCACTTTTATTATTGGTGCTCTCCTACCTTCGTTCTTCCCTCTTAGAGCTTTAGCACTGGAGAAACTTGGAGCAAACCTACGGTTCTCAGGTTACAATACTATGGCTTTACAAGAACTACTGACTGATGTCACACCTAAATAAACCATCCCATATATAACTGCCTCAGACAAAATAAATAAAGAAAAGTCCTTCTTTCCCTGAGGTTTATCAACTCTGGATTAGTGACATGAGATAGAGAATCCAAAATGCTTCACTAAAAATGCTGTCTCTCTATTCCACCAGCCCCTGGGACTGCAGCAGGAAGGAATAGCATCTTGTCAACTGTGGCAGCCTATGAAAAGTATGTGACTGCTATGTTAAATTCATGATGGGCTGAAAAGAGCAGATGACACACAAATTGCAACACTGGTGTTGTCAAATATGTGAGCAGAACCACTCTGCGAGGGCAAATCTTCCTCACAGACTCCCAGAGCAGCTGAAGCGAGAAACACAACAGTAACACAGACTGGAGGGCAAGGAGATGTGTGCTAAATACTGTCCCAAACATCTGAGCTCTATGTTCATGGCTCAGACTCACTGCATCACAATTAAAGTTTGTTTAAGTGTTGGGGTATTTTTTTGTTATTGACCTTTAATGGACGTTGGGTCATGGAAATACTCAAAAACCAGCATTAAGGGAGGAAAAAACCCAATGTGTTTACATTCTAGGCTCCATATGAGATCATGAATGTCCTAAGCAGCGTGACAAAGGCTGCTGTCAGGAGATGTTTTATGACTGAGCAGAAACAGGAAGCATGGTGACTCACAGTGATGGCCCATACCTGGATATTTCCAGAAAATTTCACAAATGTGAGTAGTCCAAATAGCTCAGATAAGGATTAAGTAAGAATGCAAATACAGGGGCTTTATCTGAAAGAAATTCAAGCTGTGAACCTTTTCCAAAACATCTTGGTCTGGGGTACACTGCCTGTGTACATTCAGCCTTTCGGTCATGCTTACATTTTGCTGAAGAAGCAAGTTTAATAATGTTTTCTTCACTCACTCTTCCCCATCTTCCGAAACTTCAACCCACATCAGTAAAATAACATGATCCACAGGGGAAATTGTCATATTTTTTCTTTGTCTACAGGCTCAAGAAAATTTGAAATCAAATCTGAAATTAAAAAATTGGCAGAATATGAATTGAAGTTGGTATTAACTAGAAACTTCAGCACAAAGTATATTCATCTGATCAAAGCAATATTCTATATCCCGTGGAAGCTTTTGAAGAATATTTAGAAGTAAAACAAGTGGGAAAAATCTGTCTGTGCCAAATTTTGGGCTGTTTTTTAAACACACATCAAGGCAAAACCATAAAGCAGCCAGTTGCCTGTATCTTCTGCCAAGAGCAGCATTCCCTCTCTCTCTCCCCCTCACTTTTTCCCTCCTCCTCCCTTCAAATGAATGAGATCAAGATCAAGAAAATTGTATTAGGTCCTTGAAGGACTTTTCAAGTTTGCAGGAATATCATACTCACAGGAGTACAAACACACACATAAGTCCAAGTCCCTTTAGATGCTTCTGCCTCTGCCACCACCAAGGAGCAACCACAGTACTGTGGAGGTAGTTAGTGGCATAGAGAGGTGACCGAGGGAAGCAGGGAATTTGGTAGCCAGTGGAAAGCCAAAAAGCAGAAGTGGGGTCACAGGGGAGGGGAGAGAGCGGGCAGCATTTGCTCTGGATGCCAAAAATGTCTCCCTACAGCTGTGTGCTAATATTATGATTATTATTTTGGCAGAGGCTTTTTTGTTTTCTTTCCCAAGCTGATCCTGCTCCCCTCTTGTGCAGGTATTGAGCTTGTGCTGGGCCAAAAAAGCAAAAGAAACAAGGCCATCAGGTTTAGATTTGCTGTGATCTATCCAAGATATATAACATGGGGCAGCAGGGAAAAGCAGGAGGAGGGGAGAAAAGGACCATGTTAATGGTTGCAACCTGGGTAAGGATCTATGAGTTTTCTAATTCTAATAGTTTTAGTTCAGGGTAAAAAGGTGACAGGGATGAACAGAAAAAGTTTTAATTCCAAATTACCTCTGATGTAAATAACTGATGCAAGTATCTCAGTGTATCTGATTAGACTGAAGCTCTCTGAAGACATTGAAAAAGCTTTAGTACTAGAATATTTTACTGGAGGAGCTTATGATCAGATCTTCTACTCCTCTCTCTCACTCTTCTTTCTTCTATCAAACTACAGTATGTATATAATTAAAGACCTTTTATAGCTGTCGCTAGGTTACATCAGCTCAAGCCCTCTGCACATCACATGCTGAATCAGCAGCCCTCCAAACAGCGCTGTCTGTGACAGGCACCGATGCTCAGTGGCGGCAAGCCAGTTTTAGTTTCACGATAGCCTGAAAAACGCCTTACATACAGTTAAACTTTTGGTCTTGAGCAAAATTATTCCTTAGATACCCCATTCCTTAGAATAATTCCCCCGCAGATTATTCCTTTATTCCTTAGAAAATAAAGCTCTGCACTCTGAGGTGTTTCTGCATCCCTCCTGCAACTGGGAGTCCCTGCAACATGAGGCTTCCAAGCACATTTTCTCAATACTCCCTAGCACAGGAAAGCATAACAAAATAATGAGGCAGTATGGGTACAAATAAGAATAGAAGCTGAATTTGTGAGTATCAGTCAGGCATGTTATGATTTAGCTTATTAACTTAAGAGGAAGTGTTCAGTCTTAAATTAATATTCTAGTAGCCCCTATTTCTACTTTCTATTTCCTTTTTTTTTCCCCTCATTCTAGTATTCTGACATTTATTTTCATATGTTCCTTCCCTCTGTAAGCCTGTTACTTTTATCATACATCTTTTTCCTTCTTCTACTTGAAAGTCCTTACAATATTTCACATACTTTTTCCTCTTTGTAGTGTCTCTTTTCTGCCAGCCTCCGTTTTCTTGTGTCTGAAACAGCTACACTCATTTGTCCTCTTTAGGGCCTCGATCCTGAAAACCATCTTAAATCAGAAAACGCTGAAGCACATGTTTAGCACTGGGGTTAATTTTTACATGAAGTGCAAGGTAAGCATTCACCTGAAGTTGATCAAAGTTCAACTGCTCTGCCAAACAGGTGTAGATTTTATATATATACACACACATACATGCATATAAGATAAATGTTTTGGTCTGAAGCTGAACAGCTTTCCAGAAGGAGAACTGCTGGCTCATGAAAAGTATTTGGCAAATTATAACCTCTGTCTCGGGTACCTAAGACATATCGCATTCATCACCATCACTCATCTCAGTGCCTGTCAAATAAGACCCTGCACAAAACACATCCTCTCTTCATCCATAACATGAGTGGGGTTTCTTTCCAAATTGTTCATTCCTCTGCTGCACTGGACCTCTGCAGAGTGAAGCAGCCCCTGCGGTGGAAGGACTCCTGGCAGAGGAGCAGCAGGACAGCGAGAGGAAGCAGAACATCCTCGAGTTCTTCTGGTACGGGGGCACAGGTGTTGTGTCTAGAAGATGTCCGCCAGCTCGGATGACACCTGAAGCTCTGCAAAGCAGCTGAGCTGACCTGCCTTCCCACAGGCTCAACAGAGCTTCCCACTGGGAACCTGCAGAGGAGGGTGGCATGACCACAGACCCAGGGCATGTAGATAGCCACCCAGAGAGCTCCTTCAAATTGCAGGGTGAGCACCTTTGCAGCAGAAGGGAGATCAGAAGAGCTTTCACAGGGTTCCCACCCACTGCTACTCATTGTTCGCACTGAAATTTAGGTGTACCCTCAAATACTCATTTTTCCATTCAACTCACATTGCAGCTTTCTCTCAGGTTGCACACACACACGCGTCTTTAACAGGGCTTTGCTCCACCTTGACCCAGCCCCCTTCACTCTGTCAGCTGGATAGGCTGAAAGAGGGGAGTACTAATTTCAGGCACAGGACAGATATGGTTTTCAAACCAAGCTGTTTCCTGTGCAGGATTCAAGAATGTGGGCAGAGGAGCTTGCGTCTGCTTGTGCTATCCATCTCTGCCAGAAGCGGGGCTTGATCCACATGCTCCCTCCACCTTTTTTCCTGGATGAGTTACTTTGCTCCATGCTCAGTTCGTTGCTTTTGCTGAACCTGCTCTCAGGTGCTCTGTTTTCCCCTAGCATTGTATTGGGAGCTTGAACTGTGAATTCTGCTGATAACAGATTGCCTAAAAAGCTGGGCTTTACAAAGTCCATATCCATTTGGGGATTCAGTCGTTAAATCCACTTAGATATGCCAAGGGTACCAACTGTGTTTAGGTACCTTGCTGAACAGAGACTATATTAACATTAATAAGAACTACTTCCACAAGAAAGTAATTGTAAAACTGGGAGCCTTTTTTCTTGTTTTACTTCTAATTTCAGAGCCCTCTCTCAGAGTAAGACCTTGGGTGAGGAAGTGGAAAGGCAATTACTTCAAGTGTACTGGATGAATTTGCCAGAGGAGAGAAACTAAATGTTTGATGCATTCCCCAAGGCCAATGTTCCACAATTATAAAAATATACTACCTCCCCTGTAACTCTGTGAATATAGAATGAAGCAACTTACCTATCATTAATTAGCTATATTTTGTAGTTTTATGGACATTGAACATGGTGTGCTAATTTGCATACATTAGCATCTAATTTACATGCTTACTTCAAGGTATTCCGTTTTATTGCCATTACCTTTTGTGGCCTATTTCTCTAATGACTGTAATGGAATACAAAAGAGATTTCTCATTGTATTTACCCTGTTACGTTATACATGAGTTTCAGAATAATGTGTCATGCTGAGAAGTGGAATTTTCATGCAAAAGGTTTTGCTTTCAAGTCTGACCCACTTCATGACCACCCACCCTGCTAAATTTTCTAATGCTGCCTATATTTCCTTGGCCGCTGTTCTTTTTTCACCCACATAAGGACACACAATATTTTAAAAGTCAGGTACAAGTGTAGAAATTTGCTCCATTGCCTGCACTAAAAAAAGAAAGTCAGACACAAGAATTAATGGGTCCTACTCTGTCTATCAGCACCTAAAGGCACAGAGAGAGAAAAATAATCTGCAGCTGGGGAAAGCTGAGCAGGGTCAAAGGGCAGTGCCTGCATCTGCATTCACTGAGAGTCAGAGAGGAAAAATAAAGAGTCCCTTTTTGTTGCAGCTCAGCACTATTTTAGAAAGCGGAGATACTAACTTAATTACCACAGTTCCCTTTTGCACTAGAGCACTGCAGCAGGCTATAAATCAATACTTAAGGTCACATTGCTAAAAGCACTGAAAAACAGTCTTTTCTCTCACTATAGCATGTTGTTTGCTGCTCCTGCATCAGTGTCACAAGAGTTCAATATCAGATAGGGAACAGGGCTAAAACAACGATTACAAAAGAAATCAGAATTGCAAAAAAGTGAGGTGTAGCAAGTCCAGCTCATGGCAGATATCACGACTGCATCAAGCCTTCCATCTTCTCTGAGCTGAGAGACAGGAGACGCACCAGCAGGTGCCCAGGAGTATGAAATATTTCACTCTGTGTTGAATTCTTGTTCTGGAGGCCAAGTTGATGGGAGAAGAGCAGATCTGAAAAAATTACGGTTATTTCTGCTGATTATATCTTTGACATCTTTACCATACACCTGAAATCAATGATACATGTGCATGCATGACATCTTATTTCAATAAATTGTTGGAAACGCGGCTCAGGAGTTGCAAAAATAGATTATTTTTTTTTTTCCATTTGCTTTTCTGTTATACCTGCTGACCCAGATATTTCACAGCCTTTGGAAGAGAAAACAATTCATATGAGATTGGGAAGACATGGAAAAAGCCTATTCCAGCTGAGATACGCGTGGCACAGCATTGAATGGCTTAGCCAGAGAGAGGCTTCTTTTTGTTTGGCCTCACACCGGCAGTATGTGGTCAATACTAATATTAGATAGATAGAGGACTTGCATCCAGGTGCCCAGGGAACTACAACAATGAGACACAGGATCCTGTAAATGCCTAATTTAGATGCTAGATAATCTACAGCTTTGCTGTTTACAGACTAATTTATGGAGCTTACAAAAAGTGTGATTGCAGTTGGGGGGGGTGGAATTAAAGAAGTTAGAAATCTATCTAATAATAAACAAAAAAACAAACCAAAACAAAACAAAAGTCAAGGAATTTTTTATTGTTGAAGCATAAATGGATTTTCACCTAAATTGAAATTTTATTTCCAAAACTTGCATGTTACAAGGGACTTGGATCCCAGAGTCTGGTAAACCCATGCCAGAGCACACTGCTAAACAGGGTTATTAGTTCAGGTGCAAACCGGTGCAGACGCATTCAGTTTAGAGCTACTGCTTCTAGATTCCCTGGATTTCAGCCCAAACACAGCCCCTGGAGGTCTGCCGTACAAATGGGAGAGCGTGAACACATGTCCAGGAGCTAATCATCTCAGGCATGCACTGTGCAGTTCATCAAGGCGTCCTTTGATTTAGAAGGAGAACCTTAGACAATGCATGTTGGACTCCACAAATCACATTATCTGATGGCACTTTTTGTGAAAAATTTCTGAGAAGAAGAGCAAGAAACACGATGTCATTTTGAGTTGATGGGGGGATTATTTTTTACCCTTTTGCACAAGTACAAATAGCTCCAGTAACCTGTGACATGTCTGTCCGAATAGCAAGAGTACCCTGAGTACCGGAGCCAACTTCCTGAGACACTGGGTGACGAGGAACTGGCCTAGATTCTGGCATGCAGAGGATAAAATTGTCCATGTGCATCTTCATGTTTAGATGTAAAGACAAAGCTAATCTCTTCATTCTTTGTCAGCAAGACTCATGCATGGCTAGTGAACATGTGCTGGCTAGGAAGAAGAAAAAGGTATTATTTCTCTTTTTAAATATATTGGTATTCTGATGATGGGCATTACACTGGTTCCTAAACAGTTACAGAGACAGGGCTTCCTTTGAAGGTATTCTCAGTTAGTAATGCACTTTTGGATATATTTAGTTGGAAAGTTTTGAAAGCTTCCAGACCAAATGGATAAGTATTTGTGGTAAAATTTGACGAAACTTCTATATTATAGTAAAAACAAGTAAAATCCCACTATTCAAAGCAATGCCCAGAGTAAATTTACTACTTCCTAATTCACTGTTGTGCTGTTGATTTGAAATCATCAATTAAGGCCTCTAAGTCCTCTATGATAAAATAATATATGATTCAACTTTTCTGAAGGCTTAACTAGTGCGATAGGAGGAAGGAAAACTCAATGTACAACATCCATATATATGTGTATATATATATACACACACATATATACATATTTCTATGTCTGGTATGTATAATACTGGCTTGATTCACTAATGAATAAAGAAGGAGGGAATACTGTTATTTCTAAATATCTGTCTCATCCTTCCATGCCTTGATAATTGCACAGTATGAAATTAACAGTGCTTCTGCTTACAGCTGTTAGAGATGCATATAGATGTTTGTGGATTTTGAGGACTAGAACAAGATTCAAATAGATTTGTATCCACTCCTGGCTCTTTTGTGGATTTTCAGTGTAACCTTGATCAAGTCAGAGAAAATCTGCTCCTTAGTTAGGTGATCCATAAAGTGGGATGAGGTTTTTAATCTACATGATAGTAATGTTATGAGACTTAGTTACTGCAATTAAGGCACTTAAGTGTTTCACTTGCTTTTGCAGGATAATTTCTGCATGGGATACCCATTCCATCAGTTTATGAAGGGGTTGCTAAAACAGCACCAGATAAACATCTCCCGGGGAACTTCAATCACCAGAAGAGTTATTGATTCTAAGAAGTTCAGAAACTGTGCAAAATATTCTTAAGCACCATCTACTGGTACTGAAAATGGTCAAAAATGTCCATAAAACCATCAACAAATATGTTGGTCTTCAACAACTTGAAATTGTACATAGAAGCAAATAATCTCAGTTGTTTTAAGTTATATGGTTCTGTTCATTTGGTGTTTTGAGAGCTTTGGTTATCTTTTGGGGGTGGGAGACTCAGATGTCTAAAAAAAATGGAAATATCTTGTCCAAAATGCAAAATATAATGATTTGAGATGTGCTGCCACAACATCTGACATACGGAGTTTGCTTACTTTGTGCCTCAGGCTTATCAATTGCTAGACCTCGTTTGCCAGCCTACATCTCCCACGCATCTCCTTCCTTTTCTTCCCTGGGTCAAACTGCAGGAGATGTACCCTAGGCAAAAAGCCTTATGCTAAAAAGGAATGAGCCATCAGAAGCAATGATGTTGTATATTAGTCTACGAAGACAGACAGACAGGCAGACATCTTTAATCTTTGTGGAAACATTGATGGTTTAGGGAGAGGACACATGTCCAGATATCACCACGATGTCACCCAGATGCAGTCAGACTGTGGCATCACCCACATCTAAGGGCTGGGAAGCCCATACAGTTCAGGCAAACCTAAAGTCAGCTCGTACTGGTGCAGCAGGATTTATAGGTACAGATTATCCTTTAACCAGAATAGCTTGTTTCACTGTGCAATCTAAAGCACAGCTTGGCTGACATGGCTGCATCCACAGTAGGAGTGTTTCAACAGTTTCACATACCTGTCAAGTGTGGACAGTACAGACACAGCCGGAGGGGAGGTGGAAGGCAGAGTGTCTTCACCAGCCCTGGAAGCGGGATGTGTTTGCCAGCCCACCTGAGGCAGACAAGTTGTCACCGAGACTGGAGAGACACTTAAGAAAGCAGGAGAGAACTGGGTGTTGCTGCAGATATATTCCTAAGAAAAGCTATTCCTTTTCTTGTGTTAACTGACAAGGCCGGTAAAAGGCAAAGCAGAACGATTTTTACTCAGTGACGCCTGCAGATATTCTGCTTTTAGCAAGGGGAAGACAACGACCCTCTGCTGACCCTCTTCTGGCAATGTTAGGCACTGGACTCTCATATTTTTACGATATGCCTTGACAATATTTTGGGCATATTGACTAACTCCTTTCTATGGAGACCACTGGATTCCAGTGGCAGACTTGAATCTATCCAGTAAAGTGCCAGAGGGGAATCAAACAGAAAAGCCAAAAATGAGAAGAATAAGACAAGCTGGAATAAGGCTAGGGAAGCGGTTAAAAGGTCTGATTATTCAAGGCACAAGTTAGCTGCAGTTCAAGTACTATGGAACTGAGGAACTCAAAATATTCTTACTATTATTATTCCTTTGTTTACCGAAAAAGACCAATGTCAAGCAGCTGCTCTACCACTCCAGGATGGTGATCCACTCCTTCATACCTGAAAGTACAAAATGAGAAATTAATGGGACTGTCCAAGTAAAAATCAGAAGTATTCTCAACTTAGCAAAAAATGACTGCCATACTCAAAACTTCTTCCACTCTGTATATCAACTTAACCACTCCTTACAGCTGTAACAAAACCAAAATTCTACTCTTACTTTCGTATATTATATTTTTCTTAAAGACAGAAAAATAAAAATACTGGAAAAGAATTTTTTTTTCCTCTTTACAAAGAGTCTAAAAGACCAAGATACAAAGTATTGTGTATATTTAATAATCTAATAATAATATATATGTTTTTCTCTAAAAGATCTCAGTCTCTGCCTGGAAGAAACATTTTGAACATCATGAAGCCATCTAAACATTTCCTGCAATTGTAGCAAATTTAGGCAGGATTACTGCAGCAATATTCAGGCTTTTGATTCTGCTGACAAAGTTGAAAACTCTCCACCTAATATATACCTCCTGTTTCTCCAAGCCACAAGGAACACTTTCCAAGACCAAATCTCCATAGCAATCCCTCTGGCTTTTTGGTTTAAAGGAATTTTGGCCCGTGACATTGGTTATGAGAGCTGCAGAAATTGGGTTACCTGCCAAAAGTCTGGTAACGCATGATGATCAGATAAGCACCCCAAAGCCTTGACTCTGTGATTCCTCACACCTTGAGTCTTTGCACAAAGACCAAGCTCTAATGACCCTGTGGGGAATGCCTGTAACCAGATTAAGGGCAATTGCTCATGATAATCCAGAGTACATGGGTGTAAATAGCTAGTGTTTCTGTTCAGATGTCAAACTGAGGTAAGACCTGAAGAAAGAAGAGTCCAGTTCCGAGTGAATGAAGATGTGTTGCTGTGGTTTTCCTCATTAAAACAGAAGAAGAAGAGCACGTTTTAGGCTTTGTAGGTTGGTTTTTTTTTTCCCCTTTTCCAGTTTGAATACAAAATGAACTGTTTAGCTCAAGGAGTTAAGGGTTTGAACCACAAAATTATTGAAGAGAGAGGCTTTCTTTTTTACCCTACTGCTCAGTGACTAGGACCACGATCCAGGAAAGGGATACCAAGTTACAATTCCTTCCTCTCCTTACTAAAGTATCTTCTCATACTTCAGCATTTCTTTGTATCCATTGATGTGTCCTCTCTTTCTTCTGTGGTCTGCTCTCTGTGCACAGCTAGCTTCTCACCCTGCTTTCAGCTGTCCCGTCACCAGAAAAGTCTTGTTCCCCCCATCTTTTTGTGCAAATTTACAAGAGAAATATCATAATCTCACTCTATGTAATTAGGTGTTAAATACTACTGTGATAAAGCTATATATGTTTTTTGCTTACCTAGTTTCCAAAAGAGGGAGTGGAGAGATGAAGACAAGCCCAAGAATAATGACAGAACTGGGGGATGTTTTTAAGAATACTGTCCTATGTTCCTGCCACCATATCACGCGCATTCGTACCAGCAAACATGATTCATCCGCTTTATGCAACTGCAACTATTTGTGAAAGGATCCCTCCTTTTTTTAGTGTAAAGCTCTTCTTCATTCCGTTAGATATTTCATCAAGGTATCATCACAGCTTTGTTTGTTTGTTTCAGTCTGTTTTTTTCCTGAGTGTGTACAACATGGCTTTTTCAATATCACAGGTCTCATTACAAGATTTTGTTTCAAAAAGGGATTGTGTACTTCATTAAAGACAAAACAAGAAACTCACCTAGAGTAACACATACACACACATATACACACACAAAGAAACAAATGAGAGTAAGTCTTCTGTGACAGCACCGTTTTCCACTGTCTGAGTGATTAGAGTCCAATGCTTTTTATCAAAGACAGCCTCCTTCTCTCCCTTCGAGCTTTAAATAAATACTTGTGCTAATTGCAGATAGCAGCAGAATACAGCACCAAGTGTTTTGAAACTGGCATGGATGTGGAAGGGAATAAACAAGCTATGGTAGATTAAACACTGTGGAGTGCTGTTTTTCTGTCACTGTTAGAGTGTATAATAAAGAGTCCCATGCTATTTTACTGTTTCTGTCCTTGTAATGCATGCCGGATACCTATAATTTATGACACAGAGACATTGCTTCATGAGTTGCACTTCCTTTTAAACTGATGCTGAACTCGTTAGTGGGGGAAATGTGACAGGTTGATAGTGGTTTCTTATCTGCAGGTTAAACATTGTCAGAATAATTCATGGCCAGGCAACTGTTAGAACTGTAATGGTTTTATAATTAGAGCTGGAGCGGACTGTGCACTAAGGATCTGAGCTCCAGCAAACAAGCCCCCATCGCCATCAGTCTGAAGCTCGTTGCCTTCCCATCCATCAGATTTCAGGGAGGAAACATTCTGAAACTCAATCTGCTGAGCTCAGAGGAAATGTCCCCAGCACTGAAGCTACCAGCACTCTGAAAAGCCAAGGATGACCATATTTCCAGCCATCACCATTCAAAAGTAATGAGTCAGGCTCCAGAAATAAGAAATTTTACTTAAAAATCATAACACTTTTTGGGGATGCAGTGTTATTGCTATTTTTGTCCTCTCGACTTTAAATCATTAAGATATGTGTTTTGAAGCATTTTGACTATCAAGGCCAGAATCTTGATTTCCAGTTCCTTGAGCAAAGGCTACAATTCCTTTGAAATCCTCTGACTCAAAGAGATGGAGATTCAGAAAACATACTCTGAGACTCGTGACAAAAATCACAGAAGCTCGCTCTATAAAGGTCACAATCCAAATGAGGACTTTCTAACACAAGTTTAATTTCTCTGTTGAGCTATATCAGCTTACATCAACTGAGAATCTAGTTTTGTCTCTAATTTCAACAATGCATATACTCCAACAGCTGTGCAAGTTACCTGTAAATGGGTATTTTTCTGTGTTCCTCAAGAATCAGAGTATAGTCTAGCATTCAGTACAAGGGGGTAAAATTGTATTCAGGTTTGTACAGTCTGCATTATAGCTCTCTGTATGTTTGGAGAATTGCACCCCAGATAGTTTAACCCAAAACTTCACTGTTGGAATGTGCAAATATTCCAAGGGAGTATTTTGTCACAATTAAGTCCAATAGCAATAAGATGTTGTTTTTAACCCTGCTCCTTTGTGTCTGTCTGTCTCTTCATTGACATACAAATTTCTTGTTTATTTTCGTTCACTATTTTTGTACATTCACAGGACACATGGAAGGTTCTTGGGCCATGCCTTCAAAGAGTGACACCTACCTCTAGCTTCTGTATCATAACATACGGCGTAAGTCCTAATTAGAGCTTGTCCACAGCAAGAAACCTGCCTTATATCCTTCCTTCGAACAGATGAGTTGTTGTTTTTCTTTCAAAGTTTATTAGAAAAATAAAAAATCAGTGCTTTTAAAAAAGAGAAAAAGAACACTGTAAATAAATAAGTAAGCAAACACATGTGCATTTTTAATAATGCATGAACACATATTTTAAGAATAATATTCATGGAAGAGCTATGATTGTTATATGCCTAAAATTCCCAAATGGCAAAATATAATTAAAGTAAGAACTGTTGAACAAATAAACCTGTTAAATACACGATATTACCAGGCAAAATGGCTATGCATTTATCACTTTGCCACTGTAATTACACTGACTGCTTCTCTTCATGCATATATTAATATCTCACTAACGTTATGGAGGTTGAGACATAAATTACAAAGCACTGACTTAAAGGAAGATTTTCAGGCAGACAGAGTGCAGTGGTAACAAGTATTACATACTTTTAAAAAAAATCGTAACATTGAATCTGATTGCTGGTTTTATTTGGATAGTTGTTTCTTGCAGTTCTGAGAAAACCCGTCTCCCTAAAATAGTAATTAATGAAGTGCTGGCTTGGAAAGCCTAGTTAGAGTGGGTTTCAGATACCGCAGGTCAAGATACTCAGCCTGGGATTCTGAAAGTAGCTGAAGTGTGAAACTCACAGAAGATAGTCAGTTTATCTTGAGAAAAGAAAGGAAAGGAAAAACAGTATGCCATTTCAGTTTTCTGTGTAAATAAAGACCACTATTTTAAGATTGTTCGGATTACTTCATGAGGTTCTGCCTCATCATTGATTGGCTGGATGTGGCTTTGAGTGGGTGTGCTAGCTATTCAGAGCAAAAAAAAAGTCAGGAAATTCATTCCCATGGGATGAACTTTTCTGAACCTGGAAATGAGCAGAGACTTGGAAGTGACTTTTGACCATTTGGATGAATGATGCTAAAGCTGCCTTCAGCATATTGCAATTCTTATAATGTATGCAGCACTGCCTGTGTTTTGAGACTAGAAGCTGTTAAATACAGTCATTGGTCCTGAGAAACCCCTGGGAATATGAGGTTTGGTTGAAGAAAATTGGGGAGAGATTCTCACACAGCATGTCACCTTAAGGACCCACTTACAGAGGGTTTATTAAATGTTAGTATCTGACTAATAGCTGTTAAAACCTTATTACAGGCATGAGTAATACATGTTACACAGGGTTATAGGCATCTCAGAAGAAAATGTCTAGACCGTTACTGTTCCAAAATATCAAGTGCATTAGAAAATTTAGGCCACAAAGTCAAGCCTGTGAATATTTAACTGAGCCCAGTTGTGTGTATTTTACCACTCAGTCACATCCTATTTTCTTCATGCTCCCTGCCTCACCCAGAGTACAGGAAAGAAAACACCTCCACAATGGGAATCAATATTCTTTCCACAGTGCTCCATGCACTAATTCCAGAGCAGAAGACAGCACATAAATCTTGTTCTACATATAGAGATATAAATTTTTTCATTGATGTCCAGCATTTTAATATTTTTGCTGATCCCAAGTATTAATGGTTCAATCTTTCAAACTCCTCTGTGGGAGAAGAGCATAGGATTTTTCCCCATTTAATAAATGAAGAGCTAAAGCATATACAGGAGTTCAGAGGAGTTCTTCTTCATTCCTCAGTTGAAAAACCTAATTTTTCAGGTTCCTTCACATGTTATATCATTCTATGCATTAACAGCTTCAGAAAAATTAAAATTCAACTGTAAGTACTTAACACTTTGCAAAGCTGCCGCTGGGTGCCTGAAACTGACACTGCAGAAAAATGGGACACAGATGAACAGCTGCCCAAATGCATGTTTATTTCCATGGATTTCCGAGAATTGTGCAGAAATTGTGTACTACTAAGCAGCATAGAATCACATTTTGATGGCAAGTATTATGCTTCCTTTGCCACAAAGTCTTGCAGTTTCTTCCTGCCATCTTGCCTCACCCACTGCATGTTTTCCAAATCCTGCTATCAGAGAGGCACAAATGTTCTGGTAAAATCTTTACTCACTAGTCAATGTTGACTTGTTCCTTGAACAAGTTTATTCAGTCGTATTGAATGACACAGAAGCAATGTAAGAAAACGCATGATCACACGCATCACCAACACGAACCTGTAAAAGGACCCAAATTCAAATCGTGTCAACAACTTGAGGGTTGATATCCCTGGCTTCTCACCACATGATCATGCAACCTAAATCAAAACAAAACAAAAATACAAGAACATTGTGTTAAAAATGTATACATAAAACTGCATCAAGTGGAACCATAATGGGACCGTGTTCTCTGCCTCCACCACATTGTCTTCTACTGATTAAACAGAGTAACAAACAGCAATGGGAAGCAGGAGGCTGTTATCTTCAGTAATCTGCCCTTAGCAATGGCATGAGTCCAAAGCTTGACAGTATGTTTCACAACTACTTGCTTCACAACTTGAAGTGATGTTGCAATTCAGGAACCTCATGTGCTTTTCCAAATCCATGGAAGTACAGGGTAGAAAGCTTCCTACTGTTCCCTCCCATAGCTCTCCATGTTACTGCCTCCCTAACATCTGTATTATCCCTAGTCATCCTTATAGACCTGTGACCAATCTCTATCCCATCCTGCTCCATTCTTTTCTCCCTGCTCCTATAGCCTCAAAGATGCAAGGGCAATTGCAGACAACAAAGCAGCTAAAGTATATCAAATTTCTACCAAACTTCTTGAAATTCTTTAGACTGAACACCTCACCAGATTGGACAATTCTTCACATTTTAAGTGACTCCTCCAAAGCATTTCCTTCACATCAGACCTTTTTTTGATTAAGCCAGTCTACTTTGGTCACTATTATGTTCCTATGGATTATGTTTTTTATTGGGGTTTGAGCAATAGTTGTCTACAGACTACATGTTCTTGTCACCAAATGGATGACATAGAGAATATCATTATTTCAAGAATGACTTTGTTAGGACCATCAGTGACACCTACATAATTGGGCAATTCCATACAAATGAAGAATACAGGTTGGAAAAACAATAATTTTCTTGGTAAATTACCTATGTGGTTTTAATGATGGCACTTTATTTAGCAAAGTATGAAGTTCAAAGAGCAAGTTTGGTTTGTTGTTTTTGTTTTGTTTTGTTTTGTTTTGTTTTGTCTTAAAAAGCTTAATTACTGTTTTTGAGACAGATTTTCATTTTCTTACACTTCATATTGTCTTTCTTACTTCAGCAGTGCTCCCACTGAAAGTTGCAAAGGAAGACACTGCATAAGAAACATTATCGAAATCTAATCCTTAATTCCTGTAGATGATTTTTCAGATATATAAGCATACACAAGGTACCTTTAGTCATCCACAATTTACAATAGGTTTGGCTACTATATGAAATTGACGAGAACTGAATAAAATTTTTTAATAAAGCAAGAATTTCCAGATTTGATTTATGTGACTGTAGATTAAAAAAAAATTGTCCTTTCAAATTCAGATCAGATATTATCTTGTAGAACATTCTGAAAAGTTCCTTCATTTCTGCTAAAATAATAGAATTCCTACAATGTAACAGAAAAAAATATCTGTCATCTCATATTTCAAGTAATGGAAAAGCAGATTTTCAGCTGGTATAAGCTGCAAACATTTTCATGAACTCTAAAAAAGCTACACTGCTTTATACCACTGTGCTTAAGGACAGCCTTGTGGTTTAGAGCAATAATGATTATTAGAAAATATGAAGAAAACCAATTTTTTGCAAAGGTGCTCAAAAAATGAAATTTAAGGGAAAATTCTCTGGCAGAAATGACACTGTCAGAGAATAACATAGACCACTGGAATAACAACCATGCTGTCAAAACACAGCCAAAGGAACACAGTTTGAAAAGAATTAGAGTATCATTATCAATGACATGAAGAAAAAAAGATAAGAGCAGCTTAACTACTGCCTGTCATTGCATGCACCTAGTTCAGCACCCAGCTTAAATAGTATTCAGGCAGCTGCCTGTGGATATACCCAATATTACATGTTAATGTAAAAGTTAAGACTGCCAAGAGAATACTTTTTTTTCCTTGTTCATTCACACGGAAGCACCAGAGACTATGTTAAGCTTTTTTGTATGATGTGTACTATGATTGCAAAATTGAATACCAAGATATTCAGGGTGATTCCATGACTGACAACTGTTCCATGCTCTACAAGCATAGTTGTAAAGGGAATACACCCAGCAGGATTCAGCATATGGACAGGACTTCAAGTTGTTATTAAAAAGACTCTGACCTTTCTCAATGTTAATCTCATCCACATATCTTCACCTCCCAGTAGCTCAGATTTCCCACATCTAGAATGAATAAGAACACCACTTGTCTACTTGGATAGTACTGGAAACGAATTTAGTATCTACCTGTTGCAAGGAAATTCTTGTTCAACAGATAGGGGAAAGGCACTTGAAATATCAGGTCTGGGTTCTAGCCTTGATTTTATGGTAAACCCATGGGGTAGCAACGGGCAACTCCTTTTCATGTTTCCATCTCTTTGCTTCCCCCCCCCCCCCCCCCCATCTTGCATTGGCTACTAGAGAGTTTACGGAGGGACTGTCTCTTACTGCGCACTTTTATGTTTCTTTTCTCATGCTTAGCACAGAGGAGTCCTTTATGGTAACACTGTTCAGAGCATCTGTTGCTGTAATTTGAAGAAGTTTTGAATGATTTAATGTAACTGCAAAATAATTGTTTTCTTTCATGCACTAAATATATCAGACTGTAACCCCACAAATCCTGAAAGGAATGATAAAAGAAACACAGTGTAAAATTGAAATAGATGTCAACTTGATAGGCTACCATGGCTCAAGAGGAATTACAGTCTGTCATTCAAAAAGTGAAATACACAGTGGTTAAATACTAGAAAATATTTATGAGACAAACAGCAGTATTCAGAGTTCAGATAAAGAGGCTGTTCTGAGGCATGACACAAAATGGCATCTGTTGAAATATTTCAAGCACAGAGAAATCCGAGATAGCATTCTTTCTTTCTCAGGTATGGCAGACTCTATCGTTTCCCTCAGTAGATGGATTAAAATGATGACAGATGAAGATCCATTGCCAAAATAAATGAAGGATCACATTTGATACATAATTACTTGGTTCTGGGCCATTACAAAATACAAAAAAATGGAAGCTCATAACACAGACTCAAAGACCTAGCAATATTAAATTGTTCTTTGCCATTTTATCAACTGTCAGAAACTCAAAGTAGCAGTGCGTTTCTATCAGTAAAGATCACAATTGTGGTGAGGTGCTGACCCTTTCCCTTAGTTTTTAGGAAATTTCTTTTGTACCATACGGCTTTCAGCTATAACAGGTGCATAAAATTATCTTCTTCAAAAAACACTGTCTAGTTCGTACGTGTGCAGATTTTCCAGATCTTCTGTACGATGAAATAGGTAAGTCCTGTTGCAGTGTTGAAGATTTGGCATGAAATCCTAACCCTACCTAAATAAATAGGATTTATTCCACAAATTTCAGTAGGGCTTGAATTTCACCTCTGGATGAGAGAATAACCACTAGATACTTCATTTCGTTCCTAACCATTCCCTCAAGTCAAATAGGACATAATGTATTTCTATGATACTCCTCAAAGCTGCTCTTTTTGTTTCAATGTGGTGACAGATGCCAGCCATACTGGAATCTTTTCAAATTGACTCTGAGTGAGACATTAGCTGACTGCCCAGAGAATAAACTTTCCATTTCCATTTGCTGAGTGCATTAGGGAATGTTTCAGACATGTTTTGCAGGACAACCCCTTTTGTTTTGCTAATAGGGCTCATGTACACACTTCCAGTGGGAAAACATCTGTTTTACAAATCTGTCCTCCTAGATATAGCTGGATTCAAGCTACAGACTTTGGAACCTCATCCAAACATTCCTAAAGTTCAACAGTGTTTGGATCGGGGGTTGGACTGAAGTCATTACAGAGAAATAGGCCAGGTTTGAGATTTAAGCTTCCTACACTTTCAGGGACAATTTGGTATTTTGCCTTAGGTCCAGTTCTGCTTCCCTGTTATAAGCACAGTCATTTAATGTTGCTTTGGGCAGGCAGGCAGCACCTATCCACAGCGACATAATACAAGCACATATACTGATATGTGCAGGGAACTGCACTCATGAAAAACTGAGGTGAGATTAAAAGTGGCTCTCTAATTACTTTTAGTTCATCCACCAAAGAGATTCACAAACTTCTGCCTCAGGCAGACAGTACAATAATATCCACAACAAAATCAAGGCTTCATTTTTTATTTTATAACAGAGTGTGTTAGCTAGCATCCAAGGGTTGTCAGCTTTAGCATATTGATGGTTTTGTTTTAATATTGGGTTTAGTTTTAAATTTAATAATAAATGGAGAGGTAATTATCTATCTTAGTTTTTTGAAAATCTGTAGGTTTGGTTCTGCTCCTTAAACTGTCATCCAATAAAAATAAACAAGAAATAATTCAAGGAAACCTTGAAAATTTGGACCAAAGGACCTCTGTGAACTTTTAAAGTGAGGGATTGAAGTCTTCTGAAACATCTGCTGCTCGATAGTGTTTATTGGGTCGAAAGTTTCAAATGGAAAACATATAACAGATGTTGCTGTTCATTATCTTATATGCAATGTGTGAGTATGTAAGAGAGGGAAAAGGAAGGAGACAAAGGCAGCAAAAAGTGTTCTGAAGCTACTCATGTTCTTCCTGGACACAATATCCAGATTTATCCCAGTGGAGGTCCCACACTCAAAGTCAGAGCTTCGGGTACCTAAATAATTTTTTAAAAAACTAAGCAAATGAACTGTCCAAGCATAATCAAACAGCCTAAAACACTACCCTGAAGCAGGAAATAGCCATAGCCAATTACAATCTACACTCACTGCGATCCGTAATCAATAGCCTAAGAATTAAATATTGCTCCAAATGCTCATTAGGAGACACACTAATTACCAATAATCAAAATAATGCAAATTATAACATCAATCATTGTATCTATGTGTAACACCTGACACAAGAGAAACCACTAAAAGGGAAGGTCAAAGACCACTGAAGCTGACAAAGCCACAGTTACACAGATCTCTTTGCAACTGAAGCAGTCTCTGTCTTACTCCCTCCTGCTCTTGACGCCCATTCAATTCTTCCCCCATGCCACAAGTTCCAGCACAGCTACGTAACTGCACGGTGAACTGGAGCGAGGGGGAGATTCTGCTAAAACCTTTTTTTGCCACATCATTCTTCACTCACAGGGAGTGAGAATGTAGGGAGATGGTAGCAAGGAGCAGGTACTGCTTAAAAGGACACCAAACAGGAAATGGCAGCCAAAGACAATTTCTATAGCTGCAGTGAGCTTTGGGCTGGGTCTTACCTCTCTTAAGGATTTGCCACACAGCTATCATCCCTCTCTCTGCCTAAAGGAGAGAGCCCAGCCCAGTTCCTTTCTTTACCTCTTCTAGCAGTAAGTGATGCTGGCAATAACCATCCCAATGTCTTCTATGGATTTTCCTCCCCAAATGTAATAGCAACTTATATTGTATTCTGAATGACATAAAAACCTGGAAGTGGTGCAAACAGTCAGGAAAATTTATATGCCATACATGCCATCTAAAATACTGTAGTTCTGTAGAGCTGGGAGAGAGAGGCACTTTGTACATTGCACAAATGAAAAGTCAGTACTAGAAGAACAGCTCCCCATTGCCATACCATTCTCTTTTAGGGGAGATACATGCTTGTAAGCTAAAGCTCTGTTCCTGCCCTAAAAATGCTGCCATTCTAAAATACCCAGGTGTTCTCAAAACTGTGCCTGATGCAGAGCACATTTTTCTGTGAGAAGGGCTGGAGTCAAATGCCTCAGAGCCAGGCTAGAGGACTAGATGACATGTTGTTTTACCAGAGTTACTTTGGTCTAACAAACAGATTAAAGGAATCTAGGTTTCTTCCAACCTTCACAGCAGGACTTCAGCGCAATACTTTGGCATGTCTCAGACTGTGGCACGAGGAAAGTGTGTGGAGCAGGTGGTTCACCTCACTCATCGTGAGTCCAAGATAGATGAGAAGAGAGGCGGCTCTTGAGAAATCTCTTGCAGCCTGGCAGCAGTTCAGTCCATTCCAGTGCTTCTTGCAAAGACCTGACAGGATCTAAGCACTTCAAAAAAATCCCTCCACCTGCCTCCAAAAAACCCACAAAGTTTCTTTCTCTGTGGACTTTGCCCCATAGCTCAAGAGGGTCTGATAGCTATAACCAGGACTGAAAACACAAGGTCAGTGCTGGTGGAGTTCATTCTGAGCCAGGACTGTTGGCACACTCTCTAGAAGAAAGCACAGAGTAAGCACAATTTTAAAGAACTAGCAGTCAGGTAAATTTGTGGATGTTTTGCCTAGAAACAAAATTAACATAATGTATTTCTCTTCCCTTGGGATTACATGGGGCACTGACATCCCAGAGAAGCCAAGAGTCACTAAAAAGTTGGGGTATGGCACCATCCTCACACATCTTTAGAGACAAGATAAGGGCATTCTGAGTATTCCTCTTTCAATCATTTTTGGACAGAGGTCTTTAAGTATCAGACAGGACAGCTCTTTTTACATCCCAATATTTAACTACCTCCCCACTATTGAGAGAAGATTCAAGGAACAGAATAATAAAAGACATATGGAAGAAATGAGGGCTCACTCTAACAATATAAAGGTCCTATTGATGACCTTGGGTTGGTAAGAACAAAAGCTTTCAGACTTTTGGACACTTTGTGATCTTAAAAAAAGGGTCAGTGACCCCCTCAACAAAGTGTCTATATAAAGACATGGGGCCCACTATCATCATGATTAAACTAATCAGCATTTGTGTTGGCAACAAAGCAGCTAAGGATTTAATGGATACAGAGACGAGACAACCTTCCAGCCTAAGGGGCTATACTCCAGCTATTTTATTAAGCTGATACATACTAGCCTGAAGAAAAAGGACAGAGTTTGCCCATGCAAGACTTGCTCAGCATGTCACACTCAGGAATAATTATGGAAAAACATAGGAGTTTTTGATCTGTTCTTCAAACATAAAGTATGAAAAGACTTTTCTATTGGTGACAAAATACCTTCAGCATATTCTACCAGGACTCAAAGTAAGACACCCTGTCCTTTCCCTTTAAAGATTCCCAAGCTAAGGCAAATTGGAAAATTATAAAAGCTCTTGTATCCCAAGGAAAAAAGCATTTCTATACTACGACGTTCACAATGTACGGACTCTCTTTACTTAGAAGAGAGGAGAAAAATGGCTCTACCTCAAGATGCAGGTCCCAAACTGAAAAACAGTTTAGCTTGCCAAAAAAGCAGTATGGCTAGTACACAGGGGAAAAAAAAAAAAAAAAAAGGCATCTCTTTTTTCATGATCTAGTTTTGATTTGAAAGGCATCAAAATTAATACAATCTTCCATAAATGAAAACTCCCTGGAACTTGCAGCTGTTGAATGAAACTGATGTCCCATGAGTTTTACAACTGAAAATTATGAAAATTTCCAGCAATCACAGGGGAAATTAGAAGTTCCCCAAATCTGCTAATGAAAATGGTAATCTTGGTATTGGCAGTGCTTGCAGGGTACTTGTTTCTCAGCCATGTCTACAAGCTATGTCTATATTAGGATTTAGTGCAGACCAATAGGAGATCGTAGAAACAGTCAGTGCTGAGAACCCAGAGTATACATATTTCAAGGGAGTTTATCTTGAATACTTGCTCCTCTTGTGGATTGAAATCCCATTAATGACGGAAGGAGGTTGTATGTGCTCATTGAATACATCTTTTGGTTCAGTTTAATTTGAACAGAATACAGTTATGGAGCCTGAGACCTCTGTGCAATGGAAAGCACAGCACAAGAAGTACAAGGGTACAATCTGGAAACTCGCTTCTAGATGGTACACTTCAGCCAAACAACAATGCTCATGTAGATACCCCTTAAACAAAGAAGATGAACAATAATTTTGACTAGAGTGAGAGGAATAAAAAAAAAGCAGGGTATCCTGGCTGTGTGGATATATGGAGAGGTTATCCTTCCCTGCAGTATTTCAGCCCTTCCATGCCCATCCAAGTGAATCTCAGAGGTACAAAGTCCTGCTTAGCTGGGCAAAGGCCATGTCTTCTGGAGTCAAGGGAAGGGCAGGCTTCACTGATTTACTCAAGTGAGTCTAATCTTTCCTTATCACAAATAGTTCTGTAAGGCTAAAAGTAACAAGTTCTCTTCCTATACATGTATCGTATGAGTCTTCCCATTCATTGTGAAATATGACTACAAAAGTAAGTATGGCAACTGAGGCTGTCCATGTTTTCTGGGTGTTTTCTGGGAGTCCTGACAAACAAAGCAAATCATCTTATTACATCCAGAGTAGGAATAACAATGTAAAATAAGCACACCAAAAAATCCAGCTGAGGCTAAGTATCTGGGTCCAATCCAAAGCTTGCAAAAACTAAGTCAAGACTTTCATGGACCAGGCACATTCTACCTTTCTTCTCCTGCATCACTGGAGGATGAACAATTAATGATCAGTGGAGAATTTATGACTTGATTATGAATCACTTTCTGCCTGACTTGGTCTCCTGAATAATTTTTATTGTAAACTAAACTCTTTGTGGATCGTTGTCATTCATGAATTCTCTGGTAATACCAGTTTTGAGGCTGATATCTACCCCTGATAACTTGCTATCTGACAAATTAGGGAAGGTAGAACTTCTGTTTTTCCAGACCATGAATATCTGTAGAAATTATGTTCATCAGTACCTGGACTGTTTTATGAAAACTGAGTACTGGTATAACATAACAAAACGATCAAGCAACCCAAGGACAATTGCAAAAAAAAGGCACTAATAACAGCCATCTTAAGGCTTCTCAGCAGCATAAGGAAAATTGAACTATGTGACCCCAAAAAAGGACAAAACTCAGTTCTCAGACACCGTCAGATCTTGTTCTTGGGTGGAAAAGGGAAGGCCTTGGCAGGTATAGTGGGAAAACCACAGCTGTGAAACTGGATTTGGATCCCATGGGACTGAGGAAAGAAGGAGGTGGACTAGAAGGGTCACTGGGGTATGGAAGCCTGTATTGTATTTTGGGGGAAATTTCATACTTTATCCTATAACGCTGCAGGACTTCACTCAGTTTGTCTATGGCAGCTGACTCTGGACATGCCAGTGACATGGGATCATAGTTATCATGCCAGTGCATGATATCTGCCATCTTCCACAGTCCCCCAGCTCTCATCCTTTCCACGATTGCTTCCCCACCTCCCAAGACAGTGGACATGATGGGACAGCCAATGGGTCTCCTTCTCTGCCTTATTGTCAGTGAAGGATACACCAAGACATTTCCAAGGCTGGTCTGGGCTCAGAGGGGAGGAACTCTGTGGCAGACATGTGTCTCTTGGTAAGGCAGAAGTCAGAGGTTGTTTGGGGATCACCTCCTTTTGAAGACAGTGGGTAACTCAACTTGGATGCTGAGTGTACTGACCCTTGTCTGCATGACAGAAGGGGGAAGGAATGGACTCAGCTTCTATTGGCAAGACTTGTGTCCTTGTCTCTGTTTTGAAGTTCCCACCATCTGCATGTTTTAGGCCACAGAGGAGATGGGAGTGCAAAGAGAGCAAATTGCCTTAATGGATGCATAGGCCCATAAAAGCTACCCAGGCAATCTAAGCTACCCAAAAATACCCAACTTCATTTCTTTGCAGATTTCGTTGGAAAACAGCAAGAATTCTTTTGCTCTGAAACACAAAGTAGAGCTTGTTAGAAAAACTCAGGAAAATGTCTTTCTATTTGGAAACATAGGGTCATCTAAAATGACATATTTTGTCTTTGAGAAAGATTCCTTTCATAAGAAAAAATTGGGTTTTAAGCATCTGATAAGGTCAAAATGTTCTAATCCAACCTGTTTGAATGGCATGTTTCATTTTCTCTCTTGAAATTAATTTTTATTTGTAGTTTTTACATTACAAAACAAAACAACAAAGTAACATTTTGATTTTTAAGAAAGTTTTTTTGCAATTTAATGTGCCATGCAACCCCAAATTAATTGTTTTAAGAATTTTAAATTAAAACAATTATTGATACTTTTGGTTTTATCCTGTTCCAGAATAAAATAAACTTGAGAAACACAACAAATTGAAAAACCCAGCTACCACTGAACTTTCTTGATTCTTCTGATCAATTCACTATGCTTTTTGCATTCTTTCAAGAATTCAATAAAGATTCTTTCAAGAGATTACCCCACACAGGACTTAACGATGACCACAGTGCTTTTCCACTCTGGATACTCATTCACTTCCTCCTGCTGCATCTCATACCAGCTTGCAGTTGGACTTCTTAGGATGGGAACACAAACCATGGCCATCTTTAGGGTTCTCAAATCACTGGATTCTTAATACATGTTGTAGAAATACATTCCAGGTTTCCTGTATTAAAATACAAAAGTATTTGTTTTCATTAATTTGACCAGAGTCTAGATTCCATCTTCTGCCCAAAGATGTAATTATAAAATTGATCCTGCATTCTCCATCAGCTGTACAACATGTGGCTATGAGAACACAGATGCCCTTGGACTTTCATCTTTCCACAGACACTGTCATGCAAGTTGATTTTGTTGTCACATTCCAGTTTCCCAGACAGGCAAGGCCCAGACTACAGTGAAAATGCTACATTTCTTCTTCACATAAGAATATGCAGAACCCATACAAGGAGCATCAAAATATCATTGTTCCCTGCTGTGCAAACGTGACAAACATACAGACAGCTTTCTCAACAGACCGAGAGAGTAAGAAAGGCATGTTTGGCGTTTACATAAATTGCAGGGCTCTGCTGACCGTAGAATTTCATGGGAAAGCATGCAGTTGTAGGCTAGCATGGGCACTGAATTCTGGCAATCTATATACTACCAGCAAAAATTTCAAAGATGAGAGCTACAGATATTAGAAATACTGTGTCGATGGGTAGGACTTTACACCACTGAACTATTCAATGGGCAAGATTTTGTATGACAACAGCAATGAGAGTGAAAGGTAATCTAGTGCATAAGGTGCTCAAATGGGAGCTCACACCACTGGCCAAGTTGTGACTGCACAACCAGCTATCGCCAGTTATCACTGGCAACTGTACAGGTATCAGCTCAGTCTGTTCCAGCTGTAAGACAATGTAACTCACCTTATAGTCTTTCATTAGGGTGTTAATGACCCATAAATCATGTGTCAGAATCCTAAAGCGTTTCATCCTTCTCTCAACTAATATTTCCTCTGTGGCCTTTGACAAGGTATTTTGTTTTAGCCTAACCGCAGATCCCCATCTATAAAAAGGGGCCAGCACATTCCTATTTTATAAGAAAGTTCTGTGAAGGTACACACCCAAGACAGCAGAAGGCACTTGGAAGCCACCGTACGAACAGCTGGACAAACCAGGCAAAAAAGGTATCTAAGCGCAAGGCAGCTAAACCAGTTTGCTAAATGTTTTGTTGCACATTAAACTTTGATTGTTCATGAGAGCAGATGCACTATGAATTAATAAACAGGTGATACCCTTGTAAAAATTTCAAAAATTGATATCACTTGGAAGTTTACATTAGGACAGACTCAGGGAGACAGAGAGGCAGGCACACCCACATCCATGCATTTACTTGCACGTGCAAGTTCAGGTGCATGTGAAAAGCTCATTTTTATTTGCAGGTGCAAACTTTTTCCTGTGTGGAGGCTTACAACTCAGGAAATTTTGCACATTTCACAAGGGTGGAAAAAAGTTTTGATTTCATGGTAAATATTTCATGAAACAAAGACCAGATGTTTGCCTTAGCTCCTGTCTTACTTTCCCAGCTGGAGTTATTACTTATACCTTTTATTCTCCTACTGCAGCTCTTAACTCTAAAAGATTAAATGGTTTGATTAGCACTGTTTAGCTTTTCCTAGGTGGTTTATTGAATGTCACATTTAACATTCTGGCACCTCTCAGATGAAGCTAGCTTCTTGCAGCCTTGAAGAAATATGACTATTTTTTTCCCAGAGAGCAAGAGAAGGGCATTTGTTACATATTTATGAACACATCACATCGGACATTTCTATTTATACTTTAACACACTCTCACAAACACACAGCCTGTCCTAGACTGTATGTTATTTATAAATGTTGATACTTAGTTCTTTTGGAAATGCCTTCTGGAAATTTTTCATAAAAACAGTGACTGTAAGGGTTACAGAGATTTGTGGAATCCTTGGAGTCGACAGAATATTCTCACATGATTTTTCTAACTCTTCGACTTTCTTGGAAGCATATAGAAAAGAATGCAATGAAGTATACAATTCTTTAGCGGATAAAGAGCACTTAATTCTTCATCCTGGTGCAGCTTATACAGCTGTACCTATGCTCATGAGGCAGAATCAATAATTCACCATAAGAGATCTTTGATGCCACTTCATTAGTGACTGGTTAAGATAGCGCCAAGAATCGTACTTTAAAATTGCCTAACACCCAAATCCTAAAGCTCTCTACTCAACTGAATCTTGAGCCAACCATCAGATATGGCCATTCCAAGGTTTGCATTGGACAAGTATCTAAAGCCAGAAGGCTGGTGTGGGATTTCTGTGAAATAACAAGCAGACTTAGCCTTAACACACAGGCTGTGAGTTAAAGTGCTTGCGAACAGCTTTCTCTCTTCTCCCTCCTACCCTTAAAGTCTAGGACGAACTTGGGTAGCTACCTAGCCAGCAGAAAGTGCTTTCAAAAAAACATAATTTTAGATCAACTGAATCCATGTTCTTCAATATCTTTTCAGATTCTAATGTTTTAAGGACTTTTTAAAAAATGCTATAAGATTTCTTTTCATGTGTTTTTTACCTCCAAGAAAATGTGAAGATGACTAACCAGCCACTTACTCTGAAGAAAGAGAGAAGAGATTATGTGGACTCCAACTGTTAATAGTAGAATACAATAAAAGGTAAAGGTTGAACACAGATTTCACCCTATGCCAAGACAGCGGTCCTACATAACCACTAAAAGGTGTTTCTGTGCAGATGGAGCCAATGTGAGCTCAGTTTGGTCAATTTTTACAATCGTATCTTTGAATTCAGAGGTACCTGGTCTGAAAAAACAAATCGTGTACTTCTTCCACTTTGCATTCGCATACACATATAAATGTCCACAGAGGAGGGGCTATATCTACATCACAACAGAGCACAGGGGTGAGAGCACTGCATGGAGCTTGCCGGCTGGAGGAGCTCAAACTATGAAGCTGAGAGCAGCACAGTCAAACTCTGAGTAAATTAGACAGAGACCCCCTTTCATTCCTTGCACCATATGCCAAGCATCCTGCACACTGGGCATGGGGCAACAGCAATATGCTATGTTTACATACATATGCCAGGAGCTCTGGCCATTGGCACAAGTGCAGGAGCAATTAGTATTCAGAGAAGTTTCTAAACCTTAAATGATTTTTATTTATCATGGATTACCCCCTCACCCCACTCCCCCCTGTGGTATCTCACTCTGGTTGGTTTCCCATCCCATTTACTTCCAAAGTGACCCCCCAAGCCCTGAACAAACAGAACCAGATGTGGGACTAAAATACTATTTTGTGTCACTGCAGCAGCCCTTTGTTTTGCCTTGTTTGTTTAGCTCTAGTTTGTAAGAACTTTGGGGCAGAGGCTCTCAATTGCTCTTTGTTTACATCTCATCTGCAAAAGGGCCTCCTCCTTCTTTGTGGGCTTTTGCACTCTACCACAATAAAGATGACTATTAATAATATGACCTTCAGCTAGCTGGAATGTATTCAGCAGTTTAAGGCATTGACATTGGAGAAATCCTTATGAATGCCTGAGATCATATAACCCTTCCATTTGTTTTCAGGCCTATCTCCAAGCTGTGGTTAAGTAGCTATCATTTCTAACATTTGCATTCCTCTTACCCCATAGTGTGTGTGGGGGATGGTACTATCATAATTACACCACATTCTTCTGGGTTCCATAACGAGCTATTATTTTGCTAATGGAATATTCAAGCAGTCTGCAGTAATTTATCAAATAGTCCCAAGTCCCATTTTCTCTGTGTGAATCTTTTTGTTCACAGGTAAATTGATGTGTGGGGGGTTATCAAGGCTTTTTTGTAATTCAAATTAACCATTCCACCCCCCTCTCTGAAAAAAGATCGTTAGACACAGAATGTTGTGGTTTTTTTTTTTCTAATGATGTTTAGAATTAGAATTGTGCAGGCTTCCTGTGAGTGGCAATTTCTGCATTTTAATTCATTCTTACAGTGTTTTTGCATTTTAACGCCTAATTTTGAAAATTTGCCTAAACTAAAGGGGAGCAAAATGTAATTCCATTTCTCCTTACAACTGTTGTCTGCTCCACTGTCAGATTAAACTGCCAACAGGGTAGAGTGCCATTGAATTGGAGATGAGAGAGAAAAAACACCACCCTCTCTGTTTATTTTACTTACAGTAAAAAAACCCAAAACCCAACACCTGGACGCATACATAGACCACACTGAACACACACAAACACACATCTCTTCCACTGTGTATTTCTCTGTGTAAGAAGAAGAGGGAAGGAGTGTGTGTGCATGCGTGTGTGTCCACTTGTGAGTGCATGCAGGGTAGGAGGGGGAACTGGTACCTAATAAAAGAAAAGTAAGTGCAACTGATTTCTGTGAAAGACAAGATTTCTTGCCTTCTCAAAAACTCTCTGCCACAGTGCCTCACTTATCTCCTAACTACAGTTAGGAAATTAATGTTTGGCAATGTCCATGGAGAGTTTTAGCATAGAATCACAGAATGGCTGAGGTGAGAAAGGACCTTTGGAGATTATCTAGTCAAACCCCTGCTTTGAGCAAGATTGCAAATGACACAAAACTGGGAAGAGTCGTTGATACACCTGATGGTTGTCAGCAAGAGCAGGTTGCTCAGGACATTATCTGTTTTTGAATATTGTCATGGATGGAGACTCCACAACCTTTCTGGGCAACCTGTTTCAGAGTTGGACCATCCTCACTGCTAAAACCATTTTTTTTTAAATGTTTAAATGGAATTTCCTTTACTTCAGTTTGTGCCCATTGCCCCTCTTCCTGTCACTGGGCACCTCTATGAAAAGTTGGTCTCCATTTCTTTAGTCCTCCCAATCAGGTATTTATACACATTAATAAGATCTCCCAGAGACTTCTCTCCTCTGAGCTGAACAGTCCCAGCTCTCAGCTTCTCCTTGTATGGCAGATGCTCCAAGTCCTTAACCACCTTTGTGGCATTTTGCTGGACCCACTGCAGTGTGCCCATGTCTCTCTTGCACTGGGGAGTCCAGATCTGGACCCGGGAGTCCAGATGCATCTCATCAGGGTCAAACAGAGGCGAAGGATCACCTCACTTGACCTGCTGGCAATGCTCTTCCCAATGCAGTTCAGGACACCGTTCGCTTTCTTTGCTGCAAGAGCACATTGCTGGCTCATGGTCAATTTGGTGCCTTCCAAGACCCCTGGGGCCTTTTTTGCCGGGCTGATTTCCAATCAGTTGGCCCCAGCCTGGCCTGGTGCATGGGGTTATTTTTCCCCAGAGGAAGGACTTGACATTTCCCTTTCTTGAACTTCATGATGTTCCTGTCACCCATTTCTCTAGCCTGTTTATGTCCCTCTGGATGGCAGCACAACCATCAGGTGTATCAGCCACTCCTCCCAGTTTTTTGTTATCGGCAGTCTTGCAGAGGGTATGCTCTGTCCCGTCATCCAGGTCATTAATGAAGATAAGAAATACTGGCTGCAGGACTTACTTATTTCTGGCATACAGCACTAGTGACTGGCCTCCAGCTGAACTGTGTCACTGATCACAAATCGCTGAGCTCATCAGTTCAACCAGTTTTCAACCCACCTCAGAGTCCACTTCATTTTCCTCACGTCATAGTCCATACTTCCTTCATTTTCAATGAAGATATTAGGGCAAGCAGTATTGCATGTTACAGAGAAAATGAAAAGGAAAAAAATCATATGGAGAGATTATTGCCTTCATCTGCCTCTATATATGTTCTGTACATCTTATCTTCTTAGATCCTGGTCTTCACCACAAATATGATAAGTGGGGTCACGTGGCTTTTCTGGGGATCTGCCTCTGTAAAGTACATGGCACAGGGAGTGCTTTGGTTTTTCAAACCACAGAGTTAATTTTCCTTTGCGTTTGAACACCATATACTGCCATGAGGTTGCATTCCACTTAGGGTGTCTGAGTACAAGAACCTGTTTACTCCCTCTCATAGAAAAACCAGCTCCCACTCACTTATTGTGGAGTGGAAAACAGAACCAGCTAACAAACAGTTTTGAGATTCAGTCCATGAGGCATGAAACCAGAAAATCTACCAACCATAAGGTTTTTCATCCCTGGCCTGTTATTTTAGCCCAAAATTATATCCCGTAGCCAAGCATTCCTCCCAGTGAAGGTTTATATTAAAACTGACATGTTACCAGGAGGAGAGGGGGAGGTACAGTTTTGTTTGTAACTATCTGGCCTTTTCTAATGAAAACCATTCTGTCACAAAGAATTTCCAATTTGTCCCAGTAGATTATCTTTCTATAGCCTTAGCTCCAGGAAATACTGAGCCAGGTATAGTCTGAATGTGCTGATCTGTTCTAGTATCTTTATTAAAAGCGCTGCTAACTTCTTAAGTGCTCTGGTTATTGAAATACATAAGAATCAAAATAACGAAAGGACTTGAACTTCATCAGTTACTACCCAACCAGTCTCTCCAGCCTTTAGTTCATGCCCTCAGAATAAACTGGTTTCCTCCCTCACCTGCTGGATAACAACTGCACGCAGGGTTGCGCGAGCTCCTCCTAGCCATGCGCAGTGCTGACGTCCAGTCTTCTATTCCAAGAACTCACGTCAGATTCTGCATCCCTCAGATGTATGCATGCCTACCACAAAGTATCTCACAGGGTGGCCTTATAAATGGGGTATCCTGATAGTACAGCATGAAAACAAACGGGTCAGACACTCATTTTTACCCAAATTACACAAATGGTACTAGCCACGCTGTTACTGGCAGAGGGGGCTGTGGAGGTGGGCAGGAATTTGCAGCCTAGCTAGGAATTCCTACCAGAAGAAGTATACCCAACAAGGCAATGTGTAATGTGGAAGTTTTAACACTGAAGCAACATTCTGCTATGAACAAGTGAGTGAATCTCTTGCAACTCCCTGCATGCAGGCATTTTTTTAATTTCCATCTTAGAACATATGTTAGATCTTACGCTATTGTAACACATTTTCTTTGAACCGTATCTCTCCCATTTATAAATATGTCATCCGAAGTGGTGAAATGCCAGGAGACTGCTCTATTGCCACATCATTCATTGGACATAAATATTCTGAAGTTGAGCGTCACTAGCTCAGTTGAAGAAAGTTGTGCAATATAAACGTTTGGTTCCTAAATAAATAAGGGATAAATGTCTTAGAATGCTGCCTCCTGCAGATAGCAGCTTAGGTTAAATGTAAGCTAAGCTCTCTGTGTTTCCAGCAGATTCATGGCATTACGGTTAAACCAGAATTCACTTGTTTGCTTAGCCCATCTTCTACAGTGAAGGTTGCCATCACTGAAAACCTGCAGTCTTTGCTTAAGACAAAAATCTGAAAAGGTAGTTTGTTGAGCATTTTCCCCTAGATTTATACTTGCTTATTTGGAAGTGTGAGGTTTGGTATTGGTTTTGCTGGAGCAGAGAGGTAAAGCAATGAAACAAAACTGAAGTCCTGTATTTTGAAACTGGAGAAATTAAAGAACAGAGGTATGCTTTGTGCACCACAGTAACACTTGTATGAGCACAGTAAGTGACTTCCCATTGTTTTAAAAAGCTACACAAGCCATTATCTACTCTATATCCAAAAAGTTACATGTAATTTGTGATTCCTGTAGATGAAGACAGATATACAGTACATATTTTGCTGGCAAAGATCAGTTGGTCAAAAGTTTCTCCTCTTCATACTATTACCAACAAAACTGTACAAGAAAAAGCTTATATGAAGATATGCTATTAAAAGCATGCTTTGGCCAGCACAACTGCATATACTCAGGGGAGTTCTGGGGAAGCTTGAATAAGTCTTGGCAGTGCTGCAGCTTTGCCTGTGTAAAAGCACTGCAAACGTGAAGGCATTTGCCATCATAACATACTGATATAACTATTCAGACCTAGTTCAGATTTGTCCTGAAACAGAACTAAACACGAGTGCAGCTTAGCAAGACAGGAAGATATTAGATACATACAGGAGACATTTGGTGATTCATGTGTGCACATAATCTACCCCAGCACTTACCAGGGATGACCTTTGCAACATGGAAATTTGTGCACTGAAAATGATGCAAACTCATTTTGCAACAGGCTGATGAACAAGACAGCAGAAAGCAACAGCTTCCAGCTCCACCAAATGAGGCCTGCCTAGCACTGAATATCCCATTGCTAATCCTGTAAACCAGTCCAGTATTTATTTGTAGCATGCCAAAATGGAACAAGGGCTTTGGGGGAGGGGGATAAGAGAAGATGATAACTTCATCAGCAATACAATTCTCTTTTCGATACTAATTTATGTTACTGCAAGAGCACACCAGAGTGCACAATGCGTGCTCTCATGATACTGCTGTTTCAGCTGACTAGGATCCTGCTTTTCAGCTCATTTGATCAGTTCACGTTGTCCAGGGTTGAATCCTACTAATTTTGCTTCAAATCTAAGCAGTAAATGAGCACATACTCACACACAGAGGAAGGATGGTCCAGCGGTAAGGGCACTATCCCGTGGAGACCAAGGCTAGAGTTTCTGCTTTGCCACTGACTTCTGATCTCACAAAGGTCATTAACTGGGTATGGATGAACACAAGGAGAATAAAACTTCCCCCCTTTACCGGGGGGGGAAAGGAAGAGTAAAAATTGTCAGCTGCTTATACATACAGAGAGGTTAAACTGTTAAAGATACATTGCCAACTTAACATGTAATCAATCATATTTCAATCACAGACGTTTGGGGCCAGACCCCATACTCTGTACTTCTGCCATGGTTGACACAGTGGCACCCTGATCTTAATTGTTTCATTCTGCCACAGAATGTATTATTGTTACTTTTACTATAACAGCTCACTTTTTTGAGGCACATAGAATTCTGCTTCCCAAAAGCATATCATATATACAATGAAATACGTCTCAGAGGAGAGCTGGATGCTCAGCTGCAATGCTCTTTTTTCACCAGACATTTTTGTGCAATTGCATGTCCAAAAGAAAATTTTCCAAAATAACAAAACTTCCACATTGCTGTTCTATGGAATTCAAAGCCTGCCTGCCTTTATCCAGCGGATTTTCTGAGTTCAGCATATTCAGTCAAGAGTTACTCTTTCTGTCTTCAATGCTGCTGTAAAGTGATTTCACTAGTTAATGTGGAAAGGAAGGCTGAAACTGCTTGCCCTGCTAATACCACTGCTTAGGCACACCACTTTTGAAGATCCACTCCATCTTCTAAAACCAATCAGTGGTAAAATACAGTCAGAAAGTCCTTCTTCTCTGAGTACAAGAATGAGTGGAGACCCTAAAGACTGCAAACACAGTGCATTTTATAATAATTCAGGAGCCTTTGTGATTAAGAGACCACACACTGATACATTTGCTAATTTTCTCTCTGCCTCATTGCTCATGAAAAGATCTAAATTCTACCTTCCAGCAGAAGGGGGAGGGGGGGGGCACTTCTGTGACTAGCAGGGGTGTCAACAGGGGAGGCAAATCCTTCCTGAAGAGACGCATATCACTCCAATCTTTTTCAGAGACAGGATCCTGCAACACTCAGAGGCTGCTTCCATGGCCTATTTGTGCAGAAAACCAGAGTTCTGTTTCCTGTAAGAGATGATGGGCCAAGACGCCCATGTTCACTAAAACCTACCCGGTTCAAACTAATATTCCCCTTCCCTCATCTCTTGCTGTTGCCATGGTCTGATTAATGCAAAACTCAACTGAAAACACGTAATACTGAGAAGAATTTAAACACACTCATGTATGCACAGGAACCACAGTTAATGTGGAGGTCTTCCACAAGGTTACTGTCCCCTCAGCAATACTGTAGGACAGTTGAATTTGTAGCTGGTCCCAGGCACAAAAGTTTGCATTGCTGTTTTACATGTGACATCCTAGTAAGGTCAGGAAAGGACAAAACTTTTAGCTCGCCCTTGATCCTGACAAAGAGCTTATATGAGTCCCACCACTGCAGCTGTTTCAACTGAGAAATATTAATTTTGCTGAAAATCCTTTCCTGCCCCCTTGCCTTCAAAATCAATATGTCGTAGTGAGTTATTTCATTAAGTACTCCTCATGCTCTGTACAGAGCTTGTCTTTGAGGACAACCTTTAGATATACCTGCTATCAGCAGTGCTGCTAGTAAAAGGACACCTGGTGTTTTGTAATGGGGATATGCCATGTGGGCTCTTCCCTAGTCTTCTTCATAAATATATATTACAATTGTTCCCATTACTAAGAAAAAGAAAATTGTCTTTTGGTCCTTAGTGAGACATATTTGTTTCCTTCTCCCCTTCATTTCCAAGCTGACCTCTCTCCTACAGACAGACATGAAGACAACCTTAAGTGACAATGAGACAGATTTCATTTTGTTGTGAACTGCTTTTTCAATTATTTTTCTCCCCTCTATTTTTCCTGGCTGACCCAGACCAGGCTGTTACTCTGACAGGGGTCCCTAACCTCCAGATTAAAATATGCAAATTGTTATCTTTCCTTCCACTTAGACCTGTGTCAGATGTATTGTAATTACAAGGAACTGTTTGATTCGGGTTTATATCAGAAGAACGTAGTTACTTACTTTTGTCATCTTCCTTAATAAAATAAACCCAATTTGACATGATGTAATCAATGTTCAGGTACAATATAGATCACAGAGTATTTTGTATTCACTGAGGCAGCCACTGTTAAAAAACAAACAACAACAACTGAAAATCTCTAACACCCACTACCTTTTACCTTCCACCTCCCACCTTTAAACTAGTATTAAATAAGTTATACTAAAACAATGGAAAGAAAAGCAGGTGCAACACATAAAGTTTTGCACTTCCTCCAAGTAATTCACACTGAAGTCTTTAGATTGATATTAATGATCACTGGCTTAAGATTTTACAAAGAAATTATTTCCAAAATCCATGGATATATTACAGTTTTCAATCACTGTAAAGAAAAATTTGACCGATATTTTTAAATTACAGAATTATACTACACAAAGAATGGCTCTGTGCAGAGATTTTTTTCCCTCTCCTTTCTAATTCCTCTTGGTTTTTAACTGATTCTAAAAAACCCATTCAGTAGTATCATCATTAATAATGAGGATATAATAGATGTCTCTAGGTACACGGAGTTTTGAAAATACAGTGTTGAAGGAGAACTGTACATGGTCAAAGCAAATTCTTTAATTCCTTCCAGATTTTCCAGGGAAATTTGGAGACATGTAGCCAAAAAAGAAAAAAAAAAAAAAAAGACTATTTCCATAATCATGAATCACTTTCTGTCCCAGATACTGTTACAGAGTAACATAATAGCTGAAAAGCTGGAATTCCTTAAATGCAGTCCTACATAATTGGTCGAATCTACCAACACGTGACATGGAGGGTGCAGTGCTTGAAACAAAATGCATGTGTTAGTGAGGAACTGAGTAAGAGAAAATAGAGGTTGTAGATGTCATGGTAATCTTCCCCAAATACCTGGGGAATTATACATTTACAAAAAGGTCCACTTCTAGCCTGTTACACCTTGCCAGCACCTAGCTAATAAAATAGCCTTATGAAAAATATTAATATCTTCATAGGATTTCCTCGTATTTCATTTCACCTGCTTGTACATCTACAAATTGAGAAGTTTTCTGAAATTTTGTAATGTGGTAATTTTGGCAAGATATCATTAAATGCTTCTAACCTTGCCCTAATGTACTATAAAGACCATTTGAAGCAGCTGAGCTACAGCATGTTAAGAAATTGTTCCTGCTGACAACTGCATGTTACCACTCTTTCAGCTGTGATGTGTGCCTGCGCTGCCAGTCCAAGCCAACGATAAGTAAAAATGTTGCAATGACGTGTTGCCAGCTTCTTTTGTTAGACTCTGAATGTGCCTATTGTACCAGCTTTTTCACTTAAGGATTACTAACATCCAGCAGAAGGTGCAATAATTGCTTAAACCACACTGATTTAGTTGTTTGTAATTGTCTAGCACAAAATTGTCTAACACAAAAAGAGATTAATGTGATTTCAGTGGGTTTGGGGATGAATAAGATACAGCCCAGTAATTATGCCTCTAGGAAGGGATTCAGGTCTCTGTGACAGACTCTCTGTGCAACCGTAACCACATCACATGGGGCCACATACACAAAATTTACATTTGCCAAAAAACTAACATAAACCCAATTTGGTACTTAAGCACAAATAAGCATTCCCTTGGCAGTCCAGCGGAACACTTGCAAGGCTGCAGGCTTTTGCTCTGTAGCCGCCAAAGTAAATCACATAACTTTATGCATGCCCACAGGCCGTTCTGGTCAAGCTGCAAATCTTGCAACCTATCTCCTCCCCAAGCCTGGGACTTCACAAATTAGTCTCATGCCATGGGTCTCTACGTACAAAAGAGCATTTTAATTTGTAATCCTTGTTTTTGTCAGGCAAGTGAAACTAACTACTCAGTCACTGTTAGAGGAAAAAAAACTAATGAAGTGTTCATAGTCAGAGAAGCAAATTGAGTAATTCAGTCCAAAAACCTGTTTCAATCTGAAAATTCCAGCTTCATCAACATGCCTGGCTTAGCCCACCCAAGAAAATGTCTAAATCTGAAAAAAAATGAACACCTCTATCCTCAGTGTTTCTTTCTGGATTAAGCAACCTCTCCTTCATGCCAGGCCTAGACACATAACATACTCACTATTCACTGTACAAGGAATCTCGATGTCTGGATTACCATATGTACTTGTGAACAGGGTATCCCAAGTCTTTAACCACTATGGGTGTTGCTCCCTGAAACACTCCTGTAGCCACAAGCCACATCCATACTTGTAATACATACCTTCAATTTCATGCTACAGAAATGTTTTGGTAACTGGCAGCTACAAAGCCCTCCTGTTTTTTTCGGAATCTTTGAACAGAAAAAAATCACACACAAAAATAATAATGATATCGTGAGGCCATGAGGGCGTCCTGTGATACTCAAAAGAGACAGAGAACAAAATGCTGTGTAACTCCACAGTTATCCCCAAACAGGGTGCGCACAACCCAGTCTATGCCACCTGGCTCTGGCCTTTTATTGAGTACCTCGGGCACAATCTTGGTGATCTTCTTTGTTCCCCTTCCCTTCAGTCCTCGCTCTCTGCTCGGCAACATTCTGGGGAGGCTGGCATTCCTTCCATGAGTGATCCATGACAGATAATACCAGCTCTTTCTGCAGCATGGCCAGCTGCCCAGCTGAACCAATCCGGTACCTGGTAATTTAATGTATCTTAGCAAATAGTCAACAGATTGTAAGAATTATTCATTAAAAACACTAAGTATTACAGTCACAGTGGCAAGGTAAAGAAAAAAGATTTAGTATCCTGTTACCAATCCTTCAGCCTGCTATATAAATAATACTGCCTGGGATTTCTTATTAACTACAGCATTTCTATTTAAAATCCTTCCTAAAAGTCTGGAAAACTGATTTTAGAGAAAATTCCAATTTAAACTAGGTTACAATTTACTTGTTAGATTAATCTTGCAAACTTTTAATGGGTATATTAATTAGACATCATTAATAACTCCAATATCAGCCATGAATTTCTGTTGTCCCTTAAACTAAATATGATTAACTTGACTCTTTCTCAAGGGCATAATTTTGCAAAAAATTAGCAAGCACGAGAGTATAAACTATTATAGTATTAAAAGTGTCATTTTGTTTACGATTCAGGCTAAGAGGTACCGAGAATCTCATGCATTTTTACACCAATATCCTTGTGGGACAGAAGACAGCAATAAAATGGAAAATGACTTAAAATGCCAAATTTTCAGCCATATTTCCTATATGCTAAGGCAGGTTATCTGAAAGAGAACTATCTCACCTCAAATGGATCTTTTTTAAATATAACAGCGTGCCTTGAGGTATTGCAAACTTCCTACTGCTGCTCAAATCTCTAATACAAAGTACGCAGTCCCTGTTGTGCAGAATGCAATTGTAAAAAATGCAATTAAAGGTTTCCCTTCATTACTATAATTTCAGCCATTTAATTAACCTTTAGACTTAAGGTATCATCAAGACCCTGGAAAACAGAAAATTACGCTGTTCCTAGCATTTTCGTCAGGTTTTTGCTTTGCTGCTCCATTGAGTCTCTCTTGCTATTACTACAACAGCTGACAAACTAAGTGTGTGCTGCGCACAGCAGAAGGACAGCCCTCCAGCAAGCCAGCATAGCTCTCAGGTACCTAGTAGCTACCTAGCCACACATGGTTCCTAGCAGGTCCCGTCTCTCACTGTCTCCAAACAGTAATAGGTTTATGACTCCTGTCTGCTCTTGAAATACTTACATGTTCTCCATGTTAATCTAGCAAAAGTTTTGTACATGCTTCATTTCCCCAAGACTTACATTACAAGCATGCTGTAATCACAGATGCCCTTTTTTTTTCATGGCATTAGACATTCTGGGTCCAGTTCTTCTTTCACTTGTCCTGACAGAACCACTTTACCTTTCAAGAAGTTAAATAATTTATAGACAGTAGGTCAGCAAACTGCAAAATACAACGTTCCCAGTGCATGAGGGTAAGTCACCTGTTGCATCTCCTGCCAGTGCATCCCCCACAGGACAGAGAGTACCCTCTCTTTCACGCACAGGGATTGTTCAGTTCATGATACTGCATTAAATCCTATGTAATCAGATTTAGAGCTAAATATTCAGGCCCATATGAGAGACAGTTGCCACAACCCCATGCATCTTATCAATTGTTTACACCCCTGTCTGCTCCTTCCATATGACCTAACAGTCCCCTGTGCTTAATCAAATAAAGGTGAACACAACAACAAAGCATTCACTACTCCCTGTCTGTACAGGACAGATGATGAATCAAACTTCTGTCACACAACCACTCCCAAAGGGAGAAGTCTTCGGGTGATCAATTGGTGCTTCATCAAATGGACCCTTTGTCCTCCCAGCTCCAAGTCTTCTGATTGTTTTCTGTTAAACATCTATGACAAAGAACTGATGACCTCAATTTTCAAACTTCAACTTTCAGCATCGATGAACAGTAAATAACAGATAAGCCCTTGACAATACATTTCCATGCTATATCAATTTTTCTTCGGCTGGTATATCAAGTCACAAGGATGCAACTCTGACCCAAGAGACGATAGGAGTCTTTGAAGTTCCTTTAAACTGAGAGCAATCCAGAACTTTATACACTTAAATCATCTTCCCACTGGTAGGGACACCAGACAGTTGACAGCCAATGTCTGGGACCATTTATATAATTTTAGGCAATCCACAGCACAGCTTTCAACCTTTCAGAATATTAATTAATTCAGGATAATATAGTAAACTCAGAGCTAAGAAAGGAACCATCATATTTGTTGAGTGTGTTATGATTTCATATTGTATTTACATGGTGAAAAAAGCAATATTGTATGGCTTTTTTATTACATTCATTTGCTTGAGAAAAGGATACTGGGGAATCAGTGGGCAAAAAGCTAAAGCTCATGTTGGATGAGGGAACATGTAAAGCAAATGCCTTCATATAAAATAAGTTAGTGAATACCTAGTGCAGCTATTTAGATATTTAAGTCTGGGAATCAGCTGTGAGGAGAATGGGGGGAAGGGATATCTACATTTTTCTATGTTAAAACTTTTTTTGTTGTAGGTAATTTTCATATTTCACAGCTTCATCTAGTGACATTCAGCTGATTCATCATTTTAAAAAGAAATAACAAGTCTTCAAAATCAGGTCCTTTCCCTATTGAGCTCAGTAACACAGGAGAGTGGGGGATACTTCTTTGTCTTTTCTCAAAGTGCAGAGCTTCATGTTTTTAGCAAGTTCTCATTTTCTAAGCACCAAAAAGCAATTTCCTTGGCAGCTTTCCTTCCTGGTATGAACCTCATTTTCAGCAGGCAAATGTGTGTCCAGCCAGAATTCACTTATTTCTTATGCTAATACTGAACCTCTACAAGCTGACAACAAGGAGCTTTTTTTGTATCTCTTACATTTTGGGGAAACATAGCCTTGCTTCGTGCACCAGGGCCTCAGGCTTGTTTATATTAGTTTACTTCATGGAGGAACTTGGCCTAGTAATTCCCAATGTTGGCTCATCATTGCTGAACTATAAATGGATATCTCCTGTTTGGCTGGATGCCCAGGCAGCTTTCTTTTAAATTCTTAATCCCACTTAAACAACATGTTCCTAATAGAAACAAGTGGTGGTTTCCATACAGTATCTAAGTAACTAAATAAAGCACAGCTACCACCAATTACCTTCTCTCCAGCGACTTGCCAAAATGCTGAAGACTAAAAGCTGACAGTTCTGTTTCTGATGCTGTTACTCCCGCTTTTTCCAGTGAGCTCTTCAGCTTTCTCCCTCAGACAGTCTGTAAGAAAGTCATATTCTGCATCACTCGTCTCAGTGCAATAACCTTAGGTCGACCTCAATTAACCACATTAAACCCACCATTGTATGTACCCTAATGTGTTTATGACTCTTGAGCATCTTGGTGCCTTCCATACATCTCCCCCAATACTCAGTTTTCCTCCATAGATCCTATACTGCTCACCTACTTTATGGGCAGGTCATATTCTCCTTTTTGTGGCTACAAAGAGTCTTGTTGTCATGATAACATTTATCCCCACAGATATCTCCACTCTGTCCATTGTATTTCCATTAAAAACTATCCCCAATTCGATCTTGTGTAACTAAAAATGTTTTGCACCAGGAAAAAACAAGTAGTACATCAGCCAAAGTATGTAGCTAAGAAGGAAGAACACAAAAGAAGGGTTCAGTTCTGTAGAGAATAACTATATACCTCAAAGAGGTTGAACAACACTTAATGAGACAAGCTAAAGTATCCCCGTTACAAAAGAAATACAGTCCTCTTGTCACAAATACACCTCCTGCCAGCTTGTTCTTTCACTAATAAAATACATAAACACATAATGGCATTTCTGATCTATAAAAAACCTGAAAACCTCTTATCCAGATACTTCGTAGGCAATAAAATGTGGGCCCATGTTTTCCCATCTATTTTAAGACTTCCTAATGTACTTCAGACATGGAAGCTGAGGGAAAAGAACACGTGTATCAGAAACTGTCTTTCTTCTCCATAGTACAGCTTTTAGCCACATTTGTTATAATGCTCTAACTTGTTCATAACTAAATATTTGTTTGTATACTTAAACAAGATAAGCCTTGATTACAGCTGCACTGGTGATTTTATGTGGCTACAGCTAGCCAGTACCCCAACTGCAAGTCAAGAGAGCCTGATTTGGGACACTAATCTTCTTCAGAAGGAATAACCCATCTTTAAACCCATGAATAAGCTCCACTTACTTCCATGGTTAATGGATTTTGTAAATACACATCACCGAGTGATTTCTTTAATCAGGGCCTTGTTTTCTTTAGAAAGAGATCCTGAAGCATTCCCATACAACCAGTTTGCTTCTTTTTTCTCTCAGCTGTGAGCATGACGGACACCCAGGTCTTCTGGCCAAGCACTGCTGGTGTGACCTGGGACACTCTCTGCAGGGAACATGGCAGGTTCACCACACTGGGAAACTGCAAAAGCGCCACTGTAGGAGTACAACTCAACCTTTTTCTCTGTCTCCTAGTCCAAACAGATTGTCAGAAGCTGATCACCAAACCATAGGTATGTTTTTAACAAGAACTCTTCTTCCAGTTCCAGCACAGTATCTACTCATTCCCTTCTTTCATACACTAGTCACTGCCTATTGAGCATAAGTTGTTTTAAATAATGCAGTTACTTATCTATTTGCCTGCAAAGAAATAATAAAGAAAAGCCTTCAGAGATGTGATTAACTCTAAAGGTCACGTTAAAGTTCGGAGAGAAAGGAGAGAAAGAGACTTCTACCAGAATGTGGGAGAATATGTGCATATGAAGGCTGCAAATATTTCAGTTGAGTGGATTTTATTTTGCATTCTATCTGGTTTCACTTATATCATAATTGAAGGAAATAGTGAGAGAAAATAAAGCACTTTCCCATGCTGTGTCTAAAGCTTTTTTCGTGATTAAATGTCATCATGTCTCAAGAGTACCGAAAATAGTGGTGAAAGCCATCTTAATTTTGAAAAACAAATATGCATGAGAACTGGTTGTAGCTGGACACAGTTTTGAACTAGAGCAGGTCTGCTATCAGTATAAGTTTTATTGTGATGTACCCTGGAGAGTTTGCATTAGGATCTTCAGGAGAAAAACAGTAAAAGATTTTTAAATCCAGCTAAAACACCCCCTCTGCATGAAACACTGGCCACATCACTTGTTATTGTCTCAAGTGAAAATGCCACTGAAGGCATATCTATAACTTAACCCCCAAGAACAGAGCCAATCTCTGCTCTCACTCCAAGAGATGTACCTTTCATTTATAAGAGAAAACAGAGTTGGCCCTTAACAGGAAAAGAAAGGAAAGCAAAAGAAGTTCAGAGAAAAGCAAGCAGCTAAGGAAAGCACAAAAGGGAAAAGTGGGCCAGAGAAAAACTTGTCTCACTTTTTCTCCAGCTGATGATGCCCAGTCAGGAAGTTTCTCTCATTCCTACTGACTTGGCTGTAATTGAATTAAGAAGCTTCCCCATATATTGAAACATTTCATTCCCATCCCATATGACTCACTATCCAGTTGTCAAGTATATACATCAATGTCTATATTTATACCCCATGTATACATCTATACATCCAGGCCTCATCAAAGCAGACAGTTTTAATTGCTCTATTTCCTTGTATTTTACTGTGACATTTCTATGTTCCTTTTAACTTGGTTCTGGACATTTCTATTATTTGCAATCTAGTTTCTTTGCTATGTTTTGAAAAACTGGCCAACGACAGACACGCTTTCCGTAAGACGTCACAGTTCTTTCCTGTGCAGTGACAACCCGTCAGAGGGGGATGTGGGTGGTGGGAGTCAAAGTGTAGCCAATGTGTGGTATTAAAGAAAGGTGAGAGCAAAAGTCTGATAGCTATCAACCTGCAAATGTGAATTCAAACTGAGTTAATAGTTCTGTCCTAAATCAATTATTTGACTCAGCTTGGGGTTTTAAGATAAACACATATGCCAGTTTCCTCGCAAATTGGGATGAATTTTTTGAAATAATAAATCCTCACTAATATATTAAAAACTGACTTTTAAACTCCCATTGGTCACAACAAAGGCCAAGTCAGTTAAGCAATTAAGAGATTACTATTTTATTATTCTATATTATTAATTTTAGAACTCAATAATGATACTTTGCAGAAGATTTTCTTCTGTTGGCGCATGCATTTGGACACTATTTTACAAATTTCCACTGTGTTCGGACTTCAGAGGTCTCTATTCCCACCAGAGAAATCTCACAAGATTCCTACTATCTCATTTTCCCTTTTTCTGGCCTTGCACTTTGACCCTGGCATTCTCAAAAGGACACTTGGCTTTTTACATTAGGCTTCAACAACCGACTGGTTTTCTAAACAATAAAAATCAGTAACTTGCAGTCCATACTTGTCCAGAGTCAGAGTGACATGCTCCACAAGCCAAATATATACAGTGGGAAAGTATAATTTAAAATGTTCCAGACTAAACATTTTAAAATCAGACAAAATAAATATTTCAAAGCACTAACCTGTAAACTATTGCTTGCTGATTCTGGAGCTTGATTTTGTTACTGCTATAGCTCCTTGCTAAAAGATCATGCATCTTTAATGCTTTCAGACATCTTACACACAGCACAAGCAGTGTACATTGGCTCACAAATTATTGCTGTCCTTCAGCATAACGTGCTATATCCAGTGTTGTACCTTTGAAATTTGGCGTTTCAGCAGTAAATGGAAAGCCTACCCTTGCTAGGATCAGTTTATCAGCTGATGTCCTGTGATTGTGAGACACTGCAATAGTCCCATTTGTTCTGAGAAGCATCTACTTCTAAGGTAAAATAAGATTTTTTTGCACGGAGCAGGTGAGATGTTAAGGTTCCAGAAACATATTCTCAATGTTTTTCATGAGCTCAGCAAAACTGAAATACAGAGGCGCTAAACTCTCTTTTGGATAGCAATTCCTGGCCCAGGATGCCTTAGGGAGCACCAGGCTTCTAGAAGAGATGCATCTTATAATAGGATTCTCCAGTACCATTTCTTAACACTCATGTGTTGCTTATTCCCTGAGCCCCATATGCACCCAAATTAAGAGTATTTGCCCTGTCTGATCTGGTTATTTACTTTTTTAAAGTATAACATTTTGAACAATAAGTACTTCCAGCTATATGAAATAAGAATATCAGGCTCAGGATAGTAGTAATAATAGGAATTATTAATACTATCATTCCACAGATAAAGCTGCTGAGACCTGTGGGGATCACCCTGGTATTGGGTAATTGCAGAGAACACAAGAAAGGCACCGCTGGCTAGCTGAAGTAAGAGCTTATAGCAGGGCAGGTTCACCCTCCACAACAAGGCATTGCTGCTTCTCCCAAGTACTTGGCTTTCCTGAACCTCTATACTTCTACATCCTCGGACAGGCTCTCACCAGACTCAGAAAGCAACATAAACATTATCAGAATATGTCTGGCATCTTCTGCATTCCTCAGGCTTTCTCTCCAGAGGTTTGGGAGGTTTTTTGGAGGGATGGAGAGGTTGTTAATTATAGGATTAAACTCAGTAGGGTATTCAGCTCTACAGGCCACTTAATAATTTAATATCACTTAACCTTCAGCATGCAGATCAGACTACATCCTGTGCAGAAGTGTTCATGGTATCAAACACGAAAGGATTTTGAGATTATCTAGGGCCTGTACAATCACCTGCCCGAGCATTAAAACCAGTAGTGCAGATAAGAAGTATCAAAGTTGGATTTATTATTCCAACTAGAAAAATGACATGTCTATTTTAAAAAGAAAGAAAAAGTAAAAGACTTGCAGCTCGGAAGCCCAAGGAAAAAATATAAAAAGATAAAAATATCTTGCAATTACATTACTGTAGGTGTCTGTACCAGATGATTTCATGTTCCAGCGGGAAGTTTATTATGCTCTCTGTGTCACAAACCTTTAAACTGAGAGGTCGCACAAGCTATTTCTAGAGCCTTCGGAAGGATCTGAAGGAGTCAAACTTTTTCACTGACCAATGGGAAGGACATCACTGTTTCTCCAGTTTGATTTCCAAATTGCTTTATCCAGCTTACATAGGGAGAAAACATTGTCTAAAGCAAATTAATTATTAAAAGATGTGATACTTGTATCAATGAGGAAAAAGCATACACTACTACTATTACTGTCACCTGCAAAATTAAAGACTGAGCAAAATACTTCTCTTAGTCAGTAAGATGTGAAAGCTTTGATTTTTTTCTAGCTTTACTTTGGGATTCTGTTAGCAGAGGATTTAAGTATAAAAGTATCAACTTACTCTTTCAGAGTTAAATCTGATGACCCCACTCATGTAAAATTCCCAGAGTTAAAACAAATTTGCAATTTGGATCTACACTGGATCTACACTTGGATCTACACTTGACACATTTCTAAGAATGGAACCCTCGGGAAGCAGGTGTTCTCTCTGTGTTAAGACTCGGAGGCAGAAGATCAGGCCATGAACATGATAACATTGCATACTGAAGCTAATAATTTTGTATCAATTTCAATTAAGTGTTGAATGCCAAGCATCCAGCACAATTTGCAGTGGTAAGCCCAAGAAGCTATGACACAGAGGGAGACAAAAAGATGTCCATTTTCATGAGACAAGTTAGTAATTTTACAATATTTAATTAGATATTACTAGGGACCAGGTCATAAAGCAAAAAGAGTAGCATGTATTATGGAATTATCTATACAAGCCGATACACAATCACAGAAGTTTATTTTAAAATCCAAAACCATCCTGTGGCATCACTGCTGGGACACAACATTTTATAATTCATTGCTAGGTGCAAGTGAATGCTATACAATCTCTGTGTGTGTTTGCGCGTGTGTGTGTATGCATGTACTTTAATTTTCTCATAGTACAAAAGCTATTCATTAATGTGACTGTATACGACAGGGTTGTTGGAAGCCACTAGAAAAAAGCATTTGCACTACCCTCATGTTTCCTGTTTTCTGAATAGAGATTTGTATTAACAGATGACATAAATTCCCAGGCTCTGGGAACATCAGTTTTGCAATCTAATAGTAAGATAATGATAAAAATCAATCAATTAGTTCAATGGATACTTCAGTGGATACTGGCACTTACTTATCTCTAACACACTAATACTTCTTAATAGCAAGTGTGCATGTTATCCTTCTTCCTCACTATGGGAAGATTTCTAATAAGCCAAACTACTCCTGGTGTGAGCAGCACTTATTGCATCTCTTTCTCAAATGCAAAAGCTATAATTTAAATTACACATTGTAAATAACTGGCAAATAATAGCCAGTTAACTAGCAATGTAGAAACATGCTACATGAACTTGTCCGTGGTTTTATAAGAAAATGAAAAACATGGTTTTCCACTGCACCGCCAAAAGCAAATTAGCTGTACACACACACACACACACACAGTCAGCTATTGAGGAACTTAAAACACATCCAGCACTGCACTGGAAGGTCTTAGCCCTAAGTCACAAAATTCTCAAAGGCAAAGGTATACAGTAATCACTGCACAGCCCAGGAAGGGAAATGCTATCTGGTCTACCACTAAATACAACACCGCACACCTAGTCAGGTGAAGTATTTGATCTGAATTGTCCTATATACCAAGGACAATACAGAATATATGTACACCATAGAAACAGTCAACACCAACTCACTTCCACTGGCATTAAATCCAGAGCCTGAACTCCTAGCGGTGTTGCTGCAGGGACACTGATTAGACATGACACAGGAATAAAATAGACACACTTGAAAATACCGAATACTACTCCTGGACTCATGCTGGTAAGCCTGTACAGCTGCTGTACAAAACCAAATGAATACACTGGTCTGCATCTGCACTAAAGGAAAGATCTTAACATCGTGCTCAGACAAATAATGTAGACACTGCAAAGGCCCTTTATACTCCCTCCATGGTGAAGGAACCAGTTGGAGTGGGCTTAGCTCAAGAGTAAATGATACTTACTTTTAAAAGGATCCGTTTCCACTACCAAGGCAGAGAGAGGAAACATGACTTATGTTTTGAAAGGTAATACATCACAACTTCTTACTTGCATAAAATGACGCAGGAGCAACCGTGCCTGGCATATTAACTTCTGATAGTTCACTCTGTAATACTTCCACCTTTCTAAAATATTCACACTGTCAGAGTGCTAATCCACCTTTTGCACATTCTGGATGCTCTGGATTTCCAGCCTGAGACTTCTTCTTCTTTTTCCCTAGGAAAACTGCATTTTAAGAATAAATTTCATAATCAACTGTTTCAAAGACAAATTATTTATTACATTTTAAAAGTGAAGGGTAATCTTCCTATACCTTCAGATTCAGTGAGATGCAGGGATATATCCGAAGGAATAAAGGATTAATATGATCATATATTCCAGATGAGGTAGTAGAATTCCATTTGCTTTAAGAAGTGCCTATGTGTCTGTTTTCCATGTTCTTCTAATGTATATTTCATATGGGTTTAAATGCAATGCAAGAGTAGAGCATAATGTAGGAAGGTGTAATGGATATAGGACAGTGCATTGCTGCTGAAAAGCCAAGTAGATGTGGCCAAAGTGGAAGAAGCAGTGCCCCTGTGGAACTTAAACAGCTGTAAGAAAACTAACAGTTCAGCAAGCTTTAGTAAGTACTATGAAATTTTCTCCTTTGTTGTTACTGTTGAAATATGCTTGCATGTTCTCTATCAGCCATTTCTCTTTGTTGACTGAATGAGATGTTTTGCAGTCCTGAATAATAATAATAAAAAACAACACTTCTTGTTTATAGTTTCACTTCATGAATGGTTCCAGATTCCAGATTCCAGATTCCAGATTCCAGATTCCATTCCAGATCATCCCATCATAAAAGAGCACAGCAAACACTCTATTCTCTACATTGTAAAATTAAATTATCACAGCTTTTCAATTAAGGAACCCAAGACCTTCCCTAACATTTTCATAACTAATCACGAAGGAACTAGGGTTTCTCTCCCCAAAAAGGTGGCAGGAGCCATAGCCCAACTGAAGTGCATCTACAGCAATGCACACAGCATGGGCACAGAGGAGCTGGAAGCCATTGTGCAGCAGGAAAACTATGATGCAGTTGCCATCGTGGAAACATGGTGGGATGACTTGCACAACTGGAGTGCTGCAATGGATGGCTATAAACTCTTCAGAAGGGATAGGCAAGGAAGCAGAGGCAGTGGGGTAGCCTTGTACGTTAGGGAATATTTTGATTGTCTAGAACTTACTGATGGTGACGATAGAGTTGAGTGTTTATGGGTAAGAATCAGGGGGAAGGCCAACAAGGCAGAAATCATGGTGGGAGTCTGTTATAGACCACCCAACCAGGATGAAGAGGCAGACAAAGTATTCTATAAACAGCTGGGAGAAGTCTCACAATCCCTAGCCCTTGTTCTCATAGGGGAATTCAACTTACCAGATGCCTGCTGGAAGTACAATACAGCGGAGAGGAAACAGTCAAGGAGGTTCCTGCAGTGTGTGGAAGATAACTTCCTGACACAGCTGGTGAGGGAGCCAATTAGGGAAGGTGCCCTGCTGGACGTCTTGTTTGTGAACAGAGAAGGTTTGGTGGGTGATGTGACAGTTGGAGGCCATCCCGGGCATAGCGATCATGAAATGATCGAGGTTTTGATTCTTGGAGAAGTAAGGAGGGGGGTCAGCAAAACTGCTACCTTGGACTTTTGGAGGGCAGACTTTTACCTGTTCAGGAGCCTGGTTGACAGAGTCCCTTGGGAGGCAGTCCTGAGAGGCAAAGGAGGCCAGGAAGGCTGGACATTCTTCAAGAAGGAAATCTGCAAGGTGCAGGAGCAGGCCATCCCCATGTGCTGAAAGACGAGCCGGCGGGGGAGGCCAGCCTGGCTGAACAGAGAGCTTTGGCTGGAACTCAGGAAAAAAAAGACAGTTTATGATCTTTGGAAGAATGGACAGGCAACTCAGCAGAACTACAAGGGTGTTGTGAGGTTATGCAGGGAGAAAATTAAAAGGGCCAAAGCCCGACAAGAATTTAATCTGACTACTGCCATAAAAGACAACAAAAAATGTTTCTACAAATACATTAGCGACAAAGGGAGGGCTAAGGAGAATCTCCATCCTTTATTGGATGCAGGGGGAAACACAGTGACAGAGGATGAAGAAAGGGCTGAGGTACTTAATGCCTTCTTTGCCTCAGTCTTCAATAGTAAGATGAGTTGTTTTCGGTGTACCCAACCCCCTGAGCTGGAAGACAGGGACAGGGAGCAGAATGAAACCCCCATAATCCAAGGGGAAATGGTTACTTACCTGCTACATCACAGAGACACACACAAAACTATGGGGCCATATGTAATCCACCCAAGGGTACTGAGGGAGCTGTCAGAACTGCTCACCAAGCCACTTTCAAACATCTATCAGCAGTCCTGGCTAATGGGGGAGGTCTCAGTTGACTGGAGGTTAGCAAACGTGACACCCATCTACAAGAAGGACCGGCAGGAGGATTTGGATAATTACAGGCCTGTCAGCTTGACCTCAGTATCAGGGAAGGTTATGGAGCAGACCATCTTGAGTACCATCACACAGCACGTACAGGACAACCAGGTGATCAGGCCCAGTCAGCATAGGTTTACGAAAGGCAGGTCCTGTTTGACTAACCTCATCTCCTTCTATGACAAAGTGACCTGCTTAGTGGATGAGGAAAAGGCTGTGGATGTTGTTTACCTGGACTTTAGTAAAGCCTTTGACACTGTCTCCCACAGTATTCTCCTGGAGAAACTGGCTGCTCATGGGTTGGATGGGCATACTCTTTGCTGGGTAAAAAAACTGGCTGGATGGCCAGGCCCAAAGAGTTGTGGTAAATGGAGTTAAATCCAGTTGGCGGCCAGTCACAAGTGGTGTTCCCCAGGGCTCAGTACTGGGGCTGCCTAGGTATGCATTTATTGATCAGAGTATTGAGGCTGAAAAGACAGAGAAAATAAAACAACATTGCACGCAACACACCAGGTATTCCAAGACTACAATGTCATTTTGATGTGGAGGACATTTCATTTTTCTGTCCTATTTGAAGTATGGCCAGTTTCCATCTAATTGCTAAGAATAAACTATGTTGCAATTTCAGTGAAAGCCCTTAGGCTTCAGTTATCCACAAATGTGTTTGAAGCTTTCCACAATCCAGCAGATGTTTGGTCTTCCTGTATTTTTTTTTTAATCTGATGAAAAAAAAAAAAAAAAAAAGAAAAAGCTGTTTCAGCTTATGCTTTTAAGGTTGCTCAAAAGTCTTGCTCATGAAATACATAAGATTGCACTAGAAAACACAAGGACAACTCAAAGTCAAATCTATACCTCATGGAGGTGGAATAGACTGTTTCCCTAATCCATTTGCTCACAGTCTAGAGGACTGTAAGGGATGAATAGTAGGGTTCCTTGCACAAAGCACATGGAAGGGACCTCAGCTGCCCTCCTATGAATAATGGGAGTTACTGCAGTGAGGTGATGGCAACGGTAGCAATATAGTATTTTGTAGCTCCCACTCTTGAGCAAGGCAGGGAAGGAAAAAATAATTCAGCCCTCAAGACATTTGCTGTGCTAATATTTTTTCCTCTTCTTTTTCATAGCCCCAGCATAGTTATAGCAATGCACTATTTGTGCTGGTACAGCTAACAGTCCCCCAAGAAGTTGACTCATCAGCCATCTGAAGGGCATTTAAAAAAAAAAAAAAAAAGAAAGAGAATCAAACAGTTGCCTTCAATAGATTGTCAACCTAAAGGATTCATTATGCACAGCTTCTCTGAAGACAGTTGCTGTTATGACATTGATGGCATGCATAAACAGACAGGTACAGCTAAGAGGTGATGGATTTAGTCAGAATATTGTCCTCCATCATTCCCATTCACCCTTTTCATTATTCTTTACTTTTTAACTATGACAGGGAATTATCTAAAGGGACACTCATGTTATCATAATCAAATTATCATATTCTTCTTTCAGGCACTACAGAGATTTTGTAGCGGTTTCCAAGCGTGTTGGTTTGACTATGATGAGATATTTTTTTTTCTTCCAAGCACCCTCTGCTTGGGGACTTCTTCCTTTTCTAGATGTTTTCCTGCTCAGGACCTGTACAGGTAACTGTCTATGAGACAGAAAATAATGAAAGAATATATTCCTTGGAGCCAGATTTTCTGCACTATCCTTTCTCCAGAGTATTGAAAATGAAGACCAGATTTTCAGTTCTAGCCAAAATTCAGACAGAAAAAGGAAAAGGCTGTAGCAAGGGTATAGAGTGTACTATGGTATTTCTTCCTCCTCATTTCTCACTCCTGTGTATATGCAAAAGCAGCTCTGTCTTGCTCAGGCTAATGTGGGTAGTACAGGCCTGAACTTAAAATTGAGGTTGACAGCAATATCAGCATGAGTACCACTCTACTCTAGTCATAACTGAGCTCACCTAAAGTGATGCTGCAAGAAAATTTTCCTAAGAATTCAAGTTTGATCCAGGACTGTAGTCTGTGTCTAGAACCTCACAGCTTTAACATTTCAGTGCACTAAATGCAGAAATGTTTAAGGTATCTCCTTGAAAAGAAAGCTGCCTGCATAAAATACTTCATTATACCAAGCATTGGAGGAACCAAAGAAGCCACCAGAATATTAGGCTTACTGAAGCCCTGGATCTCTTTGAAAATGCCCTGAAATATTCTGGGTTTTTTACAATTTTCTTATCTAGTCCTGCGATGCTGTTTTGTTTGCTATGCCCTTGTACTCTTCACATGGGCAATGTGCCAAAAGAAAATTTATCCTGAATTCTTCATGAAAGAAAAACTATCCTTGGTATTTGGGGGATGGGGAGGAATTGAACACTGTCAGGTACCAGGAAATTCCAATTTCTCAGAAACCTTATTGGTCTCACGTTCACGTGACAGCCACAAACATCACTGCTATTTTTCTGGCTACTCAAACACACAGTGGTCAACTTTACAAAGTCAGCATTTACCTGCGGGTAAGGATGGCATGTTCCATATCATGTTTTCTGTTGAGGAAAAAAAATAGAAAAATTATCTGCTAACTTTCTGATTTTAACTGCTTCACAGTATAAAAAATTCAAAAAAACCTGGGTCTCCAGTATCTTTATTTGTGAGCTTACTTTTAACAAGTTTCCTTTGGAAATAATTGTGGATTCTTTAAAGAAATATTTAATCATCCAGCCAAGTAAGAAAACCATTTCTACAGAGAAGTTCAACCAAAAAGTTTCTGATAACTACAACAAAACAATAGCAATATAAAAACGTATTTAAGAAAAAACCCCAAACAATTACAGAGGATATACTTGAATATGCTATTATGCCTTGGCTTTAGTATTCAAGCTCAAGGATAAAAAAGAACAAAAAAAGTCCATATATAGATACATAATGTAAGCTAAAAAGGTAGTAGTATATAATATAGATGAGATGGTTAGTAAGAACAACATGAGAAAACTACACCAGAGGGTAAAAATTAATGATTGACAAATATTAAGCGCCAAAAGGACTGCATGTAAAAGGGGAAAAAACTGGACTTGTTGACAAGTGAAGAGCAGTGAGAGGAGATGAGCCGAACATATATTTTTTAATGAGGTGTTAAGTAGATCAGCTCGAGAGGTTGGATAATGACTGTACTGATGAGTTGGCCAGGGGTGTGAAAAAAAGCTGAATAACATGACATTTGGGAAACTCAGGAGAGCAGTGAAACATGAGATGAGATAACTTCTGAGAAAAAAGGTGAACTTCTTGGACCACTCAGGTAACTTTTAGTGATGTTAGTGCTGCAAAGACTGGACATCTTGTTAAGGTAACACATTTTCAAAAAGCATGCACGAATTTAAAGAAAAAATTCCTACCTTATACCAACTCCCTCACTCCCCGAGAAAACTTCGGAAAATGCAAGTGCTCTGTTACTCTTCCTATCTTCAGGTCTTGGTTAAGCAGTCAAAAAGTGCAGCTGAATGTAGCTACTCAGCTAAACTATACTGAAGTTAATGCAGAAGTGCACTGGACAGTCCTTGTAAGGAAATAAGTATTCATCTGAAAGAGTCCTGGGACAATGTCAGATGTTTTAAATGCTCCACAGAAGTAGAGCACAATAGCAATACCACTAAACACAGAGTAAGATTGTAAGTTTTCCACCTTCTGACCTTTACCAAAATAGTTTCCTCCAGATAGTGGGGGACAGTACATTCAATTAAGGCAGTCTTCATATCATAGCTACCAGCTCCTCAATGTAGAAGGATAGGATGTGCCTCTGTGGTTTGTCTGTTGGATGTCTGAATACTTTCACGTACCTGTAGTAGCACCAAGCATCTCTTAGCTTTTCCTACGCATTGCCATTCTACTCTATGTCCATAACTCTGGTTTCCCTCTGGACAACTCGGGGGACAGACCTACCACCAGCAAGGCAGTACCACACTTGTGTGCCATGACAATGCAGCAGGGGGAGAAGAACAAAAAGAACAGGCAGGATTTGCTTCATTGAGTATCAGAATTAAAAAAAAAAAATCAAACCAATCCTGTGGGAACATTTTAATGGGAAACAGAGCAAGCAGGAGCATTGTCAGGTTGTGCAAAAATAAATTTTGAAAGTGTCTAAAATAGCTAGTGGTTGTTTGAAGGAACTTGACAGTGACAAAGGCAGAGGAAGTTTGTGGTGGGTGTTCAAGGATGGCAAGGAACAGGATATGTTTATGTGCAGAGATACTAAATATAAACTCCAAGGTGCAGCAGAGATGAAAGACAGCTCATCAACAGTATCTGTAGAAGGTCAGGGTGCAGTATAAAAGTGGGGAAAAAGACATAGGCCACTATTCTCACAGAAGATAGCAGAGAGAGATTTTATGCCACTTCCCCATGGTTTTGCTGGGCCAATATATAAAATTACATAAAAGCTACCCTTACAAACTGAAATTTTATTTGTACTAGAATCACAGAGAACACAAGCTGAAGAACTGGTGACCCACACTGCAAAAGTATTATTCTGCATAAACAGTATTTTACAGAATAAATGTGATATTAAAGACAGTGCAACAGTATCTGACTCTGGCTGCTCATCAGAAGAGATGAGTGGAAATATTAGGATTTCAGACTTGTCATTTTTTTTCCTGTGATGGAAGTGAAGATGGCTCTGAGTTCTGAGAATGTCACCAAACACTGCCACAAAATTAGAAGAAAGGGCTGTATAAATACATGACGTAAAATTTCCTTTAAAATAGAGTTTGAGATACTGCTGACATGACAACCCACATCACACCAAACTTAGGATTAAATATGCAGTTTTGTTTCAAAGAAAAATTTTCAAGTTTCATGGCCTGTGAGTTATATCATTAAAAAAGTATGAGAATTGAAGTGATTTACACATAAATTGTTACACAAAGGCTAGGCATGGAAATTCATGAAGCCATGTAAAACTACTAAAGAGGGTTCTGACCATATGACTTTGTTCTTTGTTTCCTTTCACAAATGATCAGTTGATAGGCAAAACTGTGTTTATCAGCCTCTCAGCATAGACACTTCCATTCATTACCTGATGCAACTGTGGTTTTAATTCATCAAGCAACTGGATTTTTAATTCATCAGATGATCCATTTCTGACCACTGTTCTTTCCAAGTTCATTTCCTGAGTCTTATTTTGCAGGTAAGAATCCAATGGTCCTTTTTTCAGGTGATTGGGACAATGAAGTTTTCACTTTCCATTTCAAATAGAAATACTGAATGTTTTCCCAGGAAGCATGTCTTTATGGGCCACCTGAAAAATATATATGTTTTATTTGATTATTATGCTATGCAATCACCAGGACATTATGTGGCCAGAGGAGATTGCAGCATGAAGTAGATAATGAGGTCCCCTAGTTTAGTAATATTCGATAGTTTTAGGGGTATTTTTTTCTACTGCTCTTAATCAGAACACAGACACCAGCAGACAGGCCACCTGTGATGAAAGGCAAGTAGAAAAATTGAGCTTGCCATTGTTTTTAAAACTGTTATGCACATATCTGACAGCAACTAACTTAGATCAAAGCAGGGTACAGACAGGATCAGAAAAAAACAGCCACCAAAGCAGGAAAAGAAGATGTGAAAAGAGCTACAAGCTAACTAACCACAGGGACATAAAACTGGTATTGACCAAAGCTGCAAAACAATGGCACCCAGCAGTATCAAAGACATTGTTTTATTTCAGAACTACAGAAGACATGGAAACATTAAGGTGTGTCATGAAAGAAAGGGTTGTAATAAAACATAAAGATGTAACATTGAGAGCCTCTTGCACAATTAAAGTTGCAAACACCCAGCAACAGAGATAGGACACTTTCTGTATTTTCACCTAAATAAAAACTATTTAGTATAAACAATCAGGTTTTGGCACAATAAAAAAGCAGTCCTGCCATTATGTATGGGGAGCACACTGGAATACCCTTTTGCTTCCCATAGGTTGCTGCATTAAATTTCAGGGATTGTTAAATATTAAAAACAGGGATCCTTAACCAGTTTTGTTTTTCCCACTCCAGGCTGCTGTCATCCTAGTAGATCCATATACAGGGAGAGACGTGCATCATTATTTGTATGCCAGTCATACTCACCCCAGGCCAGACAACCCTGTCTTAGAGAGAGCCCAAGAGAGCTGGTAACCATAAAAACCTTCTCTTGGATATTCCTCAGCATTGATCCCTCCATCAGTGGGAAAGTCAGGTAAGCCAAAGGGCCCTCCCCAGACCACCAAACTCAGGCGTAGACAAAACACTGCAGATATGCCATCTCCATGGCTCTCTGGCAGGGAATCTTTAAGGGATTCCCCTATTTTCTAAACAATAAGGAAGTTTCAGTCTGGGCTTTAATCCAGCTAGGGCAATCACAATTTTCATTTTCTAAATCAAATTGTTTAGCCATGTGAAACATAGAAAGCAGTGCACATGGTCACATGTCAATGGAAAATCATCAAAGAAAGAAGAGCCCTTTCTTCTGACACTAAAGTATAAGCTTTACTAGATCAATTGGAGGCAAAAATGAAAAAAAAAAGAAAAAAGATAGCAGTAATATCTTCTACTCCTCTCTCTTTATTTCTTTTCTTCAAAGTATAAATTCTCTAGCCTTCTCTTACTTCGCTTCCTGGTGTTGATTTAAAGAAACTGCTAGCAACTCTTCACCAAGGTAACAGGTACACAGTGTCACCCATCTGCCCAAATGCACAGCAGAAACAGCATCAGCTGCCCGCTCTGCCTTCTCTGCAGCTGAAACAGTGATGACATGGCAGTTAAAGAGCAAACAAGATGGATGGGAAATGGCTCTGTGCTGAAATCTGCAGTACCATGTCAGGAAAAGTTCAAGCAGACGATGTCAGGGTCAAGGTTTGCTTCTTCCCTGTGACCTGTCCTTCCACGGGGACAATTTGTACTGGGTAGCTGTGTACATTTGTAACTATTAGAAAAAGGTACTGTAAATTGTTTCCTTTCTGTCAGATTAATTGCTGTGTGCTTTAGTTAGGAGCAACTTAATCACACAGAGCATAAAAGTAAATGCATGTTCAGCAGCTCAATTTATTATGAAGTCCTGCTCAGCCTGCTGTGAGGCTACGGTTTCAACCATGAGATGTGCTTCTCTTCAACAGATACATTTGCCAGACATTCAGTGGGAAAAAAAAGCTTCCTTTATAGCACATAGCCACTCTGCAGAGAACCTGGCATTTGTTGACATTGGCTTCACTGAATTCAGGAACATGGATTCCAGCCTCACCAGTTCTTTTAAGACTCCAGTTTTACATTGGCTTTGAGGAACCATTTGCTAGTAAGTCTGAAGTTGAAAAAGAAATAGGAAGCCATGTGCTCACAGTGAAAACGAGGTATAAAATGAAAATGACAGGGCTTTGTAAAAGAAGCTTGCACTGAAATTCTTCCCTCTGCATCATGACTACATGCCAGGGCAGGGCAGGGGGAGAAAGAAGGAAAAAAAAACACCAAAACAACCAAAAAACCTGGAGGCTCCCCTCCTGTATGTGAATGTAAAATATGCAAATATGCAATAATAGTTTTCACTAATTCACATGTTGAGCTTGAAATAGCTCCTGCACATTGAAAGAACGTATAAGTATATGGGACAAGAGTTTTCGAAACTATTACCAAATGATTGTCAACCAGTGAACTCCAAACTCTATTTGGAGAGCTGGAAATGGCTTCATCTTTTAATTTGTCCTTTCAGTACCATCAGAACAGAACTCCTGTGTCAGAACACCTCCCAGTCTTATCCTTAGAAGTTGATGACACATCTTGAAAGCTGCCTTGCAAGAATGACTAACATTTCAACAATAAGCCAATATAACTGCCTAACAATAACACAGTAGTGACATAACAGTATTATCATTTATCTGTTCTATTATTTTTAACTTAACTAAAAAACTGTAAACAGTTATACCTCAGAAATATAAGAATTTGATTATTGTTTTCATCAATTTTTTTAGCTTAAAAAATATACTTTTCAGTTTCCTGAGAAAGGAGGAACCAATTATCAAAAACTCCTGCCTTAGAAAAATGTGGGCCCAAGGCTACTGACTCTCAACTAAAGGAATTTATCTTTTAATGAGGTGCTGTGTGCATCAGCCTTTGCTGCTTTGGAGAGTGTGGTCTCATGTTCCTGGAATTCCCTACGTGGCAATGGGCCTCTCACTATTCCCCTATTCACAGCAGAATCAAGGGAGCTGAAGAAATAAATGTTACATAGTGTATTATATTTAAGATTTGAGTGATCATTCTTAAGATTTTTATATTGCTAGAAATGTTACTACATTATTAAATAGACAAAGGCTTCACAGAATAGGGAAGGACACTCACCAAAAACATGGGTTAGAAAGATCACTGCTATTGTTACTTCCACTGAGAGCAATACTTTTCTGTTAAGGAGTGATGCAAATGGACTTTGATGTAAAACACACAATGAATTGGTTATCGTTTCAGACATATTCATAAGAGAAACTGAGAAGGTATTGACTTGAAATATTCTTTTATCTTCCTCCTATAAAACACTGGAGTGAAAGTGGGATTGAAATGGGTTTTGTAAGACTTGAACCTACAGCAGGGACAACAATGCAGGGAAATTATTGGCAAGCTGTACTGTGGGAGGGCTGATGATCTAGTGAAAAACAGAGGACAGTATGAAAGAAGGCAGGAAGAGTTTCAGGGGAAAACAAATTTGCAGATGGAAACAAACAAGCCACATTAATATTGATGCAACAAAAAGAGAAAGATTAACATGTAGATGCGGACAAACAATGCAAATTAAAAATACGGTACGTTTCTCTTTACAAAATATTAGCTGTTGGGTGACCCATAGTTATAGACACATATATGAAGCCTTAATCATGTTGGCTTCTCTTTCCTAATCCTTGTACGAAAAGTATCCTGGAGAGGAAGGCTATGGCCTGGTTGTAAGTATCACAAGACAACCAAAATTGGCACGAAGAGAAAGCAAAGACAGAAGAAATTGATGGTAGGAGCAAAAGAGTTTATTCCACTGTCTTTGCTCAATGAAAAGCAAGAAGAGAGAAAATAAGTTACAGTCCTTTGAAATACGAAACACTGTTCACATATTGGATATTTAATCTGGTTCAACTCAGTTGTATTCCCACAAGCACTCTAAAGCCTAGTTTTTAAAAAAATCTTAGTTGAATCTTTGAGTGTTGAAAATTGCACTGAACATCCACAAAGAAAACCAGAAGTGTCTTTTTAAGATTTCCTTGTTTGTATGCAGAACTAAATACGTCAAAAGATTTTTTTTCTTTTATGCTCTCTCTTCCTATTTGATCCCAAATATGAAAAAAGTACATATTAATTTAATGCTAAGTTTTAATGTCAGAAAATGCTATTCTCAGGATGTGGCAGTTCATATTTTATCTGAGCAGGCTTGCCTATTACTGAAGAATATCTCTAAACACAAAACAGAAGAGTGAAGCTAAGAATAAAACAACAGGAAGCATATATGCACCACAGCCAGCAGTACAGAGAAGAGACTTCAAATGCAATGTAGTGTGCCAATCACCAGCACAGCTTTAAAATCAAATAATGCTGCCACATCTCTAGTTCTGCCATCACTTCTTGTTAAAATATTGGTTCAGATATTTTCTATTTCATTTGTATATACAGTAGAAGCACAAATTCCAGCCCAATGAGGAAAGTATGGTCTGCCTTCCAAGAGACAAATGAAAGCCTGAACACTTCAAAGCTGGCATATTATGTTCCCACACCTGAAAGCTGAGTGAAAAATCCCCTTCTACAGCACAGTTGACCCATTTCTGCTCAAGGGACTTTAAGTGATAAGAAGCCCAGCATGAAAGACACACCTGTTGGAGTTCTTTTAAGTTCCTTGTTGAAATTCTGACACAGGTATGAATATGCTAAATATATTATCAAAATATAACCAAGTGGTACAACAGAACACTCTTTTTAATAACTCTTTAAATAAACTCCACGTTTATGTTAACCACTCCACACACACACACACACACAGAATGAAGACCACATTTAAGAATTAAACAGTTAAACCATTTTGAATCATAGAATCATAGATTCGTTAAGGTTGGAAAGGACCTCTGAGATCATCGAGTCCAACCTGTTAACCTAACTGCCTGGTCTACCTCTAAACCATGCCCTAAGCACCACATCCACATGGTTTTTGAATACTTCCACGGACTGCAATGGTACCACTTCCCTGAAAGGGCAGATATACCATGCACCAAGGCCATACATTTAAGGAACTAGACAGTTTATAAATCCCAGATAATAAACATCGAATGCATCTTAGTGACTGTGTTCAAGTAGATACTACTGTCAGCTGCTATTTCATCTTCAGCAATTCTGTGTATTTGGGTAGTGTGGAATTTTCTTGGTACAGACTCAAAACTAAATTTTGAACTAATTCAGTGACATAATTTAGAAGTATTTAATACTTCTAAATTTCTAGATTTTTGTTTCTGGTGTAACCATTTAACACATTAATTGGATCAATTGAACACTGTACTTACAATGAACAATCTAATTTCTGCTTCTTCTCCCATGTCACCACAAATCAAGGACATAAAACTGAAGTTGCATTTACAAAAAAAAAAATATTTCTAAAGGGACTTCACTACATAAATATAGGACAGTAACAGAAGTCAGGAAGAGGCACTTTGATAGGCAAGGATCTTATCACATATGTAGGTCTTTGAATATGTAGACTTACTTAGACTCCTGAGAACTACACGCTAGTCAGTGTAATGCTAGCTGTATAGCTTTTACTTAGTATAAACTTGTAGCCTATTTGCTTTAACCAATGCTGAATGGTTTTAGAAAAAAAGCAATGGTAATTACCAGTCTCAGCATTTTCTGTCTCATCTCAATTTAGAACAAAGAATCAATTAGAAACTTATAAACGATCCTATGAGATACCTTTAGAGAGTTGTTTGAAATCAATCCATAGTCGCTCTACAAACAATATGAGAATATACTTATTCTTCCCAATGTGTGGCTTTTCTGCTTCTAGATCTAGCTGTAATGCAGCAAATATTGGGAAAAAAAGAATGAAAATATTTATTTTGTCACTCTGTGTTCTTACATATTCGAACTTGTATTAGATATACCTTTTAAGTTTGCTTTGAGTTCGCATATTCTTGCTGCAAAACCGATCAAGTTACCCTTACAAACTAAGTCCTTATGTAAAGCTCACCTTGACTTCAACTGGGGTTTAGCACAAAGAGAAAATGAAAAATACAGGCCTTAGAGCAAGGGACAATAGATTTGTGTGGGCATTATATATATATTTATATATAAAATCATTTGCGCCACTTTTCTGGACTAACACAAAGGTTTACAGGAATGGTCACTAGGCCAGACAGAAAGTGATACATTTTCATAAGCATTTTCAACCTATTAACTTCATGCAATTTTGCCCCTATTGATGCTGAAGCTATGAAAAGTCACAGTGCATGCTGGATAAAGCAAACTTTCAGCATTCACACTTCATTAATTAATTCATCACCTAAAAGCTAAGTATTGATTTTTTAATGGCTCTACAAATCTGTTTAAGCTAGTATGATGTAATTAAGAGGACGTGTGTTTACTGTAAATTATCTAACAAGTAGAAGGGCTGTGCTTCCAGCAATAACAAAAATCTTAGCTCAAAGCAGACAACAGGGAAAACAACTGTTTGAAAATGTTTTTCCACTAATTGTATAAACTATATGTATAAACTATATGTTGTTTTATATATATGTTATAATATGTTATATTATTGTATAAACTATATTGTATATGTACGACATAGAAGGGAAAATTATTGTCAAGCTGGATTATTAAACGCCCCCTATAGCACTAAAAATAGAAAGATCTGATACTCCTTCAATTGAAATCAACAGGAGATCTTGTGCAAATTCAGTGGTGTGGAGTCAGCTACATAACATAGGTGTCCACAGGGAATTAGAAATCTCCAGCCGAGCCTTACAGAAAAATTAATATAGTGCATGAACTCCTTATAATATATTCTATCCAAACTACTAGCAAAAAGAAGAACAAAGCCATAATTCCCACAGGTGGCATCTGATTATCCACTAAAATCATACTCAGGAAGTCAAACTAACACATGAAATTGATATTAATTTCTTCTATTAGAAGCATGAAGACTTACGGTTAAACGCATAATGATGTGCAACGTAACTCTTGTGTGAGTGTGAGAAAAGCCACGATCAAGTCAACCGCTGATATGGAGACTATATAAACAATAACAGAGGAGCAACCTAATAAAGAGTACAGACATAGCTTGTTGCAAATACAAGTAGATTTCTTACATTATATTTACACTGCAAAAATGAAATAGGCAGAGTGTATCATTATCACTAGCACAAAAAAAAAAGGAAAATGGGGGGGTAAGGAGGGAGAATTGTGACCACAGATACCAAAACAAGAAATTTAAGATTTAATGTTTCTTGGGCGTGGGCCAGGGTGAGGAGGGGGACTGAAATTATACAAGGTAAATCTCTTATTGATACATTAAGAAATCACTATGGAAAGGTCCATGAGATCTTGACCTCTGACCAACCTCTGCAACCTCTTAAACCTGAGAAGACATCCTGCAGCTATGTTTGCCTGCAAATCCCTCGCTTTTCAATTACTGTGAAAAAAAATTCTAGCCATGTATACCTTTATGGTTGAAATGTGGAATGCATATTTTATTGTATATCAGCCTCCAGAGGGAAGGCTTCAACAGTTCTGCTGAGAATAGTTACTATTACTCAGTTTTCAAATGACATCCAACTGTTAATGGGAGAAGGGAGGATATTTGAAGGTACTCATCATGCAGAGATAAAAAGACACCAGAATAATCCGGCTATGTCTTTTGATAATATTAATTAGCAGTAGAGCTTAGTTAGATTTTTTAAAATGAAAAATGCATCAGAATTTTATTCTTAGCAGCAAAAGTGCAGAAATTTCTAAATATTTAATAACAAAAGCATGAACATATTTTTTTTCAATGCCATATTTTGGTTGAAAGAAGGACTTTCCCAATGGTATAATATTTTTTTTTTTTTGCTTTGAAACTGTAATGAAATTTTGCATAATCAACCTTTTTCATCAACCTAATGTTCCATGTTTACTGATAGGAGCAAAAGAGGAGCTGATTTTTACATCAGCAGGGCTCACAGGGGACAGACATCTCAGTATTCAGAGTCCATTCTCTTGAAGGGTTGGGAAAGACACAGGCTAGCTAAAAGCATCTCCAAACTATGGCAACAGAATAGAAGAAAACATGAAGGTAATTATTGTATGTGTGCACAGCACAAGTGTGAATCAATAATTAAAGAGTTAATTATCTCACCAGTTATGGATACAGGCTGGGGATTAATCCCTGCAAATAGGCTGAGAGACAATTATGCTCACTGCATGCAGTGCAAGATAACCAACCCTTCTCTGGCTGCACAGATGGGGATTCACAAAAGGTTCCACGGTCCCATGGGGTAAAATATTTGGAAATGATCAGTGGCAACACAGTGCAATAACCAGTGGCAATACAGTCATGTTCTACACCTCTGCATGTCCAGATTGAGAATCCTCTAGTAGTGATAATAACATAGTGTTAACGCATTCTTTCACAGAAAATCAAAATTAGTACTACTAAGTGAATCATAATAGCTGCTAAGACAATTAATTCTCTCTTTCATCATTGTTGTATGCTGAAAGCCTTTCTTTGTGCTATAAAAAGTGAACCATGGATTTAATGAAATCATAACAGGTGATCAGGAAACTGAATAATTTTTAAATACTTCAGATTTCCTTTCAGAATATATTCATCTGCCATTTTCCCATATAAAATCCCAGTGCAAAAGCAGCAAATACAGAAGGGAAAACAGACGCAAGCTATAGTTGAAATATACCTCATGAGATCAGCAACAGAATTAATTAATTAATGGCTTCTACTTTTTATCCTTTGCCTGGTTTTGACAACTACACATATATTGTATGGAGAAGCTTTTATTTTTAGTCTAATTTCCAAATGAAATGAGACGTATATACAGCCAGGATCTCTCCCAAGTGTTTTCAAATTATTAGCCAGTTTCGGTTAGACCTGAAGAGGAGAGAAGCCTCAAAGATGATGATGTCCTCAAAATGATGAACATAAATCCATGAGGAAACAGAGCTCACTAGTTTCCTGGCTTACAGAACTGTTTACTTAAGCATAGGATGTAGTTGTTGAGATTCAAGCTCTTCTTACCAAAGCCAGAGGCCTGGACTGCCAAACACAGTTCCTACGGCAGCAGACTAGAGCCCACAGCAGAATCTGGTTTTGGCATTATATAACCCTTGAATTTAAAAAAAAAAAAAAAAAAAAGTTACATACAAGCTGGTTTTGCTTTGTATGTGACATTCTATGTATTACTCATTATTGCCAACCTCAAGCTTTTGAAAACCATGAGTCAAGCCACAAGACATCATGAGATTAGCTGTAACATGAGTTACTGAAAAATAAATAAATACATTTGTGTGGTTTATTTGCCTTTTCATGCAGGGTGAGTTCAGGTCATGTATTTGAAGCTTTCCTTCACAAACACCAAGGCTACAGACTCACTTTTTTTTCCAAGTGGATTTGAGCTAAGAAACCATAAGACTTGGTAACACTAACACTTTTCAAGCATCACGTGTAGCTATGCCGACTGCAAGGGACTTTTGCTTCCCTCTCTGCAGTGGTGGTGAAGGCCAGTGCAGTGATTACTGGGACGTAAATGCAGCAAAGTTCCCAGCACATGCTGAGTCTATGGAGAGCCTCAATGGCAATAGGTCTGTGGGGAGCCAACGGATATATGAGAACGAAGTGGCCAGGGTATCCTGCCACCAAACACTCATAGTCATGGTTTGAACAGATCAGTATGCTTATGAGACATCTCACCTCCCCACTCGTTGAGTGTTAGCCATGCAAAGAAACTGCATTAGGCCAAGGGAGTGGAATTTCAGTCACAATGTCTCTTTCCAAAAACATTTTTCTGCAATTAATCTTCATTCTTCTCAAAATATTTGGGCATTCAGAAAGAAAACACAAGCATTACCCCTAAAAATTAAATAGGACAAAGTCTAAATATGCAAAGGTAAATTGCATACCATTGTATCGAGTTCAATTTGTGTGGAAAGATCTCACCTTTTCATGCAACAAACATAAGCCTTCCCTAATTCCTGTAGGCTCTTAACTCTTTTTCTTATGGCTAATTTTAATGACATCAATATACAGCACATAACAACCAGCTTTTTATATGGCTGCTCCGTACTCACATTGTTCAGACTCCACATTTAATCCTGGGATGTTCTAGTTATTAACATGCATCACACAGAGTCATTCCTATTTTCTTCCTCCTGTGCTCCTTCTTGGGTGGCATAAATTAAAAATAGTTTTGGGGGGTGCTGAAATTAAAAGTACCCCACAGAAGCAGTTAGGAGAAGTCTCAGGAAATAGTTTCTGGTGGGTTTTTTTTTTCCTTGATTATTTTTTGTGGGGGTAATTTCTATTCATCAGAACCAAAACTTTCTGTGGGAATAGACCACACCTTTTCAGCTATGTACAAAGCATCTGGTCGAAGTAAAGGAGATCATTGCACACAGTGAGAGCAGCTATTCACACACTGCTCAGGGAAATTATCTGGAGCATCCCACTGCAAATGCCTGCTCTGCTTCATTCAGAGTGGGGACTTATAGCCAAAGCAACATCCTAGACACTGTTGGGTTGTTTTTTTTTTCTAGCCTACAGAATCATATAAAATTTCAAAGTGCAACAAGAAAATTTCTGGAGTTTGAAAAACTCAGCAGGATAAATTTACCTTTCCAGCTCTCATAAACAGTTAACTTGCAGATTACCAATTTAAGATATTTGCCAGCTCTAGGATTTATACAGGTATCGGCCATCCCTGCTTGACAAAAATTCAGCACCAAGAGACTGGGTTTTAATTTGGAATAAATATTGTTTCCAGAAGCAACATTAAGAAACTGTACCTCTCATGTTGTTCTAGCTCCTGAGTTCTATAACTTCCTCTTTTGCTCACTCTTAACTTCCAGTTTCAAGCTTTACCTAGAAACCTCCCATTTCTAAATCTTGTAGCTCTCCACTGTGTTTTACACCAGGAGTACCTAACCTGCAGACCAAATCCTGCATGCCAAAATTATGCAACTAGGCTTCGACACACTGCCTGGCATGCTCTCTCCCAAGAGCCCTGTGTCCTCTCTACTCACAGTGACCAAAAGGCAGGCATTTGCTGTTTTGTATCAAGGGAGTGTACATATAGGTAGCAGGAGTATATGAGCATATCACATCACATAAAAGACATTAATCTCACTCATCTCCTGTATTTTGTTATGATAGTACATTTGAGCAGCCCCTACGCACAACTTCACATGTATGAACACTCCCATCGTACAACCAGATACACTTCAACTGGTCGTGTGGTATCCAGTAACGGGCCAGCCACATGATAAGTCCTGATATACTGCATCTCAGTACTTCTGGGAAAGCCAAAGAGATCTGTCAACAGTGTTTTATACATTTTTCTTTGAGAGAGATTAATACAAAGGAAGGGACAGAAACAGAAGAAATGGATCTAACTTGCGCTTCCATGGAAGTAAAATAAGATGAGCTTACTCTAGAGTGCTTGTAGAAACATACCTTGTGTCCTCAGGTGAAAGAACGGGCAAGCTTCCTTTTCCGATGGACTATGGCACACCTAGGGACTAGGGCCTCACAACTTCAGTTACAAAAAATGCAAAGAACTAGAATAAAACAATTTTAAGGCACTTCAGCAGCCCAGGATTTGTATAACCCACCACCCTTGTGTTATACAACCGTATTCTCCCAGTATCTCCACTAGTGAACTCGTATCCATCACAGGATTGCAGCACAGAACCACCTGGTAGCAAAAGGAAATTCCAATGAGAATGGAGCCTGGGGAGCCCGCAGTGCTGCCAGGGGCACTGCCACAGACACTGAGCCCTTGCACTTTGGCACCATCTTCGTTTTCAGTGTTCCAGCTCTGCTATTAAGGCATAACTTGGTATATGGTGCTAGATTGTTGGCATGTCATAGCAAAACTGTATCAGGAAGACTGCAGAGGCTTTTCTTTTAAGCTGATGCAAGCTTCTTCAAAACACACTCTGTTAAATTCAACCCATTAAAAACACCAAATGTTTTTGTTCGTTATTTGAAATTAAATTCCAGCTGGTCTAAGAAACTCTATCTGCCTCTGGTTTGTATGTCCAAATCCCTGGTGCTGTAGTAATTCTTGTAAACACCACAAATAGGTTTTTACCAAAGTCTGCTGCTGAAGAAATGACAAACCACTGTAGATCCGTAACATGAGTGTGTCATTGTTAACTGCAGTTGCAACACAGAGCAAACTAAAAAAAATAACTGTGGTAAAATTGTATTTTGGAAATCAGTGCAAACAATAAGAGCTCCATTTAACAAACTTCAGTTTTATCTTATTGAGGTGTCCAGCTGGACAAAAGGTGTGAGAAGGGAGGGAAGATTACTTTCAGGAAAATTTCATACATGCCAGTGTATCAACTGTATCAACTTTCTGACAATTACACATGTTTTTACATGTAATGAAACAAACTGAAATTTGATAACAAAAAAAAAGACATTTTTATATCAGTAGTTAGCAATGAGTATATCGTAGCAGTTTTACACTGGTGTTTCTTACTGTCCTGAGCTTTTATATTCGTACAGCTTAGCTGTCATGTGTTCACAAACAGGAACTTCAAATTTTCTTCTAGGTTTTACATTAGCACGTACAGAAGTGATGCCTTAGTGTAAAACCATATGGCCCAACAAACCACTGACAGTAGAGTAGGGTAACAATTCTCTGGGGCTCTGATACGGCTCCTCCTTTTTGGTTCAAAGCCTTTGATTTGCTTCAACCTGTTATGCATATGTTTTCACACAACCTTACTTCTTTCTGTGCCTTCTTCAGAAAAATATTTCTAGGTCTACTGGTGATTTATAGCAACTCCTCAAAATAAACGCCTTTGTTTTCCCTGTTTGCCACTATATGATACTGCTATGATGGATTTCCTATTATTCAGCTTCAACCAACTCTTTTTTATTTGTCCATTTGACTATCGCAACACTGCTGGATAGATTTCCTATGACTATCTAAAGTATATTTCCCTCATTTCTCAAGAAGTCTGAATTTAGTTGAATTAATATGGTTGATTTAGCCTTCCCTAAAGGAAATGTATAATACTTTACAGAAATAGTGCGGCTTTTTATATAAAAATCCCACTATAAATCATACCAAACTAACTTGGATATCCTGCTTACCCACGAAAAACAACTAACTCAAAATAGCTTTACCCATAAGCAAATACACACATGCATGGGCTTCTTTGTCTTTTCTTCACCTGTTTCTGCATGAAAACAGTGTTCATGGGAAGTGCTGGAAGGGCAGACTCGGAAGCACAAATCCTGATTTTATCTACACACTCAACAGAACAGAGACTTGCAGAACCGTGCCTTTGCAGAATGAGACCAATGAACAAAGAAGCGGTCCCCCTTGCATGCCCTCTGCTTCCCACCGAGCCCTCTCTCAACCAGCCAGAGTCCATCGCAAAGGCAGCGGTTTGCAAGCTTGCCTACAGATGCAAAAACAGGCCAACTAGCTATTCTGTCCTGATAGCAATTTATGATTGTTGTTAACTTAGATTAGTCTTCCGGGAAGAACCTAGCTCTTCTCCTTTTCTCTTCTTGAGCTTTCCCTCTGACATCTCCCAGTCGATAAATAGCTATACTGAATCTCAGAGTGCTTAAAACATAGCTTTCCATCTTGAGCCAAAACTCGCCCATCTCCTCTATCATCTTTGGTTTAAAATTATGTCAACTTCTACTTCCCTTCAGTATGAGATACAGGCCTCTATCAGCCACTTGTTTGAAAATTGAAAAAAGAACAGTTTTATCTTATACTGCCCTTCACATATGAGACTTCCTGTCAACAGCACTTACGCATTATCTGTTTTCAAATTTCACCTTGAAAATATTCTTTGTTATGATGTGCAAAGCAAAAACAAAACAAAAGAAAAAACCCAAAAGCAAGACAATTTCAGAGACAGGAAAATAAAAGGTCAGCAAACTGAACATAGAATTGTTTAAAATATATAATGGCTATTTCTATTAAAAAAAAAAAAAGAGTTGGATGGGGTTAGTAGAAAAGTACAGAGAAAAGAGATATCTTGTCAATTTCAAAAAATCTTAACTCAGTCTTCTCCATCTCTACTCTACCCTTCACAAAATACTAGGTTGTATCTTCAATCTCCTTTTGAAATCTTGAACCTCTGAGTTTCATGTCTTCCAGCTTTCCCATACTATAACAAAGGCTAAGAAGTTAATTTATTTTTCAATGAAAAGCAACATCACAGGACTCCAGGAGGGGAAACTTTAACAAAGGCATCAAATACCACAAACCTCATGATGCAAATAATCAGATTTGCTCGTGCAGGAGAATTGGAAAATGGTCTATCTCACACTGATGCCTGAGGTAGTTGTTTGCCTCAGCTCACAGGCTCTCTAAAACAGCCTGACCTACATATTCCTCTCCTTTTTTCTAAGCTTCATTGAGAAGACAGACTTCTTAGTATTATTGTGAGGTTCACTGGGAGGTTAAAAACATGGAGAGTTATCTTTAAGTATAGAAAGAACAAAGTTTATTGTGTAAACATTTACACTGTGAGCTGACCTTCTACTGACTTCAACTGCTAAAGAGACCAGGGGGAAATGTTTTGGGGCAGGAGTCCAGGAAGCTGAGTGGAATGGGAAGACAAAGAGTGGGACACAGTTGAATGGGGCAGTCAGGAGAGAGATGGGGACTGCTTCCTCTGGTCCACGAAAAGGATTGCATGACACTGTGCTCTAAGGTGAGCAGGGGACCAGAGCCGGTGACCCAGAAGTTCCTTCCTGTGTGCTTATCAGGACAGTTTCTTAGAAATCCAGGAAGACAGAGCCTTTCACTGAGGGTGCAGAGATGGAGGGCATCCCAGGGGCATGAGGTAATACTTGCACTGTACCATCCTTTGAACTACACAGCCACAGCCACAATCCTCTGAATGACTCCTAATCCAAGGACCTGAATTCTCCTGAGGTTAGGCTGTGCAGTGGGATCCAGCTGCCTAAACATGGTGTTGTTTTAGATGCCCAAGGGCATCCCACTTGCAATCCAGAAAACATGTGTGTTGGTGGGGTGGGTCTCTTGTAGGTCTTAGATCTCATCTGTCAGCCCCATGGGAAAGTTTCAGATGCTAGGATACCTCAGATAGCACCTGACATTTACATGTTTCAATCTGGAGCTGGCTACAAAGCGTACTGACTCCCAGAAGTCTTTGAAAGCCTATAGAGTGATATATCTTATATATTAATATACAATATACACCCTGTAATACATTAAAGAAATTATTTCTCATATTTTCAGAAATCTGAACACTGAGGACCTGCTTCAGTTGTCCACACATGGCATATAGTGCCTAGGACATTTAAGATGTCTTAGGGTGTCTAAGACATCCAGGTAGGAATAGCAGATATTACACAGGACCTGAAAGACATCTACGACAACCTGGCTGTGAGCCAGGTAGAAAACTTTAGGGTAACTCAAACCATAGCAGATATCTCTGAATGAGCAATTGACTGTTTTTTTTTTTTTTAACTGTAGAAATTTGATGTGTGTTGGTTAACTTTAACATTGACAATGACCCCTCACCTATCCCCTAATTTCTGTGTGCTTGGTGTGATGGGCTGTGTGATTTGTGATGGGGATTGGCAAGGATCTATGCTGGTAGTATACTAGTGGTCTGTAACTTACTGACAACTCAAATGAACTGCCAGCTCCAAACTGCTGGATAATTGACATTTCCCGGTCAAAACAACACAGCAGATTTTGTGTAGGTGTGGACATGGGAACAGTGTGTGGAGAGAGATCTGTATAACTTCCCTGCTTGTAAAATAAACAACACACTACCACTGTCTATTAAGGACAGTGATGACGAAATGTGTGACACAACTTCTACTTACCCTATGTTGGATTTTTTTCTATGCACATCAAAGAAAACTGTAGAGATACTTCAGCAGGTCACTATAAAAGACCCTAGAAAGTGAAGAAGCAATGAAGTTATGTTTTGCCCAAAGCTGAGGCAATGTTGTATATCCTCAGAGAATGAGCTTACATTGTAATATAAAATCCCAGACACCACTTCTTCACATTTTCATTCTTGCTTGGGGTTTACATGCAGAGACCCATTTTCACAAAAGAAAGAATAAAGATTTTGTTTGGCCAGATGGATTCCAAGAGCTGTCACATCCCTTTTAATCCCAGTTCACTGTGTCTGTCTGTGTGCTTCATATAGGATATTGTTCCTCCAAAAAGCAGTCACTGGGAAAGAAAAAAAAAAAAAACCAGTTACACAGAACAAAAAAAAAAAAAAGCATTCAGCATAGAATTTCAGGTGCAAATGTTCAGTTAAGCTTTATTATATATTCCTATCAACATTTATGAAATTCAGCAGTCTGAGGTCACAGAGACAGCTAGTTTGGATTTTTTTTTTTAATTGATACCTCTAGGTTTCTTTTTCTCATCCATTTTGGGAAATACAGTAGAGAGAAAGACTGTGCTGACAATATCAGGAGCCTCTGTCAGAGAGTTAAGAATTCAAGTAGAATTACAAGGAGTGGGTTTTAAGTGAGGCAAGAGTAAGAGCGGAAAAAAACAATGTGGCGCTGCTTTGAACTCTGACAAGACAGATGAACCTACAGCTAAGATACTTGAGAGTGAGACTGATGGCTTCCCAGGGCCGATATTTGACTTCAAGTTCAGACCATCCATGTCAGAACTTGATGTGAGGTTTAAAGCACAGAATGATTGCGTTATCTAAGAAAAAGGTATTAGTGAGCCATCGAGCAGGAAAGGCAAATAATTACAGTTCTAAGGTATCCAATACCTTTAATACAGTATGAGATGCCTGCAAGACTTCATGCTTTTCAGCTGTGGAGAGATTCCCCTCTTCTTTAACAAGGCAATTAAGGCACTGCACACTCACTGTGCAGTGAGGACTTGCACAGGTATTGAGCAGTACAGAAGTCAATACATGAAGTCATTAGTGAAACTATTTCTTATGAAAATTCCCCTCTCCCTCTCTTCTCTAAACAAAGTTGAGAAATGTCTGTCTCCTGCTGCTACCCTACATATATCCACTCTCCTCTCTGGGTAAATTCTTAAATTGTCCTATGTAAGGGATGTGAAAATTTGTCATAAATCAGGCCCTAAAAATCTGACAGCAAATCCCATGCTGAAATCCTAGAGGCAGAGTGGAAAAGATTTCTGGAGAATAACTGGAATTCTGCCAAGAATTTTTAAGAGCTTGAATGTCTTGGGGGAATATATAAAAACGACCTCACGATTCAGCTAACCAAAGCAGTAAAACAAGTTCCCGAAGGTGGGGATCAGCACTTTGAATATATTTGGGTGCTCCCTTTAATTCCTCTGTTTCTTTTTCCTTCTTCTGTCTTTTTCCCAGTTCCTTTCTACTTTGAGGTTAGGAAGGTAGGCTTTATAAGTTACTTTTCCTTCTCACCCAGCCAACAGGGAAGGGTCATAAGTAGGGCAGCCAGTTCCCTCTTCTTTGAAAGCTGTATGACTGTTCTACTTTAGATACACATTCTCCCGTCTAAGCCCCAGCACAGTGTGAGCCCTATCACAAATTTATAAGCTCCAGTTCTGTCCTGTGTACTACCTAGTCCAAACATGTAACAGTCATCTTAATTATAACTCAAATGTAGAAAGCATGCCATTGTCATCTTTCATGATTAAAACAGGGCAAAGCATCTGTAGCAGTGTCTTATAAGATGGTGTTTAATTTCCAGCACACAAAAGGCTACTACTGCAGCACTTAAAAATGCTTATATGTATTGTCTGTTCTGGAAGCGGGCTCTCTCCGGTTCGAAGAAGCCTGTCTGACCTCCATGAATAATGAACTCTTTAAGAACTTCAAGAAGAATCCTCAAAGAGATCAATCAAGTGAGACCAAAGGGAATGACAAGAATACAAGATTAAAGAAGAGTCTCTGATGTAGTCTTGACAAAGTTGCTTTGAGCACCTAAAAGTTTAATAGATTTAACTGACAGTGGCTAAAGCTCACACTTTATGGCTTGCGTGATCCTTGTTGGAAGCATTTTAGATACATGTGAGCAGTCTCAAATCATTTGGACTTTCTAAATTATGTTGTACTTAGCTATTAGTTAGGTAAACATGATGGCCTTATAGGTTCTCAGAGGTATCAGGGTAATATCATGATTTGCTCAACAAAAGAAGAGCTTCTAAGAACAAGAAAGCATCAGTTATCAGCTACATCTATGTTTATCAAGTGATTTGCCAGGGTAGATAATAATTTGAAGCAGTCACTGCTGACACCTCTACCCTATATGCAGTTCACAGGTTTTATTTCAGACTTTATCTGATCTCATGAACCAAATGACTCTTCCATATACATCGTTCAACACTGCCAAAAGGACCAGTCCTTGGTTTAATACCATTTAGAATCACAGAATCATAGAATTGTTTAGGTTGGAAAAGGCCTTTAAGATCACCGAGTCCAACTGTAAACGTAGCACTACCAAGTCCACCGCTAAACCATGTCACTAAGCACCACATCTATATGTCTTTTAAATATCTCCAGGGATGGCGACTCAACCACTTCCCTGGGCAACCTATTCCAATCCTTGATGACCCTTTCGGTGAAGAAATTTTTCCTAATAGACAATCTAAATCTCCCCTGGCACAACTTGAGGCCATTTCCTCTCATCCTATTACTTGTTACTTGGGAAAAGAGACCGACATCCACTTCGCTACAACCTCCTTTCAGGTAGTTGGAGAGAGCGATAAGGTTTCTTCTGAGCCTCCTCTTCTCCAGGCTAAACAACCCCAGTTCCCTCAGCCGCTCCTCATAGGACTTGTTCTCTAGACCCTTCACGAGCTTCATTGACCTTCTTTAAACATGTCCCAGCACGACAATGTCTTTCTTGTAGTGAGGCGCCCAAAACTGAATACAGTATTCGAGGTGTGGCCTCTCCAGTGCTGAGTACAGGGGGATGATCACTTCCTTAGTCTTGCTGGCCACACCATTTCTGATACAAGCCAGGATGCTGTTGGCCTTCTTGGCCACCTAGGTACACTGCTGGCTCATATAGAGCCAGCTGTTGACCAACACCCCTAGGTCCTTTTCCACCGGGCAGCTTTCCAGCCACTCTTCCCCAAGCCTGTAGCATTGCATGGGGTTGTTGTGACCCAAGTGCAGGATCCTGCACTTAGCCTTGTTGAATCTCATACAATTGGGCTTGGCCCATCAATCCAGCCTGTCCAGGTCCCTCTGTAGAACCTTCCTACCCTCAAGGAGATCAATGCTTCTGGTCAGCATGGTGTCATCTGCAAACTTACTGAGGGTGCACTCGATCCCCTCGTCCAGATCGTTGATAAAAATATTAAACAGAACTGGCCCCAGTACTGAGCCCTGGGGAACACCACTTGTGACTGGCCGCCTACTGGATTTGACTCCATTCATCACCAGTCTTTGGGCCCGGCCATCCAGCCAGTTTTTCACCCAGCAAAGAGTATGCCTATCCAAGCCATGAGCAGCCAGTTTCTCCAGGAGAATGCTGTGAGAAATAGTGTCAAAGGCTTTACTAAAGTCTGCTGAGTTGCCTGTCCATTCTTCTAAAGATCATAAACTGTCTTTTTTTTTCCTGAGTTCCAGCCAAGGCTCTCTGTTCAGCCAGGCTGGTCTTCTCCCCCACTGGCTCGTCTTTCAGCACATGGGGATGGCCTGCTCCTGCGCCTTGCAGGTTTTCTTCTTGAATAATGTCCAGCCTTCCTGGACTCCTTTGCCCTTCAGGACTGCCTCCCAAGGGACTCTATCAACCAGGCCCCTAAACAGGTCAAAGTCTGCCCTCCAAAAGTCCAAGGTAGCAGTTCTGCTAACCCCTCTCCTGACTTCTCTGAGAACTGAAAATTCTATCATTTCATGATCGCTATGCCGAAGATGGCCTCCAACCATCATATCACCCACTAATCCTTCTTTGTTTGTAAGTAACAAGGCCAGCAGGGTGCCTTCTCTAGTTGGCTTGCTCACCAGCTGTGTCAGGAAGTCATCTTATCTTCCACACACTCCAGGAGCCTCCTTGACTGTTTCCTCTCCACTGTATTGTATTTCCAGCAGACGTCTGGTAAGTTGAAGCCCCCTTGGGGTTGTAGTGCATCTGATATGCATTTGGAGAAGACCTTTCAGTTTGTCTTCTTAATAACTTTTGGTCCAAACATGAAAATAAAAAGATTTTGGAAAGCCAAATGAGGACAAGCCTTTCATTTTTCAGGTGAAAACAATAAGAAAATAGAAAATTCATTGCCTGCTTGCTACATTTTGGGGCATTTTAACGTTGCTAGTAGCTTGGAGTTCTAAGGCAAACGGAATAGCAGTGCAAAAGACAATGTTTCACCACCAGGAGTAGCAACATCTTCCATCTTCAAAGCAGTTTTGGAATAGAAGGTGGAAGGCTGTAACAAGGCAAGAATTTCTATTTAGAAATAACATAGACAAGAACACTAAGGAGCCTTTAATGACTGATTGAATTTCCAAAGAAAACTTGACCAAGGCTGCCACTGAATTCCCTAGAAGAGGTCCCAGCTGTTCACTGTATCCAGTGCTTCCAGTAATATGAAGAATCCTCAGCTATCACTAGGAAACCAGTAGTCATCTGTGTTTATGACAGAAAAATGGTTTGTTCCTAAAAATGTATTGTTTTTTTCTGAGGTAATTTATCTCAGGTAGGACAAGCAATGAAATATTCCAGCACTCTGAAGAAGAAGGAAAGCTCAGCATCTGAAAATCCCACCAGTTTAGTAGTGCTCCCATGGAATGAGGGAATACAGTCAAGGAGATTTAAAATAATGACATCATCCATATACACATATTAATCTTCTTATGAACAGCAGGAAGGATACAACTAGGCCTTGCATCCCAAATCTCTAGTTCATTTAAAAATTGTGTCTGGTGCTTGATCTCTAGCTCTCCAAAAATACTGAGCCAGCAGTCAAGAATAGAATTTAACATTGTGATAGATATAAAGAATAATTATCCATGACTCAAAGTCCCCAGACAAAGCATTTTTTGAGTCACACTGAAATTCAGTCCCAGGAACCAACAAATGTAAACAAACTGTTCCACCAGCCATGTGATGGGCTTAGTATACAGTAAGTTGCAAAGTGAGGACATACAGTAAGGCATGTGAAAACTAAGCCTCCCCACTAGAGATTACGCCTCCACAGAACTAACCAAGAAAGAGTTATGCACCAACTCAAAGAATTTGAGGATCAGAAAACAAAGGACTTAAAATTATCCCATTGTTACCCTCCAGAGCACATTTCGTCAAAAAGAACTAGCCTTCTGTCAGTGGAGACACAAATAAACTTCAAAGTGATCAAGAATATGAGAATACTTTTACAATCAAATCTCTGCTTTATAAATGTCTGCTTAAATGGCTAATTTCAATTGCACCTTTCCTGATTTGAGAAGAACAATACTTCACCCCAACAAAGGGGTTCCACATGAAGGAACACATACTTAACATCCTTTAAAAAGACAAATAACCCCACTGGGGAAAATTGGCCCATTCACAGACTTTAAATGATGCACAAATTAAGCACTTCACCAAATCAAGGTCTCAGTTTGCTGAACCAGACTTCCCAATTGGCAGCAAATAAGCCTGAAGTACAAACAAGAGGCTTCTGTTGTCTGTAGCATGAAGTGTCAGATGTTACTTGTATATTTAAGTACAAAAGGCCTGCATTTCATAAGCCCAGCAGCAAAAGTGAGTGCTTTAAAAAAAAAAAAAAGAAAAGCAGTCTCATTCTTTTCTCATTTATACCTGCATAAGAAATTGAAGCCAAAGGATTTTCACTGCCACCTGCAATCATTAATCTCAGCATAGAAGAATGTTTATCACAAGAACATAATTTAGCAATGAACTTTAATGTGAACCAAACTAGTGAACCCCAAGCCTCATCATATAAAAAAAATAACACCCTTCTGCAATATCTAATGGTTACATTTTGTGTTTTCATAGGCCCCTCTAAGTATCTTAAGATTTTCAATTTTTAATTCAAAGAGAAAAAAGGAGACATTAAGTGTGGGCAGAATACTCTTTCTCTCTCCTTCTAGTGATGTGAATTTTTGACTATTTTTAGCACACCTAACTGAAGTCTTCTTAATTGACTTATCAAGTAAAAGGCCCTTCCCTGAGAGTTCTCCATAGACAGGATTGTCAGTGACACCAGCAGGAGTTCCTTGTGTGACACTCTGACATATTTACATCTCTAACCCTACCAAGAATTCTTGAAGAGACAGCAAGAATTAGACCACTCTACAATGCTGGTACTCCATGAGTGACTGGATCAAATCCAGCAACGATTTCAAAGCTAGGTGTGTTTGTCAATTTAGTGTTGCTGAAAGAATGCCAATGAAAGTATTCTCAATGCCCAACAGTATTCCTAACGTGAAACAACATGTGCATTTATATACTGAGATCTCAATGTTGGTTCTATTAAGAGACACAGATATCGCATAATCACTGAAACTATTTTTCAGGTTTTGGCAATGAGGCTACTGAAGTATTCATACCAATAATGAAGGTCTTCTGTAATGCACCCACCCTTCAGTGACAAACAGATCAATGGGGTCCGATGGACTGTGACAGGCAACAGGCACTGTCTCCACAAATGCCTGTGAAAAGCCACAGAACTTGCCTTTGGTAAGACCTTGTCAATCTCCTACTAAACTCCTTCAAGTACACAATGGAATACAGCCTAGATGAAATTAGTCTGAGATGGGTGCATAGTTAGCTGAAAGCTGTATTTAAAATGTGGTTATCGGCATTCACAGTCAAACAGGACATATTTATTAAATATGACCTTCTGAAGTCCATGGTATTATATAGTTTCATTAACAAATGGAGTAAAGAAAACCTTTGTGACCTTTGAAAACAGCATCAAACAGGGTGGGTAACAGGCACTTCTGAGAATAACACTAGAATGGAAAAGATCTTTGTCCACTGCAGCAATACTCTGAAATACAGATGAGGTCAGAAAGAAATAGTGCAAACTCCTGCACTTAAATCAGAATTAACAACTCTATAAATATAATAGGGGAAAAATCCAGCTGATCAGAAGCTTGCAGAAAAGGATCTGGGGGATTCCAAACTGCATATGAGTCAGCTAAGTCAGGCTGTTTCAAAAATATACCATACACCAGTTAAAGAGGTAAAAATAGGAGCATTATAAGAAATGCAGCCTAAGGAACCCTCTCACTTTTCCTAGCGCCACAGCTGGGCATTGTGTCAACTGTAGGAGCACTCTTCTAGCAGGATGGCAGCCGCTGCGTGTCCAGAGGAGAACAACATGCTGTAAAGAATGAATGGGATTCTTTAGTCTAAAGAAGGGAGCCCTATGAAGAAACGTGATTGTCTTAAAATATGGTACAGACTGCCACAAAAGAACCAGCTGTTCTCTTTATTTACCAGGGCTAGGACAAAAATAATAGGTTTAAACTCCAGTTGCGAAGATGCAGAATAAACATTAGGAAAATGTTTCTAATAATAAGGTGTTTAAAAAAAGTTAGAGAAATAAGGGTGAGAGCACTGTAAGATCCTTCCTTAAGATTTGGGATAAACAAGTTAGATCTTACGGTCTCTTTCTGCCGTTGTGTCTCTGAGTCTATGAGAACAGAATTGTCCTCTGCATCTTTTGTCAGAAGAGCTGTAGAAGACCTCATCTGCTAATCTTAGAAGAAGCTAAGATAAAAACCAGCAGACAGGCAGCTTCTCCGAGTCTTTGATTGCGCGTGTGTGTCTGTGCACACTCACATAACTTTCTGTGTGAACATGTACATACCTTCATACATGTGTGCCTGTACATGTACAAGCCTGTGTTTATACACATTCTCGTGTGAATGTGGTGTCCTTAACTATCTGAAATTTAGTTTTAAAAACATTTATCAAAGATTTCCCTCCATTAAGCCTCAATAGCAGAAAGGGTTGGAGCATGTAGGGTGGCTAGTATCCAGGCATGCTTTAATGCTGGTATTCTTGCCCACCTTTTCCTCCCGAAGCACATCAAGTTTAGAGAGGTATAAAAGTAAATGTGAAGAGGTTTGGTTTTTTTTTAAAGGGCAGTTGGCATAGTTCTTGTTTCATTTACATCTACATGTAGCACTGAATGCAGCAAAATGGTAGCAGTATAAAACTGATTTGAAGAGAGAAGCAGAACTTTGTATGATTATAGTAATACATGAAGAGCTATTGATCTGAAGATTTGTTCCACAAGGGTCAGTAAGACTATTCAACAAGCATGCTCGATGAGACTTGCACATAATAGCCTAATGGTGGAACCAGAATATGATACAAAATAAACATGCAAGCAATGCAGACTATATCTAAACCTGGTGAATGGAGGAGACAATTATCCCCAGTATTCAGACCAAATGGTTTTCATTTACACTTGGCAGCTCGTCTTCTCCATTTTGGAATATCTAGGCAAAGTTTTCTTCAGTATTGCATTCCCACTCTATAGTTTCAGTGCTCTGGGTGACTGCCCAGTGAAAAGCTGATCAACTACGTGCATTTCACTTAATCATACCAATACATCACCTCTACTCACGACCACACAGCCCAAAGAGTGGCAGCACAGAAGAAATCTGAGAGCATGCTAAAGTTAGATGGGAGGACATGAGGGAAGTTAGGTAATTTTATTATGAGAACAAAGTTACTTAATTAAATCCCTTTAAAAGCTTATGAGATGGTCTGACAAGGCCAGGAAATAAAGTTTTCCCCAAATGGAATGCAGCAAAGGCCAGCCATATTACTTGCAGGAGGGAGGGAATGGGAATTTACCCTAAAAATATTTAGCTGCTTCCAGCAATGAAGAAAATTATTTGCAATATTAAAAAATCTTGGGGATATGTTGTTTTTTTTTTAAAAGGGCCTCACTCACTGGAATAGTGGTATGCCCTCTATTGTTGCGTCAACAAAGATATAAGCCCGGGGATGGAGAGAGAAGAAAAACCCCAGCTTATGCAGGGTCATTAGAAACTTTAGATTCTCTCAGCTAAAAAGTCCCTGATCTTCTCTGCATTAAATGTGCTTGAGGCTCTCACTGTTCCTAGTAGCGACTGCTTCTTAGGCTGCACATGTGCCTCCCCCCGAGGGTGAGTAAGTATGTTCCATTCCCTCAGAGCTCCCTAGGCTCGCCAAGCTGCACATGTGCAACCCGAACAGATACACTCCAGCCCAAGGCTGCTGCGGCTGGCAGAGCCAGAATTTCACTGTAATGGCTGGAACTGTGACCAAGAACCTGTCTCTCCACCCCTCCCAGTAATCCCCCTGCTAGCAGTATATGGCAGGAAACCATCTCATTCTAATGCAGGAAGGACAAGAGGAAAAACTGAATAGTAAAACCAGGGGAGTGGGGCACAAGAAAAACAGGCATAAAGATATGTCTAGGCAAATATATTACAAACTGGGAGAATGTCGGGAAGCAAAAGATGGAGAAAATTACTCTCATGAGCTAAAAGAGCTTGAGGTTGGAGAAGATGCTTGGCAAGGAAATGGAGACATGACAGAAACAGTTTAGAGGAGAAAAAGGGATCAAGCTGGAAAGGGAATGAGGAGAAAAGTTTGTGCCCAGCAGAAAATGTGCTCCTGCAGAGCCTGAAATGAAGCACAGCGTCCCACTTTGTTTGACCATTAAAAATTATATTATCAAAATATCTTACGCTCATCTAGTGGTGATCATTCACACAGGACAACAACTTACAATCAATTCTTCCTTAAGTCAAGCAGCAGAAATCTGAGCAGTTCACCTAAAACCTTATGATTAACTACTCTAGAAGACCATTGGTCTCATTTTCAAAACAAGGAGAAATTATACATGTACAAAAAGAATACTCAATGAGTATTGCTAAATTTGCAAAGTCAAACACTTAGGAAAAAGAAAATGCTAGAATCAACACTATATCTATCTTGCATAAGTCTCTCATGCAGCTGCATTAGGACAAACATATGATCGCAGACTGCCTTTGTCTTAATCAAGTATCAGGATGCATCAGATCTGAACTAACACACTACTCTTCAATATTTTGGTTTTTTTCCTGGATTTCTTGTTTCCTGCAGTTGACTGTTCTGTCTTTTTTTTTTTTTTTTTTTCCTGTTCACTTTCTACTCTTGCAGCAAATGCAGAGGAGGAGGGGCAGAATTCCATGAACAAATCCTTTTTCCTGTAACAGTCCTCATTAATTCCCAAAAATAATGTGTGCACCTGTGTCTATGCTACTGAACAAAATAAGCCAGGCACTGTTCTTTGGCTGAGAGCAAATGACAGCACAGTCCAGATCTACATGACTAAACTCTTCTCCTCACCCCCAAAATAGACTGGCTGCATCTAAACTATCTATTAGATGATCTGGGTCCCCAGCTTGTGTTCAGGCATTGACTGCCCAGATGTTCTTCGGCTTGAATAAAAAAACACACCAAGGGGGTCATGTTAAAAATTACACAGTATGGAGAACTGTAATCCCATGCTTAAGCTCATATACTTTCCCTGTTTCATTTAGTAGGAAAAGTGTAGCCAATAAGACTAGAATTCCATGCGAGAAGTTTGTGTTATGTAAATAAAAACCATCATCATGTATACATCTTCAGATCTGGTGTTTCCAAATAAATGTATGTGTATTTGAAATTTCAATAATGTACTTTTAGTATCATTTGTCTGTGTGTTGTGTAATCCATATAGGGACACCAAACCCTGCATAATGAGTTGGTTGGCAAATCCAGAAAGAGACTAAAAAAAAATCTGAAGAAACAAACCAAAAGAAACAACTACAGGACTGGAAATCTAAGCTCTCCTATTAGATAACATTCAGGTTTTATGCCTTTGCATTGAACAAAATGCATACATTATGTACATGTATCACTAATTTCTGAAATAACATGTGCAGCATGGCATATCATTCTGCAGACAAGCAATTGGCAGGTAGTTTTTACAATAGCAAGATGAATTCACAGTATGGGATGTGTTGATTGCTCATGTCAGTCCCTTTGAAATTTTAAAGCGATAGTAATCAGAGCTATAAATCTCTCCTAAGTATAATTAGATTACTATTTATACCTACTGTTGTTAAAACCAGCCCAAGAAATTACTTTTAGGGCACCATTACTGAAGAAATAATCTCTTTAAAACAATAATCACTGAGTTAAGTACAATTCATATACCTGCTTTCTATAATGAGAACGCATAATTCAAGTATTTAAGAATACTGAATGTCTTTTCCTATTTAAAAGTTTGATAATAGCATTTTCAGACTTTAAAGTTTTTTTACACTATACTGGAGGTCTGGGAGCATCCTCCAATGCTGTAACGCACTGAGATGAAGAATAGATATAGTGCCATCTCTGCGTAGAAGGCACCCATGAAGGGATGCAATTTTTGTATTACAGAAAGTGCAGGTTATGACTACTGTGGGGCCCTGTAGGGAGTATTATGATAATGAGACAATTATGATCAACTGACTAGAACTAGAGTTATCTCCATAGACTTTTTATCTTTTAGGAACATATTAGGAATTCCAAAAGATGGTAAATTTGTATAATCTGGTCCAGTGGTTCAGTCTTGCTAATTTACATCTTCTTTCCCATGGGAACTGTCTTGACTTTTTTTTACAGCAGAGAGAAGGCATAGTAACATGCAGTCTGTAAAACCTGAAAGTGTCTAGTACTACCTTCTGATTAAACAGATCTCAATAAAGATATTTATGTGGTTCTAAAATAAAACCAGAGATCTTTAATCCCCAGGTAGACACATGGCATTCCAGAGGAATGCGGAATTTTTTTTCTTTTTCAGAATGCTCCAAGATATAAGTGTTCATGGCCAGCTACCTCACTGTGGAGTTGCAGGCTTCAGTTGGAGAATGCTGATACAGCTCAAAGCTTGCAGGTATTCTGCAGTGGGTACCTTCATTAAACACTAACAATTGCATGAAAAACACTGACAGCAGAAGCTACTTCCAAATCCATGGCTGGAATTAACCCAGGCAGATAAAAGATCAAGGGGTTGTAGTACTAAGAGACAAATTATGCCTCTCTTGATGCATATAAACCTCAGTAGACTTTGTTCCTCATTTTTTCTAGTGGAGGTTCATGATCTTGTAGTTTGCTTCATGCAAAACAGATTCCTGAACTCAGCAGCCCTCAGAGAGGCTTTGTCCATGACCTACTCGTGTGAAGTCAAGGGCAAAACTGCCCCCAAGGTCTCACAGCACTGTAAAGTTAGTTCTCATATGAAACGTCCTCTCTTTCCCTCAAGGAGTCATTTCGTTCCCCCGTTAATATTTTATTATTACATGAATCTCAGAAATGGAAAAAGCATACGTTTGGAATGATATGTAGCAGTAAGACTAGGACCCCATTTTAATGTAGTTTTCCATTGCATGATCCAGCTCATGTATTTAAAAGAGTTTGGTTCCATTCTCTTCCAATTTTATTTTTCTCTTAAAATCTTCAGCTGAAGAATTTTTCTAATAGTTGTATTTAATCTTAATTGTTAAGAGGCCTTGATTTAATTCTCTAGATATTGCAAAACATAATATTAGTCAAGCCTAACAACTTATAAAAATCAGAGTTTAAGCATAGTTCTTCAGGTAATGTTATTCTCCCACAAGGCACAATCTATTTTTCCTGTGCTATTACACTTTCTATTGTTACACATTACTGATATTTAATGGAATGTATCAATTCACCAATTTATCTCAATTATAAGTATCATTTAAACAGCTATACCACATATTCACAGATACTGTTCTAAGATTTTTAAGGAGTAACAGGGCATGGGTCCTTCACAGCATTAGTCTTGCTCTATGATACTATACTACTATGATAAAACATTCCACTTCTGCTCTCATGGATAATAGTGCTGTTGACTTCAGTGTCACAAGAACAGGTATCAAGGCATGGAAGACACATCCCTATTCAACACTCATACCTAGAACTTTCTTTGTGATTCCTAACAATTTTTTTTTTTTTTAACAGACCCAAACACAGGCTCTGCCTAAGGATATGAGCAGTCTCATTTAAGACAATACCTACAAATATTGACCACAACCATCAAGCACATTTTAACACATGTAACTCCTCCACCAGGTGCAAAACTACATTCATTAAAATAACCTACGTACACTGTTTTGTATTTGCCTCTGTCTATTTGCTAGAGACACCATGAATGGTACAGGGGGTGGAGTGTTACCAATGCCCAAGCCTATTATACACAGGTCACATAGTGCTGAAATGACTTAAAGTCCAGAAGTAAAAAGAGGAGGGGAAGAACCAAGAAAATTTTAAGATGTTTCCTATTTCAGATTCACTTAGACTCAGCTGCATGTATCTTTTTGGCCATTTGTTAGCAGCTACCAGTAAGCAACTATGCCCAAAGGGAAAATGTATTCTAGTTAAAGATTGGCTTATGGCCTCATCAGCCAGGTTTTACAGCTCTTAAAGCACAGCAAGAGAAATATTTATGCTGAACTTGTTGCATAGGGACTTCAGATAGCAGGACAGTCATTTCTTGTATAAGTATTATATTTAGCTGGAGACAGCAGAGTTACGTTAAGAGGGAAGCAGGGACTTCTAAAAATAAAATGTCTAGAAAATAAGATGAAAACAGAGAAATGCTACACTCTCAATTTGAAGTAATTCGTTTTTTTCTGAAAATGTTCCCAAGACTACAAAATGTTTTATGTGTCCTTTGAGTTTTGAACACCCTAAGTACAGTAGCATATGTCTGTGCTGTTTAACCAAATCCTCCAATGACTGGAACTGCTTCTTTTTTTTTTTTTTTTTTTTTTTTCTGTGTATGTGTGTGTATAGAAAGGAATATTATTCATAACCATCTAAGGTCTGGCACAGCATTTTTGAATCAATGCCATTCAACACATCAATGTTACAGTTGTTCTATATTAATCTAATTGTTTTAACAACATTGGAAAGTTTGTTCTTAACTAACATATATATTTACATGTTCTACAGTTCTAGCCTGTTGGGTAATGAGGTCCTAAAGAAGAATGTTTCAGCACTACCTTTTACACTAATATTAAAAAAAAAATAAGACCACCACAAATACATACCTATTCAAGGACCTCCCAGTATTATTAAAGTCTCCAGGAAGTCTCAGTCTAACTAAACTGATGTAGGATTTGAAGTGGTAAAACTAAGGAATGTAATTTCTGCAAAGAGAAACACCCTATGAGATGGTAGAGAAGAATGATTTCATAGAATTAAAAAATGACATGGCCAAAAATATCAGAGTAGGTAAATAAAAATGTAATAGTCAGTTAAGCCAGCAGGAACTGGGACAGAGAGTTTACATTGTGTTTCTATTCTGGAAGGTTAGTGCCCTTGTGTATGGTAGTACTTGCTTGGATCTCATCAGCAATGTGTTACATCATACCCAATGACAACTTCTGGTGCTGGTATGTTAAAATAAAATCAGAAAAGACTAAGTAAAGACACCAGCTGACTAGAGTCTCGTTTCTGAAAGAGAGAAGCAATTCTTAAGTGAAGTCACGTTCACTGAACATGAAGTCAGTTCTTTTCTAAGAATGTACCTCAGTACTGTACTCCTAAGAAAGCTGCACTGTTAGGTACAGAACGTATAACCTTATGATTTACTTTGTACATATGATGTACTTTGTACATGTGTGAGCACATATGGATATATACGTATAGGTGTGCTTGCGTGTGCATGTGCATGCTTCTTTCCTTTCCTCATTTATTTTCAAGATAATGAAAATATTTGCACAACATCATATTTTCGGTCTAACTTTTAGCTCCAAATAGGCAAGTAGACTTCTGACCACCCACTAGGATGATGTTACTGACTTTGATAGATATAAGATAAATTGTAGTGGCAGGAAACAATAATATCAGGAGACTTCAACGATGCCTGTGTAGATTGAGGAAAAGTCGCATCAGAGCCTGGTGTTGAGACCAAATTTTTAGACACTTCTAATGACTCATTCATGGAGCTGCTAATGAGGAAACCCACAAGAGGGAACCAACAAGAGGAAACCCTTGAACCTGAGCAGTGCTTCAGCCGCTTCTGAAACTATCACTCATCTAAGTAATATACAGCTGCAATTGTTAAGTTTGTGGTTAAAACCAATTGCCAATGGGTTTTCAGCATCCTTCTTCACAGAAATCTGAACACCGAGACCAAAATCCTGCACCCACCATTTCAAAACTGTCAGAGTAGAAATTCAAGCTACAAATCAATAATTTCCACAAAGGTCAAGCTGATTGCTTCACAGTGGGATTAAGGCCATCATAAAACCAGGCTCAAACTGCCATCACAGACAAATATCTGAATTTTACTCCAGGACCTAATCACAGTCCATCTCTAATAGAAAAATGATAAGAGGAAGTAAAAAATGGGACATGAAATTGGACCATACTATTGTTTCCACATAGAGGTTTCATACTGGAGGGCTAACGGTTTCAAACCAATAGACCTCAGCAAAGTTTGACAGTAATAATTTATATGTATGTGTTTATGAAATGGCAATGGCTATTTCAGTTCTCTTTGTACTTCTTCTTATTTTACTTCCAATGCACACATATTTTTAATTGCCTAGCTTCTCTGTGTTATCTTTTAATATTCTTAGTCTAGGAAGTGTTATTGGATAAGCTCTATCGCTTTAATTGTTCTAATTTAATATTGTGCTTTTTAGTAGAAAATGTAATTTGAAATGGCAAAGGGTTAATTATGGAATTTTCAAAGGGAATGTCTCAAGGACAGAAAAAGATATGGGCTAAAATCAGTGAAATGCTAATTTTAGAATCTAATTTCTACTTCTAATTTTTCTTTATAAGGTACTCTTATATTAACCCTACATATGGAGAAATATCTCTAAAATAAACATATGCTTTTAATGTTCTGAATGCCACTCCACATAAAAACAAAATAGAGCATGTGTTAAACAAGAACCCTAAGTAAGTTTTTATTTAATTCAATATATTTACACACCTGATTAAATATGAATATCTAAAGACTTGCATGTGACATTTTAATTTTAAATAGATGTAATTATATGTAACAAGCTCAAATTCTCTTTAACTTTCAAAAACTCAGGCTTCTGAACTCTTCAGTTTAACTATGGCTATTTGTTTAATAACCTGTTCGCTGGATTCTAGTGCTTTCAGAGATTTTATATTAATACTTGAAACAGGATAGTTTTAGGCAAATTAACATCACACAAGATATAAACCAAATCTCTGTTGCTCAACAAACATGCATACAGGCACAAGCACGGATCCCTGCTGAGAAATAAGTCCCAAACAAAAGTCTTTGCATGTGAAATCTGAACCCGGCACTTTGCATTTTGGGGACATGCAGACATAGTGTCACCTGATGAGCTTTGTTTTGAAGAAAGCTGTGCATTTACAGGGGAGAATATTTCAGGGATGGGTCTTTGGCTTCCAAAAGAACTAAAATACTATTCCTGCACTGACATGTCTAGTGACTGCTGAGGTTTAGGCAGAAGAACCTCCCCTGCCACTGATCCTTTCAGAGGTATACACCAAGACTACAATAGCATACAAAGCAAAAAGTGCTTAGGAGAGTACTCCAGCTAGTCTGCCTTTTTTCTCCCTAGTTCCTCATATCTGGTAATTGCTCATTGGTTGCTATCTCAACTGGCCTATTTTGTTTGTTCAGACTGAAAAAGGAGAAGCCCATTTTCTCAGGAGATTGCCAGTGCAATGTAACAATCTGCAGTGTTGACTTCTCATGAGATTTTCTGATTTGAGCCAGACATTATGTCCCAGAAAGAAACATTCACTTTAAAGGGTAGTAAATCTGTACAACAGACCAGTATTCCTGCATCTGTATTTCTAGTTTCGTATACATCTGTAGACAATTAATTTAGTCGGCCATATCAACCTTTCTCTTAGAGGGGCCAGCAGGCCCCAGTACACAGGAATAAGACACAAGGGAACTAGCTTCATTTTCAATGCTGCCCACTCACCGTATCAATTTGAGCAAATCAGTTTGAATAAATCAGCAAACTGCTCAGTTTCCAATTCTACAAAGTCGAAATGACAGAACTTTCTGACATTTGCAAGGCACTTTCAGTTACTTGAATGAAGAGAGGCTGGCTTTAAAATCGGATTTTAAACAAATTTCAAATGAGCCTCAAGACCATCTTCCAAATCCCATTGCATGGCAGTGGAAGTTGAACACCTAAATCCTTTCGGCTTCTTTGTTGAAGTCACTTTTCCTGCCCACACATATGCACATGCTTCTGATAAACTTCTCAAACCTCTGCACTTTGCTGGCGAGAGATTCCTTATTAAACTCTCAAATAGGCCATTTGTACTCTGGCTCTTAAATACATTCAGAAAAAGACAAAGTTTACAGCTGGCGAATGGAAACAAGGAAGTTTATTCTTCATAAATTAAATAAAATGAGAATCTTGGGTCATGTAGCTGCTACACAAATTGAATGTCACATGCTGCAACTGCACAACAAAGCATATGTACTTGTCTCTTCATTCAAGTTGTCAGCTGTCCATCAAATTTGTAAATAGATGGACTGCAGATTATAAATTATTCTACCACCTTTGATTATTTATTTACACATGTGGGGGGAAAATGCAAATTTGTCCAAATATGACTACTAATACATAGTATATCTGTTTATCCACTGTAACTCTGCTGGTAAGGAATTCATTGGAACACAGCTATTTTCTGGTATTTATATCCTTTGCTTGTAATCATGTCTTTTAACATCCATCTGTGTGCTTTACTCAACTGAAAGACTATCTAACAATGCACTGTAGTTTATGTCTGGCCTCTAGATGATGCTACAATGCTTTTAACTCTGGCATTTAGTAGTATGTTACATGCAAGCAACTTTGAACTATACTCAAATCATTTGGTACAGTAGCTTAAAAGCAACAGAAAAGTGACTCTCTGTTTACAAAAAACAGAAGCATAGCAGGACCAAGACCTTTCTCTCTAGAAGGTTCTACTGCAAGTGGATTGATGTTAAGCACAAAATAAAAATGTTATTAGAATTGTTTTGCTGCATTTCATAATGAAGACCCTGTGACATCAAGAGCAGATCAAATTTAACTCATGCAATCTGTAGCAACAGCTCTCGAAATCCTCATCCTGCATCCTCAGATTTCTCCACCACCATAAAGTACCCTTCATTCCACTTTGATCTGCCTTGTGACAAATGTATGTGGCTCACTGGCACATAACCATTGGTGAAATGTGGTGATTATCAAAGATTTCCATAGTCGTAGAATATACTTTCCTGATGACTCAGACTAATTGCACAGCATGTTAACTGCCATGACATTGTCCAAGTGATCCCACCGAGAAACAAGTTCCTCTCACTTTGGGGAGCACTTGTAGCTGCCCTTAACATCATGCCTGAGTAGACCTTGGCTGTTTCCTAACCCTTCTGTTTCCCGTTCCTCAGTGATGACTTCCTGTCCACCTGCTGCCCAGATCCATGAAAGGATGCAGGAAGTCTACATTTATGGTTCCAATAGTAAAAAGTTGAAAATAAGAGTTGCAGGCAGGTCACCAAGACAATTAAAAAAAAAAAAAAAAAAAAAAAAAAAAGTTGAGTTTGCTTGGTTCATTGTTGGGTTTTTTTTAGAAAATCAGATAGGGTACAGCAAACTAGTGAATTTTATCTCAGATGCTCTCCCATTTGGCATCTTGGGAAAAGCCTTAATGTTGTGTGAAAGATTTGATGACATTCCGACAAGTGCCAGAACCTTATGCTTAAAAAGTTACCGCTTTCTTTTCAAAACTTCATGGTGATACCACCTCCTTACGTCCTGGCAGGAAGTCCAAAGAACTGGTCTGTTGGAAAGGCTGACTTAAAACCTCACATCCAGGCTGTTGATTATAAGGATGCCTAAACAACCGTCCCTACTTTGCCATGTAGTCTGTTTCCTAACCCAAAGGCCAAGAGAATCTCCTGGTTTACGCCCTTCTACTCTCCCTGATGCACATTTCTTGATTAAACTAGCTGTCAAATACACAAACTTGGGCCCCTATAACCTGGAGAAGACAGTAAGATAATGAATTTACGTGTGCCCAAATGTGACTGTAGTTCACTTACATGAAAGAATTAATTGCCTAAAGGGCGTATTCAGCATTATTCAGTGGCCTGCAGCCAGATGAGTCCCTGCAAACTGGGGAAGAGGTGGAAAGGAACTTCGCATCTTTTTTTTCTCCAGCTTTTCACTCCTAGCTGCTGCCAAAGACCTCAGCCTTTGCGGCCCATAGATAAATATGTCCGTGTCTACAGTTGCGTGGAAGATTATTTATGGGAGATAGGGGGAGGGAGTTCACATTTGCCTTGCATGAGGTAATCAGTTCCTGTGTATACCTCAGGAAGCTGTTACAAGGCTTAAAAGAAATTAAGAGGAGATTATCTTATGCTTTGAGGGTCTATCTAAAGTGTTGCACAACAGTTTCTCTGAGCATATGGATCTGTAGCTACACACAGTGGTTCATAGATCAGCAAGACAGTAAAGTCTTTCAAAAAGGAGGTGTGGAAAAAAACACCAAGAGGACCAGCAGCTGAAGAATAGTCATGGCTACAGCTTCTGACAGCTCTTCAGGCTGGAGAGAGTGTTTTTCATGACAGCCCCTTTAACATTAACCACTTCCATGTCTTGATTAGACAGTGATGGCACATCAAGCGAGGGGAGAATTCTAGCAGGCAGCACTGAAACAGATGGCACTGCCACAGCACTCCTCCTGCCAGCTGCCTGGGAAGAAGCTCTCTCTACCCTGTAATAAAAATGGCATGAGTTCAGGCAGATTCCCATACCACTCACTCTCTGCATCAGAGGAGAAGCACCTCAGGAGCAGTGGATGGAGCATGGCACAGGACCAAGCAAACCTGCAAGAGAGAGGCTCATGAACATCCAGATTCTAGCAAGCCTAAAACACTACGTACTTACTGGAAACCTGTGGCATCTAGGTTCATTTCCAGTTGGAAAGATAAAAGGAAAACAAGCAAATTATGACATACATGTGCAAAATTAAAGCCTGGTTTGGAATCGAAAGATAACATGATTTATTTGTTCTCCTTGCTAATGCTCTTCTAAGTATTTCTTTTAAATATTGGCTTACATTTTTGCAGATGTCCTTTGGTAGATGAAAAAATAGCCCTACCATGCTGGGACAGGAAAGATTTGCGAGACAATAGCATTTGTCCATTTACAAATATTTTTAGTTTCAGCATCTTTATACTTCTTTTCCCTCTCAGATATATTTATTTCACTTATGTTATCATAATAAGGCACAGCATAATTCAGTGCAATCTTCAGGCTATAAGACTGATCACATAAAATAGGTGTCTGGGGTTATCATTCAATCCTTGCCATTTTTCCCAGTTTTCAGAAGATACATAAAGAGTATCTTTTGGGTTTTTCTGTGTAATACCTCTAGCAGAGCCAACTTCCACACAGTAATTATAGGAGAGAAGACGTTATTGAAACACACATTACTACGCATGGAAAACACAGGAGTGAACAAAATCTACCCAATGTAAAAGACTAAGGTGTGTAACTCTAGTAAAGGTTTCTCCTGCAAGCAAATAGGGCCAGATAATGAACAGTAAGAGTTTTTCTTTTTTCCCCCTGTTGTGTGGAAATGCTTGCTTCACAGAGTTCCCCAATTAAAAAAAAAAAAAAAAATCCTCATTCTACAATAAAAGCTCCAAATAACGGCTTTCTATAACAGTGTTAGCATAGCATTTTAGGCTATAGTGAAACAGTGCCATTTCACTTCTAAGAATAGGTAAGTCAAGATATACACAGTAGGGAGGTGATTTTTTTCACCTATCTGCCAGCAACATTCATTTCTCTACTCCAGATCTCTGACACAGAATATAACATTTGAAAGAAACCAAAAAAAAAAAAAAAAAAAGCCTTAAAGAGCTATGCCAATATACGTAACCTTGGTTACAATGCTCAGCCTCCACAGCCATATTGTACATTCATTGGAATTTTTCTAAGGAGACTCTGCTGTTTGGCATCATTTGAAAAGGGAATGGAGGTAACAGTTCAGCTTGGACTTGATGTGCAATCCAGGGGGGCAGTGGGTTGTTCCTGTCTTTACTGACCACAATCATGGCTGCCTGCCTTGTCAGATTTTCCACTGCAGTAACTGGTTGAGGTTTAATCAGATGCCGGTAGGGGTACAAGGCAAGAGGACTATGAAGTTTGCCAGAATGCAGTTCAGCTGGAAAAATTTTTTGAGCAACTTTGATTCGGCAACATGGGGTTAAACTGGACTGAAGCTTTGAGTTGTGGGGATTTCAATCGGGGATGAGATACCCTAGAGTTTGTTTCTTGTATTGCAGAATCATGGCCTTTAGGCAAAGCAATGAAGTTAACAACAGGCTGAAGGTCAGAGCAGAACGTGCAGCATGTCAAATGATTCAGAGAATAAACAGACTCAGGAAGGGCAAATACACAGGCTCCAGAGGCAACACAATAGACTGACCTTCTCAACTTTCTTTCTTCAGCCTACGACGTCACCAGACGTAAATGCAGGCAAAGAGATAAAACAAATGAAAGATGGGTCTCAGCAAGTGGTTGGGTTTTCAGCTACTGGCTGTTCAAGCTGCCTTGTGTAACAGAGTGCAGGGATGAACATGAAAACAAGCAGAGTGTTTCTAGCCAGCTGTTTCAGCTTTAGTACCAACCTAAAAAATATCAGCAGATGTATTTTCAAATAGTTCAACAGAAAAAGCAGGGCGGGCGGAGGAAAGCTTTAACAAATATTCTGTTGCAGGTATAGATTTGATACAATTTCTTAGAGAAGACAATGGGCAATGATTTATTTGAATGTATTGTACAATGTAAAATAGCTAAAGAAGGAGCTAAAAGAGCTAAAGAAGGTATTTCAGCTGGCTCTTGTCTGCCAACAAAATATAAATTTGGATTTCTGAAACTTATCACAAATACACATCAAGCTCATCAGATTCTCACAGCCAAAAACAATCTCTAAAAGGCAAAACATTTCATTTCAAGATTTTCAAAACAGAATATTAAGATTCTAGTCTCAAAAGGTTTTGAAAACATTTTACTTTTTATTCAACAACAAATTAAAATGAAACCAAATGTTTAACCTGGAACAGTCCCCCACACCCTTGATTAAACCAGCAAAACAAAAAAAAAAAAAACCAAAAGTCAATTATTTGCACAGCTGGACTACTAATTAGGAAATAAAGGCAACACAATTGATGTCTGACTAGTGACTACCACATCCTACTCCAATGTGGTCTTTGAATAAAATAAAAGCAAGAAAGACTAAAGGAGCTTTGAACAACAGCTCTTTAGTTAAAGGCTGGATCTCCCAACATAGGTCCACATTAGCTGGAGGCTTATATTGCTAAAATTCTGCTATAAAAGCTCTGTGAACACAAGAGAATTTGTGTAGGTGAAATCACCACCAAGAAGTTAATAACTGTCTTTCCCTTGGAGGAATAAATTCAAGCCAAGCACACAACTATGAGAAGTTTCCTTTACAGATTTGAGATCCAAAGCCAAGAGGTGCTGCATAAGGGTTTCACTACCCTTGAAAACATTCTCCAGCAATAAAAACGGACCACAGACTAAAAGGAAATAGAGCAAGAGGAAGGAGCTCCTCTGCCCTTTTGCTGAGCTGACCCTGGACTGATGACAGCTTCATTTTCCACTTGGCACAGGATGATTTTGGAACTCCCCCAACTGTATGAGAAGTGCTCCCAAAAATCCTGTGGCCCACTTGTGACCTGAAGCAGAGTCCAGCAGTGTGGGTGAATCAGATCAGTTAACACCTTGTCAGAATTGGAATACAATACAATACAATACAAAAGCAGGAGAGGGAGAGGCAGAGAGAGAAAGAGAGGGAGAGACAGAGGAGGAGCACACTCCTGCACTTTCTGGTTAAAAGATGTGATTAGAGCAGGGCAGCTCACTTGTTCCTTTCCATACTGCAAACCAGAACCCATTCCCCAGTGGCTTTCCGGCACACAGTAAGCTTTCTGTATTTTCAGCTGTATGTTCAAGTTAAAAACTGCTTGTTATTTCCAAGCAAACATTAATTTCAACTGCATAAGTGCCCAAGCAAAGAGAGATCAATCCTCAGCCTGGCTCTGCTCAGTGACCAAAGGGACAGGAAAGGGAGGGATTGTCTGTAGCTAGGTCCTGAACTAGCATAGTCTCAAAGACAGTTGGAGCAGCCCAGGATTTACTGCCATTTATGCAACAAGCTGGACTTTACAACAGTGGTGGTTTGGCAGAGCATGACTCTGTTTTGCATCCTCTCTTCTGCAAAAGAGTTGTTTTTGCTGTTTATAATTGGGGAAGGAGTTTCCTTCTGTCTGAGGCCATAATGCACCAGTTAATTACATCCAGGAGAAGTCCTTTTTGCATTAGAGTAGTGGCAAGGCTGCCTGGCAGAAATAGCCACTCAGAAATTTTCTAGCACTTAAAAGCATGAAGCCCAGATCCTACTTACAAGGTGCACTGGTCAAACTGCAACACACACATTATTCTCTTGCACAACAAGAGTGTGTGACATTTAGCAGCCAAAGACCTTGGTTATTCCTGAGAGCTAGTAAGTAAACAGCCTTCTTGTCAGAAGTGGCAAACACCTAATTGCTTCTTTACAAATGTGGCCAGCAGCAGCTTTCCTTAAATTTGAAGTTACAAATGTATTGCTGCCTGAGAGATTCTGAAAGCTTTAGTCATCAGTTTTAGGGCAAAATGCACGCAAATGGCCTCAGGACATTACGAAGGATTACTGCATGAATAAAACTAATATAAACTCATTCCTGACCTATTTGTTTCTCTTTTGGTACAAGATTGTTGTGTTTTGGTGTATTATTTTTTGGATTTTTTTTTCTTTTACTCTCAGCTTTTTCTTTGCTTTCATTAAACTACAATAATTTATTAGTCCTCTCCTTTGAAATATTCCAAATCGTGAGTGGTTTTCTGTCATCGGAAGATCATGATTTCAGTGTATGAGGAACTCACTGTACCAAGACTTCTTTTATTGTAAGTTCAGGTAGAAAGTGTATTATGGACTAAGAAATGAGCACCTTTCTGCAGGTGATGGCAAACAATATCACTCAGAGTTGTGTGGATGTTTTGGCTGCATTCAGAAATGACACTTGCATGGTCAGGAAAGTGGACTACAGCCAACTCTCCACCTCCCTCTCACCTCCCCCCAGCTCCCACTACTACAGCTATTAACTAGCTCCACATGCAGCCAACTTGGGGCTAGCGGTGACAAAGCCAGGGATGAACTAGTAAGTCCCAGTGTCCTATGCTTCATTCTAGGGAGTGATATAGCCCTGCGCTGCACTGCCCAGCATCCCCAGTTCCTGGAGTGGAATGCAATCTCTGCCTTGCTTTCCTCTGGTGTAGTATATTAGTTTGTATTTATTTCAGACCATACAAAAATAGCTTAAATTGCTTCAGGACTTGAGGCAGCCCAACAGACTCTTACTTTAATTGTGCTGCTCCTGTCAGATTTGAATGGGCACTCCATGTATAGGGCAAATAAGTCATGCCCCATATAAAGTGACTATTGATAATTAAGAGCTCACTACAAGTAAGTGAATACACGGACACATACTGAACAGTAAAATCACAGTGACCCAACAACATCTGCAGCAAGCAGACTTGGTGCCTGGTACCAAGTAGTACCTGCAGCTCAGGCTCCACTGATATTTTTGCTCAGGGTTCAATACCTGGAATGACTTTTTGCAGACTGGCATCAACCCTGTTAATAAACAGCCCTGTAGAAACCTGCTCATCTAAGGATGATATTCAGCAGCTGAAACACAGGCATCTAATGCCACTTGTGTGTCATTGGATATCCAAGACTCTTGTATAGATCTGGCAGATAAAGCACAGGAGTCCCTACCCTCATCACCAGGCAGCCAGATGCCGGACAAGACATCTAAGGGCATCTAAAATGGCACTCGGTCCTACTTTTAGGCACGTGCATTGCTCTCTAATACACCTTATGGGCTATTATTGTCATTTAGGCTGACCTTCTGCCCATAAAACTTCAATGAGCAACTCCTAACCCACTTGAGCTAAAAAGATATCCAGGTGTGACTTAAAGGTGTTTATAGTGACTGAGCTGCCACAGATAGATTCTATAGATAATCTGAATTATCTTCAAAGAAAAGGTCCAGTTTTTTCAATGTGGCCCTAAATCTCTTCCTAAAAGAAGTCTTTCCCAATTGAATTCACTATCTCCAAGAAGATATTTAACTTAAAAAAAATATATTGGGTGAAATCTTGGACACAGGCTGTAATTTAGTTTCTCAATTTGTATGTGCTGCCTGAATAGCTTTAAGATGTTACAACAGTCAGTGTCAATTTATTCCAAAGGATTATAATCATACACTACAAGTCACAGAAATGCCACACTAAAGCCATGTTGCTGTGGGATTCAGAATATTTTGGGCTGGGGATTTACTGGTTTAGTACATCTTTTGTTCATTCTAAAACTGCTGTCGTATTTTGAGTCTTACAGAGCAGTGGCTTTGCAAAGTTATGTTCCCTCATAAATTAAACTGCTTAGCAAAAGTGCTTAGTAATGATTTTACATTTTGGCTTAAGCACAAACCTTTTTAATTTGTTGTATTACAGCCTGTACTCCTTGTGGAGCTATCCGCTAATTTAATAGCCTCCTTTTCTAGCTTCCCTTTTAGTTGAGACTCTCATATAGTCCTTCAACAGATTTGATTCTGCCTCTAGGATTCACAGAAAAAAAAGGTAATTTTCCTTTGTCACAGGAAGAAAAAAGTTAATTTTAAAATGAACAAGGATCATTACACAAAAAGTAGTCTCTGCACAGATTTTGTCAGATCCCACCCAAAAGGAGCTTTAAAAATACACGGTGGCCCATATATGAATTTATTATGTACAGTATCTCACAGTAATACTTCTCAGGGTGTTTGTGAGAACAAATTCATTAGTATTTGCGCGATGCTTTTAGAACAGCCTTTCTCTTTTGCCTTGTTTTGCTAGTTATCTAAAACGAAGGCTCAGTATAACAGCATAGGCTTGATCCCTTGGCAATGCAGTAGATGTTGCATAAAGAAGTGATTTTACATGCTCAACTATTAAGACACATTTTAGAGGGGTTTCAAGCCAGCTTTAAAAATCCACTGTTTCAAATCTATGTTGTGGTCTGCATAAATACATGTATTAAAAGAAAGAAAGAAAGAAGGGGGAAAATGTGATTTAATTTTTGAATATGTATTTGCAGGAAGATAAAGTCTCTGAAACTTCACCATACCAAAAAGTTCCTACTCTGGGTGCACACTTGAAAAATAGCCTACTATGCCTAGATTGTTCACAGTGTAGGTGCTACATTACTAATCTGCTGGGAGTGAGTAAAATTGATGTAAGGCTGTCCTAACTCAAATTGTCCTTGTTTTTATTGGATTGCACCTGTGCTTTAACATCAACTCTATTTTTAGCATTTAATATGACATTAATACAAATAAATCATATAAGACTTGTTCTTAATGGATTTGCAGCATGCATACATATCACACACCATAACATATTTCCAATTCACATTAATCATAGGAGGATAATACATTGGACAATAAACCACATTTTTGACAGGTTTGTGCAAGTTTAGATTTGCTCAGTCCAGATCTCCTTTTCCTAGAATCATTCTCTACTTGATTTATGTTTCAACACTTTCTTAAGACATCCCTCCAGCCTGTAAGATTGTTAAGTACACTGCTGCAATCCAGCTTACTATTCCAAGTGACTGCATGTCTGAATCAAATATTAAACTCCATTTTAGGGCAATTTATGTTCCCAGAAATCTATATAAAAGCTTTCATTTTCTCTTCATACTTATGCCCTGTAAGTCTTGCCATTTTATGCCATTCAAATGAGAGAAACACAAAATGGAATCTGCTCATGCAAATCATACAAGATCTGTGCACCCACACTCAAGGCAACACCACCCTCCCCCCCCAAAAAAAACCAAGAAAAAAAACACCAAAGCAACTACCTTATTGTTACAGGTATCTTCCTCCCAGTCAACTTCCATATATCCCACAGGAACTAATTAGTGATGGACCTGATGCAGCATATTCCAAAGCAAAATCCACATTTTCAAAGACTGGATTCAGATCTTTTCTCTCTCATCTACCTGCTATCCAGCCCACAGCCATTTGCAGAGTTGAGTTATTGCTGCCTTACTGTGTTTCTGCCTGTAAGGTGCAGATACCTAGCTTGGTGAGAACTCAGGGTGCACTTCACAAGGGGTGCTGGTCTGGGCCATTCACTAAAATCATGATCTCTATTGGTGTAAATGCATAACATGAAATATGTTTGTTATCCTCTTCAAGGCACCCCTGTTTGTGAACAGTTTACTGTTGCCTGTGTAGCTGAGATTCCCATTTGAGCCTTTTGTTCTATTTGTCTTGTATCTGTGAGCATTCAAAATCACAAAGCATCCTGGAAGTGTTGTATGCTGGATGTATAAGCAACTTTATGTGTACTTGGATAAATCTAAGTGGGCTGGCTGACACAGCATTCAGCAACAAAAGGCTGGATCAGCTCCTAGCCAAGAAAAGCTTACCCTAGCACCTGCAAGATTTCCTCTCACAATACTTCACCTGGCAGAATTGCTGCTTGTGGGTGATAAGGGTCTTGGCTACCATACGGTACATTTTCCATGCAGCAGGAAATTTTTTTAACTGCATGTTTGACTGGGCTCTAGCTCAACAGAGACAATGACCATATTGAATATTGTTATTAGGGAGATGAACCTGCCTATGATTCTGGACCCAAATAGTTGTGCTCTCATCGTAGCTCTGCATAGACTACTAAATTTCAGTGTTGACCTATTGTCAGACTAATACCCTATACTTGGAAATTTGGGGGCTGAATATTCCAATTGAGTTCCAGGTTTTGTAGCCTAGGATTAAGGTTTCTAATGACCATCTCTAAATAAACCTGAAACATGAGATGTGCGCATACCTTTGAAGACAGATGACCCAAGTGCCAATTTAAATACAACTCAGATTCCACTGATTCGTAATTGTCAAGAGACCCTGGCCATACTGACATCAATGGTAAAATTAAAACCACAGCTTTTGGCCTCACTTTACGTGGGTATATTTTTGGATAATATAGAGGCATGACAGTTCAGTATTACAGGTTCATAACAGGCATCAAAGTGCAAAGACCCAGCCTCATGCTTAATATAAAGAATACTCTTCTATTTTTTTGAGAATTTAGAAGTATTTGTGTATGGTTTTTAAACGCAAACATACTCATACAGTACTGTTGTCAGTGAAAGATCATCACTGGATTTCAGAGTACTGACTCAGGCACTCAGTGAACAAAATGGGAAAGATAGCAGTAATGTATCTCATTTTGAGGTTCTTGTTTCATTAGTCTAGGAAGGAGGAATGTGGCAGAACCAATTGTCAATTAATGTCTTTCATATCAGGGTTTTTAAAAATGAAAAAAAAAAAAACCTGGTCACAAAAACTGAGTATATTTCAGGTTTACTGAAATGCAGTCATACAGACCAAGACAAAGAAGTTCCCCAGTGCTCTAAAACAATCAATGTTTATATAAATTAGTTTGTGATCCATATTACTCAACTGTATCATTTTATTTTATTGAACACATTAATGTGAAATAAAGACCCACATGTTCATTGTACACAGCCTGAAAGCTCTTCCAGCAGAGGAGAAATAAAAAGTAATTAGAAGAATAGCTGACTAAAAGGATTTAAAATTTTATTGAGACCTCTGGCTTATATAAAGCCTGCATTAAATGTTATTCATCTGAATGTTTTGCTCACCTCGTTTCTTTTTTCAGATAGAAACAGAATGAATGTAACAGTTTTTTAAGCATGATTAAACCTATATTATCATCAGAAAGAAAGGCAAAAAGAAGTACAATACATATGGCAGCAAAATAGGCTATCATAAAATACTGCCCTAGGACTATATCACACCAATCTAAGTCAGTCAACAGCAAACAAGAAAGTATGTCTTGGATTTTTGATCTACCCTTTTCTAATTCAGATGGAGGTGGCCTCATTCTTGTTTCCACACACTCGTGAAATGATTCTAATTTCAGAGTCAAGCAATGATCTCACAAGAGCCAAGAAATGATTGCTTAGGCCTGATATATCCAGGTCAATACACTTCAAAGCTACATGCTATGTTACTATATCATACATATTTTAAAATATTTAATATTCCTTTCATTGATTTGTTATTATGTCAGCAATGTAACTGTGTAATAATATTATCCAATACAGACATGTAGCTTTCTGGGGGGTCTTTTCATTTTTCTTTTAATAAGTTTTGCTAATTTTCTCTTCCTGACCTGATTTTGACATACAAGACTTGAAAGCTTTGAGCCAAGTTTCACCAGATTTTCCCTTGCACCATTGGCCATAGTGGAGCTTTGCCATAGTTCATACCAGTAGCTCTGTCAACCCTTCTCTTCTCAATGAGAAACTGAAAGCTAGTGAAGTTTAGTACTTTTTAAAATCCATTCTACAGAGAGAATTTTGTCATGAACAGTTGTAAATTCTGCTCCTCTCTAATGAACATAGGCCTGCACAGTTTAAATCAGCATACGTTGCGCATACTCGTCAGATAAGGTATAAGTTATAGCAGTAGATTTGTCCTTCACTCTGGAAGAAGAGAAGGTTACACACTGACACCTGAATTGGTACCACTGTAATACACTGCTGTTCTTCCTTACCTTCCAGTTGAGAAACTACAAGCCCATTATAATCACCAATCAAGTCTCCCAAGAGGCATGGAAAGCAGATGTACTATTGCTTCTACTTCACAAAGGGATACCTGAGGAAAAATGGTTTTCCCGAAGTCAGAGAGGCCATAACAGAGCTGGCAAAAAAAAAACAATTTCCAGTCTTTAAACACAGAAACTATCTTCTGATACTGCTCAAGGAAAGGCAAGAAAATGGTGTTGAAAAGGCTGTCCTTCCTAGAAACAAGGACCTTTCTGTGGATTAAGAATTAGGAAAGAACGCCAGACCTTAGAAGCAATGCCCATCTTGGAATTTTATTTGTTTCAGTAAAGAATAGGCCAGGAATATCTTGTCCCCACTACTGATAAGAAAGCTGTATCATGGACTGAAAATGTTTGTTGACTTTTACCCTAATGGTCCCAATTTTCTCATTTCAGTTTGAATCAGCTATTATACTGCCAAGAAGGCAGAATCGCATATTTGTTACTTGCAGTAGGAAAAAAAAAAAAAACCAACAACACAGAAAACCTTGCACAATGAAGGATTTTGAAATGCTATTTCCCATTGTCCCATTCAACCTATTTCAGAGCTAAGAGTATCAGAAAGATTTAGAGAGCTGAAAAAACAGGGAGAAGTAGGTGCTGCTTTTAAAGGATTTTTCAAACACAGTGTTGTAATTGGAATCAACAGTATAGTCCAGCAATTCTGTCTCACTGATAAAAAACATGTGTGGAAATACCCTTCTCCAGGAGGACCAGATGTCCAAGGCAGTCAAGGATTTGCAAGGAATTGCCCCCATCTGCCTCTGTATCTCAATTTGCCTAGCCTATTGTGCAGCAGCCATTCTCCAGCATAGCTGTAGCACCCAGAGGAGATCTGCAGCAATTTTTAATAAAGCCTCTTAAAGGCTGATGTGGACTCTGGAAGAAGCATCTTTCTTTCTACATCTCCATCCTTTTTTTTCTCTATCATTAGGCTTATACAACGACTTCCTCAGAGGTCCTTGGAGGAAACGGGTTATTTTCCATGCATTTGGCCATGACAAAATTAATGCCATTCACAGCGATGAATTGTGAGACATGGTTAATTGATGGAGAGGCCTATGATCTCGGTGAGCTGTCCTTTTACAGATCTGGCCAGAGAGGTTTAAAACGCTAGTACTCTCTGATTACTGGCACCATCCCTGTGCTGACAATTAACATCCACTCGGCCAAACAGTGCGAATAAGCCAGCAACGTACCGCAGTTATCCCAGACAGCTTTGTCAGCCTGTCTTTTAATAATGAAATTCTAATAAGAGCTTCAGACAACATTTGCTACTCCTTCCAATATCCCATCACTCTCCCTTTTCTACTTGGAGCCTTAATTATGCATGTTGGTGGTGGCATAACCCATGGATGGGACTTTTTCAGCTTGAAAATGAGATACTGTCATATACATCAGAGGAGATAAAATGAAGCTTTCCAATACACTACCCCAGAGGTATTAACTTCTTAGAGTGGCTCACCTTTTCCCAAAGGATTGAAATAATCTGCCCAGAAAACATGAGCCTGGCAGTCAGCTCCAACTGTTTTAGTAGAAGACTGGGGGAGATCCTGGTATTACTTAATAACTGTAGCTTCTGGCAAGGGTTTAATATGCACATTTAAGCACTGTATTTAGCTCCATTTGTCTGCATGCTAGATCGAATCTGTGGGGCGCTGAAGTACAGCATAAAACGTGGTTATGTTTCCTCTGAGAAATTCTCACTCCCTCTAGGTCCAGCCTTAACTAAGAATCATTATTTTTCACCTGAGGCAGGTTCTCCTTTGCAAAGCTAACAATTTTATAGTTGTAAATAAAGAAACAGAAATAATCAGCGGTGCAAGTAATACAAGAGCAATAGGCCCTTTAACTATCAAAATGTCATCTGAAGGCTGCTGTTTTCTCCACTTGTAGCTCCACAGGGCTATAATTTACTTCAGAAATTTGGTTACAACAGATGAGAGTGGAGGTTTCTCGAACCAAGCCAACTGAATCATTTTCAAATAGCAATCCTAGATATTATTCCACAGACCACATCTGGCAAAGAGAACACTAACATGAAAGACAAAAAAAATCCAGTAACAAAAGATTTGCCTCTCTGAAGCAATTTGTCTCCACACTTAATGACTTTAGGTGTGATATGCCTTGTGCCTTGGAGTTCAGTAGAGTGTAATGTCATGAAGAAATTCTGTAATGCAGCTATTCCTGTGGTATGATTACCTATTTTTTCACTGTGAGTCTTGCAACAAAAAGAAACACTATTACCTTAAAATGTCCCCAAGAGAATTTTACATCACGCCTACAACCTGGTTTAGAAATGCAGAGCAATATGTTTTCTGCATAAAACAGTATATCACAAGTCTAGCAGCAAGAATAAGCCTGATTCAGATGGCAACTGGAGTTGTCAGGAAATATCCCATTCCTCTGCAAATGGGCAGAAGATGACTAAAGTCACCTCTCCCTCCTATGCCTGCTTGTCTTACATGTGCACACAAACACAGAAAAAGTGCTTATGAGAGCTGCTTCAGACAGCTATAATAAATCAGCAAAGTCCACTAGTCCTTCCAGCAACATAGAGGCTGATAGACAACTGCTGATCCAGGAGTCTCATGGACAGTGCTCTGTATATGAGCAACAACAATGCAGAGCATATTTCTATATTGGCCAGTTGGTATACTGTGTCATATATGTTAAATAAGTCAAAATACTCGAATTCACATGTTGCTCACATGCTAAATAAGGTAGACTCATAGAATTGCTTTTTATCTGCAGCAGAGTGGTGTTCATAATCACCTCACAATGGAGAAGACATCAGTAGAAGATCTGGGCTAAGAAGGCTTCTAAGAGCACAAGGAAACACATCAGCAACACCAGTCCCAGCTCCAGCTTGTATTCAAATGGGCTGACTATGTGTAGCCAAACGAGGCACCTCTACAATGTGTTCATTAGCATCTCCCTGCATAGGAGGCCACAGCAAGCTGAAAGAGAGGCCTTGACCCTCTTGCTTTTCTGAAGACCAAACACAGGTTTTGAGACCTCCAAACAAGAAAAAAAAAAAAAAAAGGAAGACAAAAACAATAAAAAAACAACTCAAAATGAAAATAACAAATAAAGCTTCAACTAAGTTCCACACTCAGCTTTGTCTTCTTGGATACTAATGCTAATGAGGAACACTAGAAGAAAGAAATGGACTGGTTCACATAAAATGTATTATAATAGATGCATCAATAAATACAGGGAAATTATTTTGCTAGCAAGAAGTCTGGAGAAATGTACGTGTATTGATTAAAAGGGAAGAAAAATGCTGATCTCTATGTCATTTGTGTATGTGTTTCTTTAACAGCTTTTACACCTGAAAATGACACAAAAATGTATACCAAAAAAAATGTATGTCTGTACTAGCCACTTACTGGCATACTTACAGATATTGTTAAGGCTCATCTCTTTATCTTCAGATTTTAAAAACAGCCTTATCTAAAAAGCATGCAGATATTATTTTTAGAGAAAATTAATCTTATTTATATACAGTTAGTTGCAAATGTGAAAGAGAACATTCATTCTTTTCTGCATGAAATGAAGACATCTGGATTATTTTATCCTCCTATCATTGTCTGACTGGGATATTGTTGAATATATGAGTGTGAGGAGTGCCAGAAATTAATTCAATTCTAGAACTTGCATTATATTAACAAAATTTTTTTTAAAAGGTAACATAAATCATGATTCCCCTCCCTTCCCCCAACCTCTACTTTAATAAGTGAAATGTCGGGCTTCTTGTTCCTAATTTGTTAGAGAGGTTTTAAGCATTTCTAGTTAGAAGAATTCCACTGCAGCTTTGAGGTTTTGTTGTACCCTGAGGTTGGCTGAAAAAAGATGTGTTTTGAAAGGGTTAACTTGTGGAACACACTTTAAAAGGCAGCAGTAAAAGCTTCAACTCTGTTCAAAAGGAGACTAGCGCTTAGAAGGGAATAAAAAAAAATATAAACCACTATAGAGCAGAAACGCAAGCTTAAAGAGGCCTTGAAAGAAAACTGACCTTCTTCCATTCCAGAATATCAGTATGTTATTCTAATTAAATTACACCTTTATCTTATTATTCCTAACTCTGGTTAGTTTATTTCATCCCAAATGTACGCTTTATTGATTGATTAGCATCAGTCACAATTCTCTCTGCTTCTCTTTGCAGTTTATACCTTCTGTGCACATATCCTCCAGCTTGATCAAAGTGTTTTCTCCATCAAAGCAATCATGTTTATCCCTCAGCTAAGCTGAAGCCAACTTTTAAATGTTTAGCCTACAAGACTAATCCACAGCCTTAATATTAGTTATATTTTTTGAACTGTAAAAAGCCTCCAAACAAACTAATTTATTTTTTTCAGACACAGAGAATTAACCAGATCTAACATATTCCCTGTTTGCAATTTTCATCCAATAGTTGCTAGGCAATTTTCCTGGCAACAAAGTTTTAAGAAAGTAAACCACAAATCTGCTCAAGGTCAGGTTTATGGTTAACCTTGTCCAGTCTAGTCACAATTGCAGTGACTTCGCAGGGCTAGTGAAGCGGAGCGTAGCTAGAGTTACTGTTGAGGCAATCCCAAAATACAGACATTCTGACTTTATATCAGAAACAGCAGATTCCTATGGGCAAGACTCTTCAAAATAATAGGCAGCAAGAAGCTGACAGCTTCCAGGGTTTGTGAAAATGTATGACAATTTGTGGATTGGTCTCTAGTTCTCCCCCTTTCCCGTGGAAAAGAATGTCCAGCTGGGAAGGGACTTTGAACAAACAGCAGCATTTCTGTGTAGGTATCCATGTGCCAGGACAAATCAGGAGCATTTAAATATTAGGCACTGAGCAATATTTTGCTCCATATTTAGTACTTTGTTTTGATTTAATAAATAAATCATCAAATGGATATGATTTAGAAGTTTGCGCACCAGAGATACCAGTTTAGGTGATCAAAGAAACCAGCCTGCCATGTGCAGAGTCAGCCCCTGCCCGCACTAGTCCCTGACTTTCCCTCTACGTGACACGAATTGCCAGCTTCCTTCATGAACAGGCATCTGGATCATTTCAATGGAAGTCAGTATACTGACTGGCTTTAGTCCCCCAAAAACCCTGCTTCAGTGTTTCCCAGGTCCAACACAGCCTGCCTATTTGACATCTTCCACTTGGCTCTTCCCACAGTCTTTAATATAATCCTACCAGGCTCCTGCCTTGTTTCCTACCCTCAACAGCTGTTCTTATGTCTCCATTAAGCAACCTTATTTTCCTTAAAACTCTATCTGACCCAGAAAGGAGCAAAGATAAGATTGTTCTCTTTCTCAGCAAGTCTTTTTTTTGACTTGTGACACATGATTTGAGAAGAGAATAATCAAAAGGTGGAAGCTGAGGTTTACACCTCAGATTTTCCAAGGTATTTGGGCATGTGAATTTTATTTCTATTAAAATGAGACTCTCAGAGGTGCTCACTCACGTTGTAATAGCCTCATTCCTAGTTTACTAAACACAAGGTTGGTTTAGTTAATTTTGTAAGTCACACCAATGGAATAACATTGGCACATACTAATCACCAGCAAAGAGCCAAACAGTAAAATTTCAAGTGACTCAGCCAAGGCTAGGCAGAGATTTTATGTAATTCATTGCAAGTTAGAAACATAAGGAACTTAGGAAAAAAATAGCAGGTGAGGAAATAACAATATTCTGAAGACCAAAAGCTAAGTCATAACAATCTGAGAGGAAATACTGAAAAATCAGTCAGAAAAGAAAAATCTTTGGTTGAATTATTAAAATTCCAGAACTTTTAAACACAGTACAAATTATTTTCCTGGTATATTCTGGGCAGAGAGAAATGAAAAGCCAGAGAATGAAAAAAGAGCAAGTGAAGAGTATGACATAATCCTGTTAGGAACAAAAGGAGCCCCAGCATCCTTGAGTGATCAAAAGCTTTTCTTCTCTGAAAAAGTTTTTCAAACAAAAAACAAAACAACATCTTTTAAGTTCTTTATCAGTTTTGGACATTTGTCTTATTCAAAAACCAGACAAGAAGAGAACCCAGAGAAAGATTTTTGCTGATCAACAGAAAACAACATAAGTGCTTGTAAGCCAGTTGCAGTATGCTTGTAGGAATCCAGGTTTTGGATTTGCAGAGTGTATGGGAAAGTATTCTGTCCCAATAAGTCCACAAAAGAATAAAGGAAAGGCAGAGGGTTCTCATATATACATCATTTATATTTTATCCTCAGAATTCTAGTATTTTTATCTTATCATTGTGAGGATCTCCAGAGCTGCAGGCATTTATTGCTAGGTATGAACAATCAAATTCAGTTTATACAAAGGTAACTTGAAAGTTACCTCAATGACTATCAAGCAGTTTTGAACTTCAGAAGATGCAGTTATTTCATGTCTAGTGGGGGATTTGATTTGTTTATTCAAACTTTTCACTTGTTTATTCAAACATTTCTCTGTGACCTAAAACTAACATCCAAAAATTCTGCAAAAAATCCCTATTATACTAGTATTTCTGATCCATCCATAGCCAAGAATTGCTAGAAATCTCATTAAAAAAAAGTATTTTTCTCCCATTAAACCCCACCTACTTTTTTCACTCAACTGTATGGAGAACATTCAAGAGAGAAAGCAATGGCCTGGAAATGCATAGTCACAAAAGATATATCACTAGTTGTTTTTGCAGCTTAGTTCTGCTCCCAGTTTTTAAAAGAATGCCTGTGTTTCCTTAATGGTTTGCTCTAGGCATTAGCATAGAATACAGAGACTCACCGGCACCTCACCCTGCATCTCTGTTGCTCATAAAGCACCAGTTTTTCATAGTGACTCATTAGTTACAAACCCTCCACAAATAAGTCATAGGTAAAAACGCAGGTAAACAGAAAAAGCAGATAACTGCATATTATGGGGTATTTTGCTAGGCAGAAACAGAATTTGTATATGCAAACAGACATATTTCAGGAAAAGCTAGCATTATACACATAGACCCCAGTTCAAAAAGTCACTTGCACAGGCAAAATTGGCACGATCTGCACATCAAAACCATGGATTTTTGTACCATTCTGAACTGGCATCCTCACAGTATGAATGAACTTACCTGATCTTTGGTTTTAGATGCTGCTTTTGTTAACGGTGACTTATGTCAATTCTTCATATTTGGATCAAGCCGGCTTCTTTCAAAGCAGGTCTATGGTTCTGGTCTTCATTTTAGCTAAAGCTGCAGTGAACCTTAGAGCTATGTGCCCTTCAGTTTTGAGTTTAACTTCTAATCAAAAGCTGAAGAGGTATGACTGGCTCTGGGATTTGAATCCAGTCCACATGATTTCAGTGTGTTCTGACTGAAGATTCTAGTTTTTAGTCTATTTTTCTCATCCTTGTGCCAAAGTTTTGACACATTGACAAATATCAGGGACACACTGAGGCTCCACATATGGATGAAAACCAGGGACAGATGGGAGAAGGAGTTCCAGTACAAATTGCTGAGCAAGAAGTAATGCTTAATAAAATACAATGCATTTATCTATAATACTATTTTTTTCCAGTTTTCATCTCAAATGAATATACATCACAAGATGTATTTAAAAATTTTCTCTTCGTTTACAGTTTTGGTTCTTTACATTGGTTAGCAAAACAAAAACTTAAATTTGGTTTGTTATTTTTTTTTTTTAAAAAGACAGCCTTATTGTTGACCTAAGTCACTGATATATGCATCCATGAGATATAACATCATAGTAGCTGCGTAAGATATATGAAGGGTGTGTGTATATTTCAAACCATTTATATGAACATATGGGTGTATGTGCATTTTGCGTATGGAACAAAAAATATCAAGATCTACCCCTTTCAGACTGGCTGGTTACTTAACGAGCCTGATTACAATGGAGCAACTCCAAGGAATAAAGAAATAGCAGGGGAAAAAAAAAAAAAAAAAAAAAAAAACAAAACCCAAAACAAACAACTGTGCTTTTTAGACTTCTTTCTAGATTTTTCCTGTTTGGTCAGTGAACTGAGTTGAGCACCTGAAATTGCATTTCCTATCTTTCAGCTTCCACCTAGTGTTTCTATTAAAGGAGGCAGATACTTCATATTGTCCAAGAAAAAGATTAATATCTACCCACATGGAAAAAATTTCTCTATTGCTATTTCCCTCCATGTACAGAATTACCTAATTCACTGTTTCCATGTTTGAACAGTCTCTTTAATGTCATATCCAAGCAAATAAAAAAAGGCTATAACAATCACTTTCTTTACTCCTTCCCAGTTTATAAGAGGCACAGATTAATCCATTTGTAGTACACTTACTTTCATTTGCATGACATACTGTGTAGCAAGAGTGCTTTGAAGAGAAAACTGAAGAGAATGGACTTGTGTGAGAGAGCAGGGGAAGAAGTGGCTCACTGAAATCCCCCAAAACCAAGTACTGTGACAGCTGCTGCTGTAACAGTATTGCAAACCCTGGATCGCCATGAGGTTATTCAGTGCATCTGCACCGAATTTCCTGGGTTACTGTAACATATTACAAGGATGTGCTTTGATGTGTCCCACATAAATGTCCTCACCACCACACCCCTCTTCCTTTCCCTCCACTCTCCACCTACTCCTGGCCCTAGGACCCCACAGCCCACAGCAATGTCATGCTGCATGCCTTCCTGCTCACATGAGCAGCAGTTGTCAGAGAACTGAATCCAAAAGAAACAGTCAATAAAAACAGAAACAGCTGTAACAATTTTACATGGCATGGTTCTGATTTCTGGGTATATCCTCCACACACATGCTTTCTTCTTCTCTTTTCTTCTACCTTTCCCAAGTATCAGGATTTCATATGGAATTGTGGAAAAATAGCCATTAGGAAGGGGACAATGCAGCAGAGCGGTTCTGCTCACAGATTTTGTCACTTGGAAATTTGTGTTGCTTAGACATCTTTTTGGTTTTTTTTAAAGCAGTGGCAAAAAAGGAAATGAATGGGTAGAGACAAGAAAAATTATTAGTGGCAGAATAAAAGGGGACTACAGGTTCTACAGGCAGGCGCAGATTTTTGTAGCAAGAGGTCTGACAATGTTTTAAAACCCGCTGTCTCCACATTCTTCATTCTGTCCCACTGACACCCTTTGACAGAAGGGCAGGTTGTAGTTGTTGGCGCTTGAACTGCGCTTTTTTGTGAGAGGCATCTAAATAGACTTTACTGAGACACTGTGCACCAGTGCTGTGTTATTTACAGCAACACAAGGAGCCTCAGTCACCCTACTTAGTTTTAGGCACTGAACGATGGCACCTAAGTTAGGAGCCATCCTCTGTTACCACTCTTAGATGGGCTTTGGAGATACCACTCTCCACTGAATATAGAAATTGTCCAGAGCACCTGGGCTTTTAACACAGTGTCTTAGCTGAACTTAGGAGATAGAAAGAAACAGGGGTGATCCAGCTAAAGAATTTAATAAATGTATTTAATAAACACAAGAATCCCTAAGAGGGAAGTAAGTAGTAGGTTTGAAAGATATCGATGAAATACTCGGCAAATCTTGCAATTAACCTGATGCTTTTCAGCCTAGGAAGGCGTGACCCTGTCATTGCAGACAGGATGATTTCTGGATCAGTTACCACAGGCAGGATAGACTATTGGTGGCATGGATTTCAGTTCACAGCAGCCATTTCATACCTGCTCTTCTCTCTGATTGCACTGCAGACATATAAAACTTTATAACTGTCTTGAGTATTTATCTGACATCAGACTGCATAGGGAACTCTCAGGATTTATACAAGATCAACTTGCAAAACCCCTCCTTTATTCTACCCAGAAATCCATTCTCCCAGTGTAGGAATGTAAAATGAGATAAAAAGATAAATCTAAAACATCCCTACTATGTTTTCAGGGTTCTAAGCAAAAGAAAAAAAAAAAAAAACATGATTGAAGCTGGCTAGCTGATTTGCTCAAAGGTTTTAGCTGATGAAAAAAAAAAATTAGTGAACAGATGGTGTGATGACATGTACCTATTTTTCCTAAATGTTAAAATACTCTCCAGAGAAACAAAAGATCTAAATTCAGTTCCTTACTCCTAAACCCACAATCCCCAGCAGACCACCCTAAATACTGTGTCATGGAGCATTCTGAGAGGGTTTTTAAAATAACTATTAAAATACTAACCAGCGAGGGTATCACACCTTCCAGCTGAGCACCTACATTATAGTTGTCCTCAAAATTAATTTCAACATGGTAATACAGCCATACCTTTTAGACTTACCTTCAAGATACTCCTACAGGAGAGTCCCTCCTTCAAGCTCACATTCTCAACCAGTGGCAGGAAGGACCTGAACCCACATCTCCACAATACAACTTGCTTTCTTAACCCCTGGACTTCAGAGGAGAAGAAATTAAAATGCCATCTCTTCTTCAGTTAGGAAGCCTTTTACTATTATTAAAAATGCTTAGAAGCAAAATGAAATAATTAAATAAAAAGTTGAAACAAGTATTTTGTTCATGCCGAGGAAATTAGCAAACTGCAAATTGAAGTGCTTGCATTATTTGGAAGTGAGTGAAGCTGGGTCTCTCTTCTTTTGCAAAGACCAGATAAAATCTGGAATTTTAGTAGTAATTTTTAAATATATACAAAAGTTTAGCTGAAAGGTATGAGCTTAACACAGGAAGAATTAGGTAAAACACAAGGCTGCTAATATGCCCAAGGACCAACTAGTTAATTGCAGTAATTTCTCAGTACCTTTAAAAATCTGTGAAACAGCAAACTGCACACAATGCAGTTTGAGTTTGCATAAGTACTGCAAAAACGTGGAAACGTGGTCTAAACCTTTGTGGACTGGAGGTGTTACAGGAGCAACTTTTCTTTCAGGTCACATTACACTCTTTCCATTTCTTTTTCAGTTAGAATCCAGAGTCCTCAAGAGAACAAAAGATGAAGAGCAAACCAGCTCTTTTCAGATCTTTCCATTAGGGTCAATTTAAGCTTTAGGCAATTATGGGGAGTCTCACTTTACCCAAACTTCCAGCAGTATAATTGAGAACTGTGCCCTAGGCTGAAAAAAATAAGAGAAATAAATAAGAGGGCCAGATTCTGCCCATAGATAATTAACTAAGTCACATATGTTTGAATGAAAACAGAATTTGTGTCAATATTTCCAAAACCTGCATTTCGCATTAAGTATTTTTTAAGCTAAAAGTGTCCCTGTTGTGTTTCTTACTTCCAAGGTTTTTTCAGCTGTGTCACTGAAGCCAAATATGGTGTCTCTCAATAAATCAGCCATATTTCAGGCTCTTATAATTGCATTACATTACTTCATCTTTCCTTAAAAATAATACTAATGTGGGCTATTTTCTGTTCAAACCATTTGCATGTAACTAATGAGTTCAATATGTCTGCACTTTGCTGCTATACCCGAGGAGTTTAACAACACAATGTTCAGGGAGCATGAACACCTGACATGCTAAAACTGTCACCCCTTCTCAGGTGTCCCGTGGCCAACCAGCTATCAGTTACAGATCCTGTGGCATTTACAAAAAGAGTGAGGAATAATGCTAGCATTTCAGCCAAATACTTCCTTTCTCAGTACAATGTGTCCCAGTGGCCAGGCTATGTGAAGGTTTTGGCCAGGTGCTGAACCATGCTATGCTGGCCTCTCTGTTGCAACCTGATGCAGTAAATGATTTTATTGACTTATTGATGTATTAAGCAATTAGACAACAATGTTTAATAGAATTGAAGAAATTTAGGGTAGGTAGTAGGAATTACCCAAAATTAACCTGGAATACAAACCCCTAGCTTAAATGCTTTGTTAATGTAACCATCAGGCACAACCTGCTCGCTCACAAAGGTCAAAACAAAGAAGTGATTGCAAGGGTCCCTGGAGTTCCCTTGAACTGCAGTGTCATATTCAAGGCTGACCACAGCACGCTCTGCATTGCCACCAGGAGTTCACTTGTGCCAGATGCCAAAACAGAACTGACAATGCAGTTTCATGCTGCTTGTGCTCAGATTTAAAACAACCTCAGAACTTCACAATACAAGCACACAATATAAGGACAGTGCTGGGTTGCGGGTTGCTGTGAAACATAGGCAGTGCATAAGCAATTGAGACATGAAGAGATGTCCCAAGACGAGAACCTAAACTTGGACTGTGGTATCCTGCATGTCTAGGCAAAACAAAGCGCTTCAGAAGGTGGCTACAATATTCCCTTATTTTCTTCAGGATAGTTTCATGAGTTTGATAGCATGAGATAGGAGACAAGTGGTTAGAACAGAAATTGTCATAGATCCTACACTTACTAAGACCAAAGCACGGTTTGGTCTGCACTCTTCACACAATTGTGCAGCTTTGTTCACAGATCCTTTGTGGAGAAGCTTCTCTGCAGCCAGTCGTATATACTAACATCCTGTGCTGAGGGCATAATTGAATGGCAGCCCTCAGGGGGTCAGTACCCCAACCTTACATTACTCTGAGTTCATTCCCAGCATACATTGACAAATACTGTCGTATTGCCTAGGCTCTCCTTTGAAAGATATAAAACACATCTCTGGAGCAGGTAGCACTAGAGGCTCAAGAGGCTAACCTGGACATCAGAGAAGCATTTCAATTCTGGCAAGCCATCACCAATATGACTGCTTTATTTAGCATCTACGAAAACGGTGTGGCTTTTCTTTACACAGCACACAGATCAGAGCCCAATAGTAACAATAAATTCCCAGGTAGATAAAATGAGGACAGTTCAGCCCAATAATAAGTATGGGAGTTGATGGTTATTTCTTGCATGCCAAGTTTTGCAGGTGCATGATCGTACAGTCTATGCTCACTCTCTGGGCCTGGTTTGATCCCTTCTAAAATTGACTGGCTAAGAGCTAGCCATCCAGTTCAAGCTAGTTGTCTAAGATATATCTCTATCAGAGGGAGGGAGGAAGCAAGAGAAATCTCCACAGAACTCAACCCACCATGAGACATGTCTGAGACAAGTAGGATGCATCCTCCCCTTGGTGTGCCTCATGAGCACTACAGAAGATAACTAAAACTTCCTTGGATGAGATATCTAATTCCAAAGTTGAAAAAATGAATGTGTAGACAGCAAAATGAAGCTGTGACTGCAAAATAGAAAAGCACAAATTTGTGCAAGAATTACTCTAGCTCACTTGGCTAACTATAGCATTGAAGACATCGCCTTTGGCATTAGCATATACATATAGCATATACACAGGTTTCAGGAGCTCTTGTTCTTTGCCCATTTTGAAGCCTACAGTAGCACTCTGACTCCACTACCGTAGTAGCTGGTTCATGCTTGTCACCTCCCCACTCTGCAATCAACACCACTTCACTTTGTAGGCATATGCTCAGGGATGCCAGGAGAAATTTTTAGTCACTATGCTTTTTTCACAGCTTTCTTAAGCTTTATGGTCAAAACACAAGCGAGTATTTTTAACAAAACTGCTGTAGCCCCAGTTGTTGACAACTGAGTGGATTTTTGAGCACGTGCAATTTCTTAGACCGTTAATCAAAGATAAATACTTCACAGTAAAATGTGTATATTTAGGTAAAATCACATTCTGCAAATGGGTTCCTGAGGCCATCGAATAACAGAGGTTGGAAAAACAGCTCATGCATGTTTGGACAAAGATACTTTTTTCACATAAGAATCTAATAAAATGTGAAAGGCAGCTCTGTGTATATTCCTGCAAAAGTAACAGTGGCAGGAGGAAAGGGAGACGCTCACTCATCTCAGGGAGGGCCCCCCAATCTTTAGACTGCTTTTGACCTTCAGTGAAACCTGAGCAGATGAGATCGCTGTTGCTACTCTGCTGCAGATGGGAATCAGCTCAGCCTTGGATGACTGTGGCTTACAGGGCTGTCAAGTAGCGGCAGTTTGGAAGAATAGTTCAAAGTACTTGAAAAAGGCCCAGAGATTGCTGTGAGAAAGTCTTCTTCTCAGCTACATGAGGCTTGGCAGGTCTGAGCTCAGCTGTACTCCTATAACATTTACTGCCAAAGATAATAAATAAATAATATTTTGTCCTGCCTAAAATGGTAGAGAAATCTACAATTCAAACAATGAGATTCCCTTCAAAAATTAAGGAAAGACACACAAGGCAAGAAGTCTGTAGCTGTATTTCAAGTCATGCTCATGTTCTTCAGGATTGCTAGGTGATCTCCCTCTGACATTGAGAATGTCCTCTCTCCTCCATGGCCATTGAGAATTTCTGAAGTACTTTTACTAACTCTCCCAAGATTATCTATGGCTGCGCCCTGGCTCCTGACAGCATTCCCTCCGTGACGCATCACGTTAGCCCAAATGTGTTTACCTTCAGGGCAAGGTATAAGGTTCATCTATTCATTCAGGTTTATGCCAGTGGAATGAATGCACGGCCTTGACTATGGGTTTGCTTATACAAGGAAAGCAGGGTGTGAATTTACAAGCTACAGTGTGAATTTACACCATGCTGGCTGCTCCTTGCATGTGTACTTTTACATGCAGTTGAGGAAGCCACTTCATACAAAGGAACTCTCAGTGTGCACTCTCAATGTCCATAGAGGGTTTTAGTGCAGAGCAGCTAATGCAACGTCATTCCACATCTTAGTTTACTGCTGGTAATTTACCTGTATAGACAAGTCTTTGCGTTGTGAATTTGCCTGATTTCCAGAAAGCAATGTCCAATAGTTAAAACAGTCAAGTCTCTGTAAAACCTCAACAGGAGTAAAGGTTACCCAAAAGAAAGTATTGCTTCCCTTAATTAAGAATTATATTTTCGTTGTTATATGTGTACCTAGGTAGCCACTGTTAGAAGTGAAGTTAATTTGCCATCTAAACAAGTTTTACTTAAGAATCAGAATCAAGAATACACTTTAGGCAGTATAAAAATATCTGGAATTTCTCCTCACTTGTACAGCAGTATTTCTCTACCTAAGGAAAGTGCACATTCCAAGAATTAGCAAGCAAGCTGACACATAAGATCTCAAATTCATATTCAGTCCTCTGTGAGCTCAGAACAATTAGCTTGTTGGCATATCTTAAAATGTGCAGGTGCCTCTGTGGTCAGATGCCCACCTGATCTAACATAACAGAGTTGCGTCTGCTTCAACAACAGTCTGCCAATTTAGATAAGTAAGAGTATGGCCTTATTTATTTCCCAAAGGGCACAGTAAGGTAAGACATGCATGCTTTTCATGACAAAACTTCCTTGCTAAAGCCCACGTAAAAAAAGTCCGTTCTTTAAAACAGACTGCATCAGAAAGAAATAATCCTTACTCCCAGTTAATTCCTTCTAAATTCTTAGTAGGTCAACATCCACTTCAGGGTCTTCCAAGTGCATGTTGTCTCATCTATGTTTGTCTTCGAAATTATAAACTCCTCAGGGTATGCTCTGTGCTTATCTGTGTCTTGTTCAGTGCCGATCACGTCATCAGAGATTAGCAAATAATTCTTACTATTAAGAATAATAAATAATATGTGGCAATATGTTCTCACACTTGCTTTTTGCCTGCGAAGCATGGCACAAGAGAAGATGGCTTGGAATGATTTGGCAAGAAGCAGACTTTTCAGGATATTGAAAGGTCAAGTCCCCAGTGAAAGGACACTTCAACACCAATCAACATACTACAGGCAAGCAATTCTCATGTAAGCTGTTCAGTTTGGAAGAGTGATACTCTTTCCTTTCCCTGGACTGTATGCTGGGCTTTCCCCTCTCTTCCCATATGTAGCAAGCCAGCTGGGGTAACTAAAGTGCAGTAAAGTATAATAAACAGATCTGCAAAGTGCTGAGTCCAGTCATTTTCCCCAGGAGAATCTGAGCAGCTCTGAGGCTTTACTGGGGATTGTAATTAACACCTGACTGAAGCATGTTTATGAGCAGAGTTAGGGAGGGAGAGAGAGAGATGTTTCAGCCTTGAACGGAATAGTTTTAAATTGGCTCAACTTTATGGGCTATTTTGGCAGTGGCCATGATTGAGTATAACCCTGAAATGAAAAGGAGCTTGGGGATTCTTGCCACCTCCTCCTCCCACCCTGATCCAGCTCCTAGTGCACAGCATGTGTTTCCATTTAATACTGGATAAGAGTCAATTGATGTCTGGATTTTAATTCAAATGTTTATTCTTCTGTGGAATTATTAACATTATTTTTCAGTTAAGTGTAGCTTACTTCTACCTCAGATTAATAAAATCCTTTCTTCATTTCTTATGATCACAGTGCAGCATCAGATTCTTGAGAAATGCTCTATCATCTCTTAAATTCAGGCTGTACCCCATTTCTAATTCCCTCTCCTTGTTTATAGACCAAATCCTTGAAGTTCCGTCAGAATTAAAAAGAAAAATCTCCCACTGGTATTAGCAATGAGTTTAACAACAAAAGCTGAGAACATCATGGACTTAATCCTTCACCGATTTCCAGTATTTTCATATCAGAATGGCTCCATGAGAACACCCGATGCATTCTCTCAGTCTTCCAGGGAGAGTTTATGTTTGTGTTTTTCTCTTTGTTTTTGACTGACCTTAACTCAGCTACATAAACTCAGTTTACATCAGGATCTACTTCTAGATTAGGCTCAGGACAGAATTTGGATTTTTGCTTCAAGGCTCACCAAGATGAAGCCGGAGTTTAAACTTCAGAGTACCCATATTTTACCAGCATTCCTATACCATTTAAAATCACAGAAAACTGCTATGATTAACAGATTGTTTTCCACCATTTTCAATAACTTGCAAAACATGCCTGCTCCCTATATATCATGCTTATAAGCAGTTCCACCTATGAAATTCAGTCTGAGCTCCCTTGATATTCTGTAAAGTCTAGTCAAGTGTTCTGTAGTAAGACAACATGCGCATTGCCCGTTCAAGTACAGCACATAATAAATACATAGCAAACACTGATGTCAATACTGCTGTGGGAGCAGTAACTCCTATGATTAACTCCTAAAATCCTGGCTTTAGACCGGCAGTACATCGGGCTCACAGTTCTTTCTCTATATAACCAGGAAAAACAAAAATTTCAAAAGAAGCAGGATGCACCACTCACGCAGCACCTGGGCCTATCTGCTTTCTGTTGACAGTTTGTCCCAAGTATACTGTGGAGTTTGGGTAGCATCCTGTTTGTTCCACAATACATTGTTTTATGTTTCTTTCCTGAAGCTCCTTCGATGAACTGTTTTTTGTGTCAGATGTCCTAACTTATTCATCAATTTTCCACAATTTTACTACAGTTCTGTGTTATTACTAAAGACAAATTATTTTCTAAAGAAAATATGCTAAAGGACAGTAAAAGTACACAAATTCTCTGCCCTTCTGCTCAGCAGTTTTTAATCCTAGTATGTATGGCACAGCTAAATGACTCATAATGTCAAATTAATCAAAATTCTTATCTTCCTACAGTAGAGACAGAGAGGGCAAAGCACTACCTGCATATATAGCACTAATAAAAACTAAAACAATAAGAAAATAAAATGTCCTAATAATTTAATCAAATGACCATTTTGCTTGGCATTTGCCCAAGTAACTAAGATTTCCAGGCATTTGGACAAATGACTGACAATATAATCAGAATGATGGTAAGCAGACTGCCTATTTTATAAACATCTTTTTGGGCAATCAGTCAAACTACAGAGTAATGCATTCTGTTTCAAAAAACTAAGATTAAATGCTTGTGGCACAGGTCTGAGTAATAGTTAGGGAACCATTTTCCTTGAGCCTGGTTAAAGGCTACTGATCTACTTGTTATAATTAGTGAGAGCTTCAATCTGGGAAGCTTGGTATTGTAAATTTGGCAAAAGCACGTTAGGCAAGTCCACTCAATAGCCACACAATATTAATCAGCTCCTGCTGTCTCTTCTCTCTAGGTGTATGTTTCTTTCACTGGCAGTACTGAGGCAAATACACTAGAAGACCAGCTCTTTAGAAGTCTAGTAGCACACATTTTAAAGGAGAATTTGCCATGATGAGCAAATCCACATGAATCTCTCACACTTCCCAAGTCTTTTGAGGTCTCTTTGGGATTGCGTTTGGCACTGGACATTATCAGAGGCAGACATGCTCATGATTCATTTGAAAGGTACAAAGCTAGGGATCCACAGCTGCGTAGGTCTTCCCACCACACCACCCACTCAAACATCCATGAGAAGGCTGAATTTGATATGTGCATTGCTACTTTAGGTAACAGTCTGAAGTCCCACCAGGCACCTGGAACCATTCCCCAGGCCTGCAAGGGAGAGTGTCTTTCTTATTCCTTACCACTCAGCTTCTCAGTACTCAGTCCAGATTTCCAGCCTTCACTGCCAACATATTTAACCCTGTAATTCACTCATCAAAATCACAGTTGGAGACAAATTTAAACAGTCCACATGCAAGTTTTGTGTGTGTGTGTGTGTGTGTGTGTGAACTTTGTCAAGCCTTAGTGACAAGCTACCAGCAAGAAGACCACACCCTTGGTGCTTTGCTTAGGGGGAGGTGGTCTTTTATTGTGGGTTTGGGGTTTTCTCCTTAGTAATCCTAAGAACAGAAAGGTTTTGTGAATGAATCCACTACTGTCGTCTTTTGCGATTTTCCATAAACACAATCAAAACCACACATTACACTCTACCTTAGTGCTGCTCCCTATGGATCTGACCATTCCTGGGAAAGATGAAAAATATTAGGAAAAGGATGCTAGTTCAAAAACTGTTTCCTAAATGTATTAAACTTTTGACCTGTTCAAGTGTTCCTGTTACAACAACGTCCTCCAACAGACAGCTTTGCTTGATTGTCTAGAACCTAAGCAGCACATTGCACCCTCAACTCTGACTCTTTTAAGTGGAGGGTGACACTCCTAAGTGACAATCCTGTGCTTCACAGATCAAGACTTCATAACTTCTTTGCAAATGACTCACAATTCTCCTTTTCTTTCTTGGGCAGAGTGACTCAAGCCTATTATGAGAGCTATGGATTTAGGAATACAATGAGCACCTTTATGAGGAAATTTGGCTGTGTGGACTGAAATCTGCTTTCACCAATGTAACTTGTTAGAACCTTCAAAAGGTCTCTCCTGTTTATGAAACCTACAGCATTAAAACAAAGTAAATTAAGAAACACTAGACAAAGTTATCATTTTCTCATTCAGAGTTCATTGTCTGCCTTTAAGCCTACAGAAAGTGATACAAAAAAAGTAACTAAAAATTCATGACAGACTATGGAGTGTGGCTTAAGCCCTAGTTCTGCAAAGACTTATGTATGTGGTTAATTTTACACATACCAACTTTCTTATTGAAGTTTCTTCACCTAAGTTAAATCAAAGCAGCTATATATGGTCTTAAGTTTAAGCACTTGACTACTTACAGGACCAAGTATTAGTCTACTACTGCCACTTTACCTTTCCAGCCTCTCCCTTCCTCAGTCCAGGGCTCTGTTGTCATACTCTGTGGAATTTGGACTGGACTTTCTCTGATGCTGATCCAGAGCCTTTATTTGTTTATGGGATGGTAGATACCTAGACAACAACAATAGTGGAAATGCCATCAAGTAACTGCATTTGCATTTTCAATTAAATTAAATTTTTTTACTAAGCAAGGTTCAGAAAATAGAGTCAAAACTTGCTAGATTTTTTGGGTCAAATCCAGTGTATTCCCTCTGGATTTATGAAAAGGAAATGGAAAGTTGCATTTGTCCATCTCCCTCCCATTATTTTCTTTTCCTCCTCTTTTTTTTTCCTACTGGTTACTTCACCAGTAGGAAAATACAGGAAAGGCAGAGGAAGAGGTGGGTGTATAGCTCTCTCCGCTTCATATACCAGTAAGCAAAATCCACCAGTCAGGCAGGAAATAGCCAGCTACATTTCACAGCCAGGGCTCCCACTCATCAGCCTGAGTCACTGCAGAGCTCCCTTGAGTGATACGCTTCTGTCCCACAACTCAACCGAAATATAAGCCTTCATCTGCTCAGCCCTGCCACTGGCATGGGGTAAGAGAAAGCAGCAGAGGAACAGCCCTTGTGCTGGCCCTTTACCAGGCATTGCACACTACAGTCATGAAGTGGACCTGAACGTGCCTTGTCTGGGTACACCTTCATCATTTGAAAATTAAAACACGTGCCGCAGAGAACAATGGTATTGTCTCCTCAACATCCACACGCAGTTCAAGAAAACTTCTTCCTCCAGTATCCTCATCTGTTCCCTTCTGGGAACAGAAATAAATGAGGTTTACATTAGATTATGTCTGACTAGTTCAGTTGCCAAATGTCTGGAAACTACCAGTGCCTAGCAAAGCTCAAGTATATTATGATACTGCATAGAGAAGGGAGGCTTTCTCAAGGTCTCTTGCCATTTACCTTGCACTTACCTTAAATACAATGTGAGCTGAAAGAACTCTGAACTTCCCACAAGGCACTCAATATGTGAAAGGATGATGCCTATAGACAATCAGCACCTAAACCACACGTGAGGTTACAGATCAAAATCAATGCTTTATGCCCTGAAGCAACTCTGTAAGCCAGGGCAGACTTTGGAAAATGAGAATAATATGCTGCCTATGACTAGCGCCACTAAATAAGAAAGCAGCTGCATTTGTACAACCAGCTCTAAGACTTTCAGGTTTTGCAGGCAGACACCATTTTCTGACATCTGGGAGGGAAATGTGAATTCCAAGCTTGCCACATATAGAGTCTCAATCAGATCTAAGATTTAACAGAGCAATACTTGATTTAAGTCCAATTTATTTTGGGATTGGTGTTTATTATTTTGAAAAGGACACAACTGAGTATCAGAAAGCGGCACTACAAGATGAATAGAAATGTATCTGTAGATGAGAGTTGGAAGGAAAAGAGTTTTCCTATGAGACCTTGTTGGGGAAAAAAAAGCTATTCAGTGTATATTTACAAAAGGAAAAATGGGACAGAAGAATGGTATCATTTGGCTAATTGCAGCATACATCTGGGAATCTGAAAAGAACTAAAAGATGTTCAGCGTCTTAAAAAAACAAAGCAATATGTTTCCCAGGTTACTAGCCTATAAAACAAAAAGCCCGCACAATAATGAACTCAGACGCTACACTACTCCATGATGGTCTGCACTGGGTTGAAAGTGCCGAATGGAACTTTAAAGTAATAGAGAACATAAAATACAGGGGAGAAGGGAAAAAGAGAGGAGAGAGGAGGAAAGCGTTCTCTTACAGAAGACTTCCCAGTGACTCCTGCACACACACTTCCCTCACCTGGACTAAGAGCTGCTTTCAGCTAATCCAGCCACGGTCTTTCTTTCATCTCAACTGTCACTGACCTGAGGCTGTCCGCTGTCAGATGGCACCTGCCATGTGTCGGACAATATTTTTTTTTTTTTTAGACTCAATTAAAACAAACTTGGTTCCACCCAAGAGGCATCCTGCCCCAGCTGCACTTCTGCTCTGATGTACACTCTGTTCCAACCCTACTGGAGAAAATAAAAGAACTGAGGGTGGAAAGACACCCTCTTCTTTAATTAAAATCATTTGTATCATGTAAAGTACTCACGACAGAAGCCAGAGAGGCTTATGAATATCAGCTGAAATCAGTCTCACAGAGCAAGGGCCAATATTTGCATTTCTATTGCTTAACACTGTTTGGGTTGGGAATTATAGCAGTTTTCTGATTAACTACCTGCAGGCATGCACCAGTTTGACCTTTTGCATGCTAAATTGCATGCACTAAATTAAATTTTCCTCTCTCTCTTGCTGAGATAAACAAGGCCAGTTACATGACTCAGGCTGCCCTTTTCCTCCTGCCATTCCATATGCAAAGTCAATCCTAGCCAGTTAATCCTCTAATTTAAGAGCAGGCTTCTGAATTTTTGTAAGTGATTAGAAGGATTTCGTTTCTTCCAAGCAGTTGTGGGTCAATAATTTGTATTCAGAAATAAATGTAAGTAGCTTCATAATAATGTAAGTTTCCTAATAACAGATTTGCATGAGCACTTCAGAGGTAAGTGAAAGAGCAATGTCCATTATTATCTCTTTATAAATTTGATGAAACAATGTCATCAGCTACAATAGCTACTTAGCATACTTCTCCAGAGAACATGGGAGGAAACAAAAAGGTGGAGGAGAAAAGACCACGTTCAGCAGGTGATCAGTTGTCTTTTTGTATAGATAATAGATTAGGGACTCTTCGATTAAGTCCAGCTATTCATAGTTTTCAAATGCTAGTAACTAATTTGAGAGATATTTAAATCGCATCATTACTCAGACATTCTCATTACATTCTCAAGTGAAATGATGCAAATCAGGGACAGCCTTCCTGAAAACAGATGAAGTTATTCTGAGCCCAACCACACAGGCTTAGTAGTACTTATTCCCCAACAAATCATGAGGAAATGTAGTCAATTTACAGACTACATTTCTGAATTTACACAGACGAAGATTACAGGGAAAGTAACAGGTCAGGGTCATGTGAAAGAAAACAAAAATCTGTCATTTTTCTCAGTAGGAACTAGAAAAGATTTGTATCATTCTAAGATGTGTTACACGTTATTCTATGGTGAAATAAGAAAATTTGGTTGCTACACTAAAACAGAGAAAAGGACTTGATGCTTTGTATCTTAGATTACATCACCTCCGAAAGGAAATACTCCTTGCTTGTCTGTGCAAAGACAATTTCAGATCCTGGCTTCTTTCAATGAGTAGAATAGGAAGCAGTCATAATTTCCCAATGGAGAACATCAGGTGTCCCCCACAAAGTTTACTGTTGTTGCTGTGGTGCAATGAAAGTTTAAGTTAAGTTCTGTTGCCATATCATGGCTCATAGAAAACACCAGGTCCCCATTCAGTCCAGTCATGGCCAGTTCAGCAGCAAACAGTATACTCTTGGAAGCTCTAGTGGTGACTGGCTAAGCCTCGGCTAACTGCAGTGATGTACCATCAGTTCCCAAAGCCTTGTAGTCAGACCTAAACTTCAGAAGAATACCCGCTGTAACAGAGACCCCATGTTTCTCAAATCAATCAGCTCAGGACCTTTCAAAACTTTTAACAGAATGGGTTCTTCTGGAAAAATGGTTTGCAAACGCCATTCACTATCACTCTGACAAACTCTTGTTGCAAACTCCTCTCTCCTCTCTTTTATAATAACACATAAAACAGTAATACACTTGCAGTTTACAGCAACTGTTTCCACAGAGAAAAGTTGATGGGAAAGCATTTATGTGGGTTTTTTTGATGTTTTGATGAAGATTTTTTTTAACTTTGAGTTAAATATTTTGTCTTTTTTTCAAAGGATTGAGGCGGCCTAATTTTGCTCTACACTTCATCTACCCCTTCCGCACAGATTCTCTCAGTGAGAAACAGAAGAAGAACCAGCATGACATGACTAAATATTTCTCCTTCAGTCACAAACCACAATTTGAAAATTTCAGCTCTGATTACCTGATATACACAAAAGCAGATGTATCCTGTATATTTACCATGACTGCATTAACATTTATAGGACATAACTATTTGCTTATACCAGTCACTGTTAAATTTTACTGGCTCCTTTTTATTAGTATGTATCTGTGGGGTAAAAAGACTTCTGAATTGATCAAAAGAAACCAATTACCATGCAAGAGGATGTTTTAAACTCAAAGAGTATTTCCCATTTGTTACATGGATCATCTGCCATTTATTCAAGAACATAATGGCATATATGATCAGTTCCTTGTTGAGTCAAGATGTATAGGTATAAATCTTCATGATCCTTTAAATACCACCTATACGGAGGTATTGTTTTTCTCTGTATAGTTTTGCAAAGACATTCTGAATGTACCTGCTGTAAGAAAAGAAACTATTTTTCTTAATTTGGCAAATCTGAGAACAGAGCCAAATGAAAGTGTCATATTCCTACCATATACTGCACAAAGCTCAGCTGTCTTGAACATGAGTTGCGCTTGCTCATCCTAGAAAATGGTTTGGCCAAGAGTTTACTGCTTTGTTATCATGGCCAAGCTAGCTGTTGTAGAGACTGTGAAGTCAGAGATAAATGATCCTTCTCTCTGTTTAACAAAAGTTATTCTCAAAAGGAAAAAAAGTGATGGTTTGATTGGTGTCTAGTTGCTCCACTACAGTACATGTTCATAAACATTTCTTTTTATTAAGCAGTGTACATCAAAAGCCATGCTTCATTTATTGTATGTGAACATACATGTAATTTGCATCAGCCATAGATGCCCATAGATACCATAATGCATAAAGCAACAAAACCAAAACCCAGACACTGTGCACTACATTAGAACAGGCAGAGCAAATTTCTAGGAGATATCAGTACTGGAAATAAAAGAGAAGTCGCATTTCTCAAGGTCATATCCCATGAGTTCAAGTTCAAAGATTCCACGAAACAACCCTTGCTGGGTTATATAAGCATTAGGTGAAGGGACCAGAAGGGAAAGGGACTAGCTGACCCTCAATGAAAATAATTTCAAAAGGCAAATAATTCAGACAAACTGATGGTAATCAGCAGAGCTGGGAGAAAGAGATAAGATTCACTTGGGAAATTCTCCTAGATACCCATCATAATTTGTTTAGTCCATAGTTCAGTGTTCTTGGTATAGTTTCACATCATTCTCCTTCTCTATTATACCAAGAGACAATAAAATCTGTGTCTTCTAACTCATCACTTTCAATTTTGTAAAAGATCTTTACTAGGTCCATATACCAGAATCATACTGAGCAAAGCTCTTTGACATGTTTTCACATATATTTGTAGGTATGCATATGTGTACACAAAGTAAAGCCTTACACAGTTTTATAATCCATATTATTGCATCTATTGTGTATGTACATATAGCGCATTAAACTTGAATTGTGTTGTCGAATGTTTCGTAATATCCTAATTTTAGTTTGTAAACATTGAAGCAGTACTTGCTTCTATAAAGCAAGGTAACAGAAACTATAGAAGTAATTAAATAAATAGTAATATAAAAATATTTTCCTTTATATTCTCATTGCATTACTTCTGTAATATGTTATAGCTATGTGGTACATATTTTTCTGCCTGTAGGGTATACCTAAACCATTTCTAGATCTCAAAGAGAATCCTGTCAGGGGCCTGGGGCACATGGTTGTCCCAGGAACCACCCAGAAGTAGCCTTTGAGGGAGTAACAGAAACACACAGATTTTAACATTGAAGCAGGATGCACACATTATTTCATTCCAGACCTCTCCTCCCACCACTTTTCACATATGCTTGCACTTCTGACCTGAGCCTCCAGCAGTGTGTGGGGAATTTATACCATATACCACAATGTAACTGTGTTCCCTAAAAAAGCTATTGCCTGGTGCATCTCTTTTTTCTTTTTTGTTCTCTTTTTTTTTTTTTTTTTGGGGGGGGGGGGCGGGGGGGGGGGGGGAGGCATCCTTTTGCAATGGAAATAAATTATTACAGGTCTTGGGTTCTGTTTCACTTTGGCTTTGTTAATTAGCCACAGGTGGGGCCAGTATCCTTTCACACCAGTCTCTCAGACCCCAGGTTGAAAGTCAAAAGAGCTTTAGCCTCTTGAGTAATATCTTGATTACTTGATAGCTCCAGCAGCTGAGAGATTTGTTTCCACAGTTGGCTCCTGATAGTCTTACACAAGGAGACTGAAACTGAATAAACAGAGGATGGTATCTTGGGCCTATGGAAATTAATGACAAACCTCTCATTGACTTCAAATAGCCAGAAATTTTAGTTTAGGCTTCCAGGACAGCACAGAAGGTCTGAGCAGTTCCTTCAACACTGATCAGTTTTTCCCCTTTCACTTTTCTCTTTTCTTCCACTGAATTCCTTAGAATTGGATAGGGCAGAAGTATTTCCTTCTGTGGCACCAAGATTTATATATGAAAATATTACACCAAAAGGATCCACAAAATGCTTCCAATATTTCCAAGCACTGGCATACGCAATTCTGTCCTGGAAGTGAATGTGAAAAGGTACAACCACTTAACTTTTGTCTTGCAGGAAATAAGTGCCCATAGGGAATATGTACTTTTCTGAGAAGGGTAACTTTCTTCTTAAGCAAACAAGGTGAAGAGAACTGGATCAGGGGATTAGCAGCATAGGTAAAATTAACTTCTGCTGTCCCCATGATAAGGAACCAGCCATTCTTAATAGAGGAAGGAAGGCTCATAGAGCTATCCGCCTGCGGTCAGATCTCCAAGATGAGTGCCCACTTTTTGCCTGTGCCTAAAGATGGCCTGAGATGCAAGTAAAGCAAAGAACTGGAAGAGGATATACCCAGATTTCTTTCTAACCTTCCTACCTTCTTGCTTCCAATGATCTCTTACCTTTCCTTTTCCTCAACTTCCCCACCAGAAAAATGGGGATAATTCTGTCCACTTCCTAGGAATATTAAGACCATGACTCCGAACAAAGTCATAATCTTGGTGTGCTAAGCACAGCGTACACCAGCATACAAGTGTGATCCTCAGATATTTTGCGGTTTTAATTAGCAATATAAAGGGTGACAGGGAAGAGCAATAAGCTCAATTTCTCTGCAGATAGAGAACTGTAGAGAACTTGTTAAGTAACCTACATAGGAACATAAAGGAGTTGTGGAAGCATCAGGAATTTAACATAGATCTCCAGAAAATCAGTTCAGTTCTTTCACCATGGAGCGTGTTACTATGGAGAAATAACTTTCATCTCTATCGCAGACTTTTGGCATAAGACTGAACAAGCAGCAAAACTCCCATTTATTCTGAAAAAGAAGGACAGAGCACATAATACTTTCTTTCAAGAGGTGTAAGCTGCCAAGTGAAGAGCAAAAATGCAGAATTAGCATGTGATTTAATACTATCACTGTGCTAAAAAAAAATGAATCCCATGCCATTTAAAGCTTTTTTTTTGCAGGCACATTTTTGTTTCTTACATATGGATCTTGGCAATTAGGGACTAAGTAAGTTCCAACCAGTGAAATTCAAACTGTGCAGAGCAAGGTATATGAGGTGATGGTAGGAGTTAATAAGCTAAAGGACAAGCTAACACTGCAAAGCATGACCTTTGACAAGGGGGTCAGAAGTCACAGGGCAAATCTAGAAACAGACTGGCTCTTTAAGGCTTCTCACTAGGCTACAGGAGCGAGCTCTACCTGCTCTATTCATTTCTGTCTGGAAATGAAAAAAATCTTCAGTTTCACTTAAGCTGTAATGACTGCTTCAGCTTCTGCCGTAGACAGACATTAGGCTGTGATAAGCTCTCATTTAGGCTACAAGGTTGGCCATGTCAAAGGAGAATTAACAGAAGAAAGAAGAAATAGATGCTATGTTTTCCCAGTTATAAAACTGAGGCTTTCACTCATACACATTCTTAGATTAGTCAGCTGTCCTTAAAGGCCAGCATCCTTCACTTTCTATAAACACTTTAGTGAAAGCTTGGGAAGAGACCAACTTTAAGCTCAAATATCTGATTATGTGCAAATACTTCTATACCATGTTTTCAAGTATACGACTAAGCCTTAACGACCTGAATTTAACTTTGATTTTGAGAGTCAAACACACAGTTCCATAATAGCATTATTGCTGCTTAAATACTTGCATCGCCAACATGGGAACAGAGATGGCCTCACCCGACTCCCGAAGCTAGCCAGAGCAGTGGAAATTATGAATATTTTTCATGGAAGTGACTGCAAATTAACTCAGAACAAGAATATTCACTCATGTAACTGACAACTAATTTTGAAATAATGAATGCATTTAAGAGTAACACAGTTTTTAATTGCAAGCCTATGAAGGGAAAAATAAGCAGCGTGCTGAATAAATTGTTCGTTCTGAATGATTCATCCAGACCTAATAACTATCCGTCTCTACAAATATTGTCATAAGGCGTAATCAGCTGGTATAAAACACCAGAAAGAAATGAGCCTCAGAAAAGCGAAGTACTATTACTGCAGTGTCAGTACCAAAGGACAGACTTCATAACTCTCTGTAAACCCTCCCTAGCTGCAGATGCCCCTGCAAGAGCAGAGTTTAAACTGCATTTTGCTGCCATGCATCATGGCTGAGACCCACACAGCTGAATTATCTTTTGACCCTAAAGGCAGCATGAGGCTCCTCCCCTCCTCTCATTTTTCCCCCTTCTCTTTGGAAACCCAGAACCAGAGGCGTGGGGGGAACTCTCTGACCCAAATTGCTGCGTGAGCAAAGCGTACAGGCTAAACACCGCTGCTATATATGGGCTGGGGGCAGAGATGATGGGCCTGTCTCAAAAGATCCCCCAACCATCATGTCTGAGAGCTCCTCTCGGGCGTTCTCAGCCTAAACATTTTATGGAGCGTGGGGTCAGAGGTCACCAACTGTCAAAACACAGCACAAGTCACACCACACGCTGGCGAGGAAACTAAGCAGACGGCAAAGGCGGAGTTCAGGGGCTGCACTTCTTAATGCATGCCGCAAACAGTAAAGCCGCCCTTAAAAAGTAACAGGCTTTTTCCCCTAAATCTTTCTGATTTTTACAAGTTGAGCTCAAAGTTAAGGGGGCATGAGTTTTAAAAGATCAATGCACATGTGGAATTTAACTATTCTAAATGTCTTTTTTTTTTTTTAATGGAGGGAAACAACCACCAAACTTTGAACCGCCAAATTTAACCAGCAGCAAACTCCAAAGCACCAGGTGGTTTCATAAACCCAAAGGTTCATAAATCTTTTCTTTAAAGTTTCCAATTTCAAAAAAGAGTTTGTTTTCTTTGCGGTTATTTTTCAATTTTTCTCCTTCCCCCCCTTTTTTTCCTGCCTTTGGGCAGATGACCTGCCAACCCCTGACAGCCTTTTAAGCTCGCCGTGCTGGCTCCTGCTGACACTGCCGGAGACAGGCTGCCCGCTCGCGGGGCAGCAGGCTGCGGGCATGACTTCATCCACCACAAGGAATCGCTGGGAAAGGGGCTGCACAGGGGAGCTGCGGTTTCTATTTTTAAACACTGCCTGTCGCATAGCTCAAAAGAGTGCGAAGAGTTCAAGCGTTCAGTGAAGCTGTTCTCCCCGCTGCTTGGGCCTTTAAAATAGTAATAATAATCAGGGAAGAATAGTCATCAGTCTCCTCAGTGTACAGCCCATGGGCCACCTACAGTCCACCAGAGCAATACACCTGTCCTGTGGGGCAACTTGGGAGACTGCCAAGTGCAAGCAGGGAGTTCAGGGTCGGATGAATCACTAATGGCATTTGTTTGGCGCAGGCCAAGGCATCTTCAGGAAAGATGGCAGTTGGGAATACTCTTCTGCTATAACCAGAGCAAATCAACTGCCCTGCACCTCTGCTTCTGCTGTATGTGAATTGCCACTTAGAAATGCAGCTGTCAGGCATAGCGTGAGATCCTCTTGCAGCCAGAACCTGCTGGTAGCTGTTCTGTTTGCAGGAGCATATAGGGGTTTACCTGTGTATACAGTGGAGCATGTGAGCAAGTACACTTCCAGGAAGCACCAAACCTTCTGTAGTTTCTGTGATGTAAGAAGAGCAGCACTGCCATATGCAATCCTCCTCTAACATTAAAAGAAGTCAGCCAAAAAGGCTGGATACTGCTCATGTAGATGCTACTCTGTAATCAAGACATATGCATACACATGGTCATCTAATCTTCTCAAACTGTCAGAAAATAAAGCAGCAAGGATGGAAGAAATGGTCATAGACTTCTGGCTTCTTTCTTTGTTTCCTAATTACACCTCTAAAAACAGCTCACTTTCACACATGCCTCAAATCATACAATCACAAAATCTTTCAGGTTGGAAGGGCCTCAGAGGTGACCTAGTCAAACCCCTGACAGCGGCCAGCTCCTTCTGCTCCACACATTCTCCTGCAGAAAGGCAGCATGGAGAGAGGGTCGCCAGAACAGCTGTGGAATCACTAACTCACTTGCTTTACCTAAGCCAGACATGTGGGAATCTTCAGCCCCTTACCACCTGTCTTTAGAAATAGCACCCAACACAGAGACCCACACATGGCTCGGTAGAGACTCATCACACACAACTGCTCAACTATATCACAGGTCTGGGTGAGGGTAGGTTATTAAATCCCCAGCCATTTGATGGGTGAGGGTGTTGTTCAGTCAGATTCAGTACAGAAATTGTATTACACCTCCTTAAACATGACTTAGTTAATAATAGCATTCAGATAAATATCACCCACTATTACTGATGAAGCTAATGCGGCAATTACGTATGTTGTGGAATATGACCAAGGCCACACAGGAAGCCTAGATCAGTATCAGAGCTGATTACACAGCACAGGCTTGGCCTAAGTACCCTAGCCCCTTCTGTAGTTCAGAATATTCAACTGCCCACCTCTGTGGCCTGAACCACACTAGCTGATGGGATATGGTACTGGCCCAGATACATGAAGCTGGGTGAAGCAGTGGTTTAGATACCAGCAAGAGTCACACAAGCATTTGTTGCCAGTCCTTCAGCTGGGCAATACTATTTCCTCTGAATAAGTGTTCCTTACTTTTTGTTGGAGCTTTCTTTTGCCCACTTTCATCCCATGCCTTTATCCACCTCACATATACAAACATATACATGCTTTGCCAGAAAATCAAACAAAATTATCACTTTGTTTTTTAAAGGGAAACAAGAAGAGCTTTCTTGTTTTTCATGTTTTATGCTGTTGTAACTGCATTTGGTACAGTCCCATGAGCAGACCATCCAACAATAATGACTAAATCTCCTTTTCTTTTATTTTGTAGGCTATTTAGGAGCTATTCGGAGCTGTAACCACAGTTATCCAGACAGCTCCCACCACATACATGTGGTATTATTTACTCAGCCTCCTGATTCATTAAATGTATTTCCAGCTCCTAAGAGGTTTATTATTATCCCTCTGTGGCATCTTCATATTGATTATAATCTTAAAATTCTCTGCTGGAGATCAATGAGTATCCACTAAATTAGGTGACAGTTGATGGGTATAAAATTGAAACACTGCAACTATTTGCTGTCTACAGCCATCAAAGTAATAAAGAGATTCAATCTCTCCTCACTCACTCTCTAGAGCTAGCTCTAATTCTGTGTTGAACTGCAGGGAAAGAAACAGGAGAGTAGACAACCGGTAGGTAACAGTCCTAAAGCTAGCTAGTTAGCAATGGCAAATGCGGCGTCTAAAATCTTCCAGCATAGTGGTCAGCATGACAAAGAAGCTATTCTTTTCTACCATAGCTCCTACAAAACCTGGATCCAGTCTTCCCTTAACTCAGAAGTCTTAAAGTATTGCTTTCTTGATCCTGTATCTCTGGGAATTATGGACCTTGTTGAGAAACAGCTCTCAGGCTAAGCAAAAGAGATGATTTGGGCTCCTAAGCAGAAGGCAACACTATCATGAACGAGTTGAAACCATAGACTCCTCATTAATAGAATTCATGCTTCAGCTTTCAAAACTGTGCCTGACCATCAGGTTTGTCTGGATTCATTATTACTCACACACAGTTAAGAGCAATTGTCAGATAGGATTTTTTCTTTCTCTTTCTTTGACTGGCCAAATTCCAAAGTGACTGCTAGATCTGGATTTGGCAGTAGGGGTCCATGGCTGTGCTAGTATCTTAAATACCTCTGGCCCAGATTGTCCTTAAGACTATCTGAAAAACGTTCCTGGGTTCCAACTGCAGCAAGCCAGTTCCCAAGATAGAAAGTACTCTGGGCAGAACATCAACCAATATTTTGTATTGACTATTTCTTTTAAATATATGAAAATCTCTAGTCCTTATCTTTTCAGCCTTAAATAGACTCATCTAGTCATATATATATGAAGAGTCCCTTCTCATTCCACCACATGCTGTGATAAAACTTCTGAGCAGGATCTCAGACCTGACAGAATGCAGGCTGTATCTTGGTGGGGCTAGGCTTGGATATGGGACTCAAGTTTCCAGAGTCATCCAGCAACCTAGAGAGCTGACACCCTGAGGGGATGATGCATGCCTCTTCTTTTTTATGAAGTCTGTTCCAAAAAATATCAGAGTAGCTTGTAGCAAACAGCTTCAAGGGAATGTGACATATAATTTTTATCCTGCCAAGAAAATATATACATCATTAATAATAAAGATTTGTTTGACTGATAGCATTTTTCAGAGTTATTAGCAGTGAGATAGATAACTATTCTCAGTTTTGCTAGATCCCTATGTTGATTTTGCCAAGATTAAAACAACAGGATAAAGCAACATAATACTTCCAATAGTTAAAATTCTTAACTAAAATCACAAATTAAAATAAGCTAAGAAGGCTTTGCCAGAGAAACAAATATATTTCAGGTTCTTGAATAGTGGATCAAAGTCATAGGTAAATGATTTCCCTATTACCTGCCATGTTCATGCAGGCAACATTCGTTAGCACCAAGTTTATAAATGCAGCAAAAAATACTTAGGTCCTTATAATTCCCTCTATCATTTCTTTGCCAAACCCTGCCAGTGTTGTTCAAAACAGTAGGTTTCACTACCATTTCAAAGTAAGGATCTGAAAGTTGGTTCTCTTCTAAATCTACAGGAGTACGCTTTAGAAGGGCAGCTGTACCAACCTGCATCCCACAGATTGTACTAATTCACTATCATACCAAGACTCTCCTAGGAAAGACCATAGCATTTTTCTAACACCGGCCATAGGATCATGTATACTAAGTATATCATGACCTACTGAAAAACCTGGTTCAAGTTCACTTGACAATATGCTAAGATTAGCTGGTCTTCCATTAACAGAAAATACAGTAGGAAAGAAACAAGAGTCCAAGTGATGGGGATAAGAGCAGCTAGATGACTTATTTCATTGTTTTCATAGGACCTTACTCTGTCAAAAGCATTACAAATCAACATGGAGTGGCCTACTGATTTTTCCTGTACCTTTAACTGAGCCTGACAGCCATTATGTGGAGTGAGCCTCTGAACTGGGTTTGCATTCACCCATGCTTGTATGGGATGTTTTTAGGTATGCACATGGCTAGACATATTTGTGCCACAAATTTCTGGACTGATCTAGACCATGTCCAGAAGCAAATGAGGTATGCATGTGAGTTGCATGCATTACGTGCATTATTACATCTAGATACATGAACACAGGTGGCAGGCTAATGGATTTTGGGAGGGTAAACAACCTTTGTCTTGTAGCAGAAAGTAGTATGCTTCTCATGTGGTGTCATAGTAGGTGAGGAACAGAAAGGATATAGAGTTGAGAAAGGAAAACCAAAGCCAGTACAAATGAAATAGGGTTGTATGATCTGTGGATGATTCTACAGGATTTAAAATAGAGATGTAGAATGGAGCATATGTTTTACGTGCAACCTTTATGCACGTGACCTATGATGACCTATGCCTTTGGGTATAGTAAAGTCATACTCCATTAAGGTTACAGAAATAGTCCCATTTCAAAAGATATTGGAAGATACAATGTTAAAATTCTTCCTGCAGAAATAGTGACATATGCACTATTGATTTTATCCCAAACCTCTAACACAAGTTCCACAATCCCTTAGAGTTATCACAAAACAGAAACATTAGGGCCATCTCCCTACAGAAAACACAACAAATAGAAACACTAGCAGCATATTTTTCTGAAGGGATTTATACTAACTATGGACTTTTTTCTTCCACTGTCATTTTAAGGCATGTATGTGTAATGCAGTCCTGGATAATGTGAGAGCAATTGTGTCTGCTTTTATTCAGAGGCTAGCAGGCCTTTCTGACCTGACGTTCTTAGGAAAAAACCTTCAGACTATCATATGCCTCCACAAAATCTTCAGTGGAGAGCACTGAACACTGTCATGGGCCTGCCAGATAAGCTAGCTGTATCTGTTGCTGACCGATACTTTTACTCTTCTTTTTTAAAAAACCTGCAGATTTCATTTCAGAAGGCAAAAGGCAATTTGAAATTCTCTCCAGTTGTCAAGGATTTTTGTTTTCTTTTTTCCACCTCCAAGATTCATGTCCCGAATAGAAGAAAATAGAGACAAAAATATGAAAATATTAAACAACAACAACAAAAAAGCCTTTAAAAGATACAAGGGATCTAAATTAAAAACCATTGTGAAGTGAAAGGTGGCTGGAGGGAATGTGCAAGAACAGTCAGTTACTGCTGGCATGTTTACAGGCTTTGAAGGTTCTTCACATCTAGCTCAGTGAGAACGGTTAACAGCAGCTCCACCTCACACTAAGGTTTTATGGAATTAATGAAGTCTTTATTAAACCAAATACCTTCAGTTTCTATTTTTGCCAATGTAGCTACAAAACCTTCACACTTGTCCATACATGGTAGAGAGTAAAACTGGAGCACAGCAAAAATGACTGACCACTTTGCCTTTCCATTCTTGGGATCACCGCTATTTCTAATAAGGAAATCAATTCATTTCTACTGACACTGTTTAAAATGAAAGTTGTTTGTTTGTTTTTTTAACAGCCATAGATTTCTGGCATGCATCCAACCACGTAGGAAAGAAGATTTTGTGGAAGATAAACTGACTACCACAGGAAGAATTTTGGAGATTACTTTATCTGATTTACCTAAAGATGATTTATCTCCAGAACAAGTCTGGTGTAAATTGAAAAAAACTACTACTACCTGGTCATCCTATTTCAATCATTTGGAATCCTCATCTCACAGCCACCTGCAAATAATGGATCCAGCTACAGGATCTGTCTACACACGTACTCAAGAGCCATAATGGCAAAACATGTTGCAATCTGATACCACACTGTTTCTCTCACAAAATTTTGCAAGCCAACATGCAATACCTTTTTGCTTTACTGTTATAAAGACAAGAAAGAAACATTAAAAAACTGAGAGCTTCTGTTCCATGATCATCTTTAATTGTAACTTGACTCTCTTTCTCCCACACACATACAAAATACTTTTTATTATAAGATTTAGAGAAGTATTACAGGTTAGAAATCTTTAACATTATGATTGCACCCCTCACAACAAATGTGAATGTAAAAATATATTACTTTTGATACAGGTGTCTCCTCCACTTTTTAAAGATTGATTTAAAGACTCATAAGGTTAAGGAGGTTGACAGGATACATGCTAAGAAAAGCAGAATTTTTGTAGAAAATGTGTGGCAGGTTGGGTTTGGGTTTTTTTTTAAGGAAAGAATGTCATAATCTGAGTAAAACTTCAGTCCTTTACTAAGAATTACTTTTAGTCTATAATGTAAAAAAAATTAACTCCCTCTATTTAGCATATTCATTTTTATGAAGGATACAAACCAGTTAATTTTACTCGCTATGAACAATTGATCTTTTCTGGTGTCTACAAGGTAGGATGGTATTGATATGTTTCACAGGTATAAAGCCAAACACTGTTGAAATATGCTCCACAGGGAATATTAGCCTCAAGCTTTGAAACCAGAGCCAAAACAGAAAAGCTGTAAGGAGAAAGTGATGCAAAGACTGTGCTGTGCTCCACTCCCTCTTATTGGTTTGCTGTTGTGGTTTGCTGTTTTTTTTTTCCCCCCAACGAACATTGTAACAATGTCGAAGACTTCATCCCTTGGGAAAGGCTGTGTTTGAAGTAGCTCAAATAATAATTTTAGAATCACACTTCAAAAAAATAAAGTAAAATACATAGATCACAATGAAAAAGCATAAAGACATCAGGGATGGTTATGTGTAAGCTGCTGAGCAGTGGAAGTGTCTCCTATGTCTTGAAGTTTAATGAACACACTGCACTGGATGGCACTAATGAAGGGTCTGGAGAAAAACAGGTAACCACTCCTTTAACTCTTCCTATCTACACAAAATCTATGGCTAACGTAACAAGTTGCACAGTATATCTGACACTACTGCTCTTGCTCAGTCACGAAGCTATACCACGTCAGCCATTTATAATGACTAGGCACTTCCAATAATGGCAATGTCATGACATTTCCATGATGACTTTGGCCTCAGCTCTGTAAATCCCACAAGATTAAGTTACAGATTGAGGATTTAGGAAATGAGTAAGAAAGCTCTAAAGGAGAAAAGCTGTGATTACATGCAAATATATTCATTAGAGAAGAGATTGAACAGAAATGCACCTTCAATATTTTTTTAATGAATTTTTAAACATACAAATGTGCTGCAGGCATGCAATTTAATGTATTTGACCTTTTAAGGAGTGGTTAGCAATGTTTGCTACCAAAAAGTTTTCTTGACTATAGTTTTTTCTATTTCTGTTTAAAAATGTTTACTTCAAACTCTTCAGCTGCTTTAATTTTTATTAACAATCATTTATTTCTTCTTTGTTCATATTACTGGATGTCCAATATAGCTATTATATAGGTATAAGAGAATCCTACCAGATACCCTGGGGTAGCTGACAGCCTCTGCAGAGAACATACCATGGGCTGTGCCTGCTGTATTTATCTGTGTGCGTTTCCACACATTTTTCACCATGTAACATACATTTCTTTTTAATAGCACAGAACACATAGTCACAGAATAACTCCTTTCACATTTTTTCCCCAAAGAAAACATTTTAGCTTTAGGAAGGAGGTGGATGCATTTTACTAAAGCAATTTCACATGTCTTCTAAAAATCTGTATCAATATTAATTTCTAGCCTGGGTTCAATAAATATGACAAGCTTAATTAAAATATCTACAAAATGTGGTAGATTGGAAAAATAATTCTGATGAGATACTAAACAAGATTTGAGGTTCCAAATTTCCTATGGGTCAGGAGATGCCAATACGTATACACCTCACCACTTCAATATTTTTAATTATTTACTTTTATTTAGGTATTAGGTTTAGAGACAGTAACAAACAAATGAAGAGAAGAAAATGTGTTAGGTTTTGGAATCAGCAAGAGAAACGTCTGACAGTATGCTTCCTTAAAGACAATTAAGTAAAGGTCACATTGTTTCAGTATCACTTCTATCCCACTATGAAATGGAGAATTTTGAGCAGCAACATGCATTCCTCCCTCTGATAAGTGCACAACTAAAAGTGAGATCCTTCCAAAGAACCTAGAATATCAGCACTGATCTCTGCCTGCTATTTAGCTTTCAGCTAATACCACACCCCCAAAAAAATTTTCTACTCACCTCTTCCTCTCCATTCAATCCTTACGTACATATCAGAAATTATCTAACTAGAAAGTATTTCACATAAGGAGGAAAAATGCATCTTCAGGAAGCTGCACCTTTTCTAAAGCACAGGACAAAATCTCCATTTGCCATTTCGGGATACTATCCATTAGTAAAATCAAACACTGCATGCCAAAACAGAAGCATATTTACCACAACCCTTGGAAACACCTAGCTATTGAAATGTGCTCAAAATCTCCATGTACACTTCAGTGCTCTCTTCAATGTATTTGTAATTTGTAATTTAAAAAAAAAAAAACCTCTTACTTTTACAGACTCTAGTTCCACAAAGCACTTAAGGAAATGTTTTTCCACTGATGCATTTATCCATAGAACTAAAAATACGCAAATATTTAAACCAGGTTCCTATTTCTCCTATTCCTCACTTGTTGGCAGGAAAATTGCAGCCTTCTGATGGCAATTTTAGAGTTTATTACCTTTTATTAGAAGTGTGTTACACAAATATAATACTTAATACCAATAATTACCCTGCCCACTAGTAAGTTCCACTGTGGCATGCCTGCCCTAAGTAAATTCTTGAAACTCATTCTACTTTATCCTGAAGAACGATCAGCTGAAATTGTGATTTTATGGAGAACAACTTACTGATTTTAGCAGAACGTGGTCAAGGGAAATACATCAGAAATAAAAGCAAATGTATGGGAAAATAAGCAAAAAACATACAAACTGTTTAAATCACTAGGTCTTCAGCCTTTGGAGTTATGATATTCAATATGCCTCAGAATCAAGCATACTTTTTCCTGTAGCTAAGACAGAGCATTTCAGTGATGTTTTTATAGCAGTAACTGTATATTATAGGTCAAAGTGTGCAAATACTTACATGCTTGTAATACTTCTCCATTTGGAGTGGACTGTAACTTACAGCTTTGGAAATCAGGCCAACTATGGCCTGGCATGTAATTGCACCATCCCAGAAGTAGAATAAAACTCAAACTGGATAGACAGAAGAAGCTGTCACAACTGCTCAAATCCTCAACTGTACAGCAATTCTCCCAGGAAACTATTTTAAAAATTTTTTGGAGGGTGGAGGTTCCCCTTATTTGTCTTTACCATTAAAATCACTAGTTTTCAAGCCCTGAAAAAGGAAAATTGAATTTAAGGTATAGGATAAATAATATTGCAGCCATATGACATGAAATGCTGAACCAGCACAGGCTCACTCTGCCACTTCACATTTATACAAAAAGTTTTGTACGATATCTTTGTCCTAGCAGATGTCAGATCATTATCATCCAACCTCCACCAGTCAGATAAATCTGGCATCAAGTATCAAGCCAGGATAAGTACCATAACGTGGTCTCTCGATAATTCAACTGAAGTGCCATAATGCAGTTATGTGGGATCCAGATCAAATTTATATTGCCAGGTTATTTGATAATACACAGATACAGCATTAGTGAACACAGAGCCACAAGCTTCAAACAACTTCCAAGTATCAGGGCCAATATATACTAGCTAGCATCTACTCCATTCTTTGCAAATTCCGTTGGTTTATTTTGGCTATCGGTAGTTGGAATTCTACTTGGGATTCACACTTAATATTTCATGGTGCGCTTGGGCCTATGTCATCATAGTGGCACTGTTGATAAAAGATTTTTGAAACATGTTCTGCCATTTTAGTTTTACGTCTACTTCTGAAATTGTATGAAACCACATTGGTATTTAAACTAAAATTAAAAGTAAACTGAAAATCTCCCAAAGATTTTCACCTTTTTTTTTCTCCATATGGAATCATTTTCCCTTATGTTCCTATCTATTTTTTAGCAGCCTTCATGCAGAGATCACACTGAGAAAGTACTCAATCCCCATTTTGCTGTTTTTGCTGAGACAAACATTTGGAGAGAGAATGCTTTTTAATTCTGTTATTCCATCTATGAAGAAGATGGAGAGGATTTTACAGAATCCTAGAAAATCACTTCAATTTTGCACAAAAGTTTCATGGAGATTATAGGGAGTAATCAGAAAAAAACAAAATATTTGTCATTTGAAACTATCTATTATTCTGTTATAATAATCTATCTATCTATTATAAAATATTCTGGTTTTGTTCCTCCTCAAAATGTATTTTCCACATGTTTGAAAAGTTAGAGTGCTCTGAGGATTTGTTTTTGATCCAAATTAAATAGTTTTGTATCCTTCCAAAGCCAACCATTAAATGAAGTTGACTGGATAACTTTGTAAACTATCTATAAAAGGAAGACAAGAGCAACTATATTTTCAGTATCATGACTCTAACTTACATATGCAAAACAGGAACACGTAAAACCTTTTGTTTCATTGCGTATTGGAATAGTCAGACAATCAGATCACATATAGGAATATTTTTCTGCACATTCAGTTTTGAATGCTTAGTCATCTGCATACATAATTTGGGGATCGTCTTTTAAAAACATAGCCAAAAATTTGGCATTTCAAACTTCTGTATTAACTAACGTTCTGTTATTAAATACAGATACTTCCAGGTAAGAGAGAGACAAAATCAAGTGATATTAACCAATCTTTGATTCACCTACTTAAAATAAGTATTCTGCAAAGAGCTATTCTATTAGAAAAGATTTTTCATTCTGCTGTGGTAGCTATCCATCAGACAACACTTTGCACACCTCAAAAACTTTAAATAAAATAAAATGGAATAGGAATATTTGATCTTCCAGTACTGATCAATAATTCTTAATCAAAATGTGACAGTCTAACTCACGATCTGCAACCTGATATGAGGTGGAAGGATAAGATCATTGAGAAACAAGCACTAAATGCTGTTATCTGTAATGTTGATACGTCACATGTAATGCCCATGAAGCATGAGTAATGAGCTAAAAGCTATATAATAAAGTCTGCATATAGTAAGTCCATCTTTTGGCATATTGTTTACACTGGGTGGTAAAAATCTACTCATTTTAATTCCAGAAAAGCTCTTGAAGATAAAATGAACGTGATAATTTGAAAAAATACAAATTCAATTAAATTCCTAAGGCAAAAGTGAAAGACAAAGGGAGATGGAAACATACTGCTAATCACAGCTGTGCTTTGTAGTTCCTCAAGTTGTTCCGGGAGCTTTCCCCTCAGTACTGATGGCTGTCCAGCTATTTACAGTGCTGTCCTGAGCTACTGTCAGAATTAGGATATTAGGGGCTAGGATCAGCTTCTTTTACTAAGGTTCAGGGAACAGTCAGAGAAGATGTGATCCCAAGTTCCATATTACTTCTTTGGAAGATATAAACCCAGGCCATTTTCAAAAGGCAGAGGGGAGCATTTTCACCTACTTTCAAGTTTTTTTCAACTTTTAAATAGAACCCAATACCTAATTTGTAAAAGAAAATTAATCTTTGGACCTATTTATTTCTTGTTATTGTAACCTTTCCTCTCCTTTCTCTTCTCTCACCTCTGTTTTCTTTTTGGTGTTAGTAAGAAATGATGGTCTTCATTTAAAGTGCAGGTCTGAGAATCGGGAATTTTGTTTTTTGTTTTTTGTTTTTTTTTTTTTTCCCCAAAGACTTCCTGTGCAGCCACAAATAAACATCTTAACCTCTACACCACTTCTTACACCTGATAAAACAACTTTACCTTTATATTTATCTATTTTACAGAGTTTCTTCTCTCCTTCTGCCTATGATTCTTAATTGCTGACAATTTTAATCCAATCATGTTTGTAAAGTATTTGATGATTTCAGGATGAAAGCTGCAAGAGAAAAACAAAGTATATTATTTTGCGGTGGAACACTTTAAAACATCATGCAACAGTTTCAAATAAAGCACTCTTTCCTGTGATCTACATTTAAGGTGCTTGTCTACCCTTATACAGCAAGAGACAGGCTCTTCTTGAAGATAAGTCATATGAGGATCCTGACTTTAGCTGATGCTATCAGGCCTGAGAGGAGCTTCCCTCTCCAATAATGGTAAAGGGAGCCTAGGGAGTTTTGTGACTATCTTCCTTTGTTATCTAGCCCCTAACATTAATTGTGTGCCTTATTTTGGCATCACTACCAACCCCTCAAAATGCCAAGAAAAGCAGACTAGTAAATGAAAGAGCAAATGGTGGGTTGAGAAGTGTTCATTCCTTTTATTCACAGGGCTCTTCTAATATTATAAGATACCATGCTTTTTCAAGCTCACCTGTAATCTTATTGGGGAAGATTTTCAAACGAAGCTGAATTAAATCAAGATCATAAGCCATGTGGCTGTGGTTTAGAAGACATCTGGTTTTCTACAATCCATTCTAGAGTTTTGGCTGTGGCCCTATTCTAATTTTATTGCCTTCATCAGATTGCCACTTTTCCCTGCTGCAGGGAACAACTGCTTCATTTACTCAGCAGGGTCTCAATTTCCAAACAATATCCAGCCTCTAAGCAGAACAAACTGTTCTAGCAATCATCCTAGAACTTAGCAGATGTAGGCCACTTGCTACCAGTTTGGTTTATTGCCAAAGCATCTCTTTTTATTGCTTGCCAAAGGATGCCTTCCATGGTTTACCCCCTAAACACTCTACCTTTTTCTCCCTTGTTTATCATTACTTCAAGAATCATGTCCATAGTTATGAAATAATGAAGGATTCACGCTTACATACATACCTGTTCCACAAGTATGGAGCAAGTTGTCTAAAGGCAGGAAAACTCATTAACACTGTATACCTTATTCATTATAATCATCTAATTTGGAAAGTCTTTTCATGGGTAAATGGACCTGAGAAACAGATGAGAGATTACACATTTGCTAACATATTCATACAGATGAGCCTCACACAAGAAAACAGGGCCAACCTGCTGAGGCTAGTTTGTAGATTACCACAGACACATCAGTTCTGGAAACATACGACAGCATAGGTTTTGCATATGGTGGAAATGCACATCTTTTACGCAGAGAGTTTTCAAGTATAGAAAACAATTTCATGGTTTTGTAGAGGTGTTTTGGTTTTTTTTATAATAATGCTGCCTTATTCATGAAACATTTGTGATTAAACAGTAAACATATAACTTCTTCCTCTTTGTTGCAAATTATTACTTTTTTATATAAGAACTGCCCCCATTTCTCTAAACATCTCTCAGACTGAGGATCAGTTATATCATGATTTATGCTGTGTAATATCTTTTTTAACTGTATGGAGCTGAATGTCATATCTATAATTTTAGAGATAGTGACCTGTCTTTCCAGGAGCCTCTGTTCCCTTTCTCTGGATAAATTTCAGTACAAATTCTGCTGTTTCTCTCACTGTGGACACTGGAAAATATTGTTTGCCTCCCACAATTAGACAGAATATTAACATAAGGAAGCTTGGATGGCTAAAGAAACAAGGAAGGATGAGAAGACAGTTGTAGAGAGGGGGAACACTAGTCTAGCAACATTGAGAATACCTGTTTCAGAATTGACAACTGGAGCTTTCTAGGATCAATGGCATTTGCACCTCATTCAGGGCAAAATTTTGTCACTCTCTTCATCCAACCATACTTAGGATCCCACAGCTGAACTTGTTAATGAAATTCACTCTCAGAGTTAAAAATAAAAAACCAAAAAAATACTGAATATGAATGTGGAAGAAAGGCAATTTGATGTTTGTAATTATCGAGGTAAACTCCACGACCTGCTGAATGTATGCAAAATGGACCCTGGATGGTGTATATAAAAGTGTCATGTGCAGAGAATAAGAGCAAGTATTGAGACTTCTTTCTCGTAAAGCAAGTCATCATATAGGATCCCTACCATGAGCAACAAGGGGGCTTCACTGAAAGGTAAGACTTTTGCCATTCACTTGCTGATAACTTTTATATTTCTTTACATTTAAGTTGAATTACAAAGTAACTGAAATGTAACAGCTCTAGAAACTGAGGTCTTCCAGCCACCTAGTCTTCCAGTAATGGTGAAACCTGCCTCCACCTCAAATATTTAGTGTCCAAAGCTTGGAATTAGAAGGCAGCTTGATCCCTTTTTAACTCCATCTTTTGTCTCCTAAGACTAGCTTTGCATTGGGCAGTGTCACAGAAAATTGGCTCGAGGGACGTGACATCTGCACACGAAAGACTGGATCCAGACTGCTTTGCTACACCACTCAGAAGGCAATAGCTAAAAGTCGTTATCCACAAGTCTAGAAGTGATGTAGTAATTTTGAAGCGAATGTTTTCATAACCATCTTCAACTTTCTAAGCCAACAAGTCTCAGGTTTTCTTATTCATAGAATTATTCCCCAGAGCACTTTCCTAACTGCAGCATATGGCATGTACCTTGTTCATAGGGAAGGAGGAAGGCTTACTTCAATATTGTGTCAATGGACTTTTCTTGAATTTAGAGCTAGAAAGAAACTTATCACATGATAACATTAGGGACAGCTCTGCTGATTTATGGAGTACACTTTAATTTAGCATTTAAAATAAGTCTAGTGAACCAATATAGGTAGCAGGCCAGTTTCCGGAACTAAAACTCTCAGAGCAGAGAACGGTGTTCTTTGAATAAGTACATTCATTTACCAAATATTTGCTTTTAATTTTTTTCCATTGTTTTTCTGTGCATATTTTATTTCACCCAATAGAAAACTTGACTCAGTTAAGTTAATATTAAAGGTTTTAAATACATGAGGTTTTGTGGTTTAGATAATGAGAAGTCATCTATATCAGTTTCAGAAGCTCAGGAGAAAAGACAAAAGTTCTCTCTGATTTCTTAGCAGTAGACAATTTAGGGTTAAACTCTAAACAGCAAAGCAGCACAGCTGCTGGAAATCTTCTGAAGGAACTCCCAGTACAATCAAAACCTTAAGAGAATGACCTAACCACCCTCCCACAAAATTAATTTAAACTCCAAATGTTTGCAAAGAAAAGGACCTGTGGGAAGAGGAGGAGAAAAAAAAAAAGACCAATCTATTTTCCAAACTTATATATCTGTGCAAATATAATTATGTAACTATATTTACACTGTGAAGAAGTTTGATTTCTTTTCTTCCATTTATCACTATGTAATAAAGTCAGGCACAGTAGTAAGAGACTTCAGAATACAGTGTACACTGCAACACAGGTTACCTTGTCTCCTCAACTCTGTAGCAGGCTCTGCTATACAGTCAGGATGACAGACGGGAGAAAGGATAACAGAATTACAGTGCTTCCCTCCTCCATTGATTTTCAGCAGCCAGTACAGGGGGTACTCTGAGCCATGTGACAGCACAGCCAAAATCACCCAGCATCTGGCTCTGACAGCTACTTCTAAATGCACATACAAGTCAATGTGATTCCATTTTGGTTTGTTTTAAACCTGAATAGGTTTGTTGCTGGTGGTCCTTCTGGTGTCCAACATGCTCCTGACAAAGGAAGGAGTGACCTCCTTGCCAATCTGCCCCAATGGATCTGCCAATTGCCAAGTTTCCCTTGGAGAACTTTTTGACCGAGCAGTTGAACTTTCACACTACATCCACTTCCTCTCTTCAGAAATATTCAATGAATTTGTAAGTACTCTACCTTTTCTTGAGAGCAAGGAAATATAAAAATGCAATTTAATACTTCTTAAGCACAAATATGTTAACATATGAAATCCTTCAATAAGTAAACAAATATGACTGCTGCACAGACAGTAATAGTCCCAACAGTGACCAAATCTGTGTATAGTGCTGACCATTGCTAAGATGCCCAATATTTCTATTAAAAGATACCATTTTCCCATCATTCTTTATCTGTGGGACAAGTTTGTGTTTGCTGGGTGCCAATTTCACTCTAAAGACCCAGCAGAAACTTTTGACCTTTACAGCATAAAAGCAGTGATAAAAGCAATAGAACAACAATTAGTTAATCCAGCATTTGAATCATAGAATCATAGAATGGTTTGGGTTAACCAGGACCTTAGAGATCATCTAGTTCCAACTCCCCTGCCATGGGCAGGGACACCTTTCACTAGATCAAGTTGCTCAAAGCCCCATCCAACCTGGCCTTGAATGTTTCCAGGAAGGGGGTGTCCACACCTTCTCTGGGCAACCTGTTCCAGTGCCTCACCGCCCTCATAGTGAAGAATTTCTTCCTTATACCTAGTCTAAATCTACCATCTTTCAGTTTAAAGCCATTACCCCTTGTCCTATCACTACATGCCCTTGTAAAAAGTCCCTCTCCAGCTTTCTTGTGGGCCCCCCTCAGGCACGGGAAGGCTGCTATAAGGTCTCCCCAGACCCTTCTCTTCTCCAGGCTGAACAACCCCAACTCTCTCAGCCTGTCTTCACAGGAGAGGTGCTCCAACCCTCTGATCATCTTTGTGGCCCTCCTCTGGATTGCTTCAACAGGTCCATGTCCTTACCATGTTTGGGGCCCCAGAGCTGGATGCAGTACTCCAGGTGGGGTCTCACAAGAGTGGAGTAGAGGGGGAGAATCACCTCCCTCAGCCTGCTGGTCATGCTTCTTTTGATGCAGCCCAGGATACAGTTGGCTTTGTGGGCTGTGAGTGCACGTTGCCAGGTCATGTTAAGCTTCTCATCAACCAACACCCCCAAAGTCCTTCTCCTCAGGGCTGCTCTCAATCCATTCTCTGCCCAGCCTGTATTTGTGCTTGGGATTGCCCTGACCCATGTGCAGGGCCTTGTACTTGGTCTTGTTGAACCTCATGCGGTTCGCATGGGCCCACCTCTCCAGCCTGTCAAAGTCCCTCTGGAGGGCATCCCTTCCCCCCAGCATGTCAACCGCACCACACAGCTTGGCATCGTCGGCAAACTTGTTGAGGGTGCACTCGATCCCACTGCCCATGTCACCAACCAAAGATGTTAAACAGCACCAGTCCCAATACCAACCCCTGAGGAACGCCACTCGTCACCGGTCTCCACTTGGACATCGAGCTGTTGACCGCAACTCTTTGAGTGCAACCATCCAGCCAATTCCTTATCCACCTAGTGGTCCATCTGTCAAACCCATGTCTCTCCAATTTAGAGACAAGGATGTCATGCAGGACAGTGTCAAATGCTTTGCACAAGTCCATGTAGATGACGTTAGTTGCTCTTCCCTTATCCACCAACACTGTTGAATTTAAGCTCTTCTTACTTATCTGTTTCAATAATGCCTGTCCTTGCTGATCTGCAGGATGAACGCTATGCTCAGGGCCGGGGTTTTATTACAAAAGCTGTTAATGGCTGCCACACTTCCTCCTTAACCACTCCTGAAGATAAGGAGCAAGCTCAGCAGATTCATGTAAGTCCCATTTTTAATGTCAATCAGTGTGAGACAGAGCAGGGAGAGGGGGGGAAGAGGGAGGGTTAAGGAACAGAGAGGCAGCAGACAGAGAGAGAGGGAAATCAGCTCAATCGGAATAAAAAAGCCAGGAAGAGGAAAGCACCAAAAAGCCAAGAAAAGTTGATTTAACTTTTGCTGACACTAAGTTACAGACTATACAGAATATATAAGTACCAGTAACTTTCATCTTCCCTTCCTTTTCCTATATGTTACATTCAGTCATTGCATCCTATTTCCAATTACAATATAACCTCATGGAGCAATGCCAGTTACCATGCTTGTACAGTACTGAGAACACTACAGCCTTTGAACATTATCTTTAAACACCTTATAGACAATTATTATATTAAAAAACATAACAATACATTGGCTATATAGTGAATACTGTATGCAGGCAGAGGTAAATAGTTTTCCAGTAACTGAAAACACTGACATTACTAAACAAATGCTAAATAGATACTCTTGCTGTTACCAGTAGGCAAAAGTGGTCATATCATCATCCAAATACAAAGACTCTAGTGTGAAATACTGCAAAATACTTGTAAAGATAGACATGCCACATACGTCAATTTAATAATTATAAACTTAAGGGAAAATGAAGATGGTCTTGTTCAGCCTATGCTCACAGATACGGTTTGAAAATACTCCGGAGAAAACAATAAGCACAGGTGTATGAAGCCCTGGGTACATAACAAGTCTGGTTGTGTTCAGATCCAGTGCATCTAGCAAAGAAATGGTTGAATACTACCATAACCCTAAGCTTTATGAATTTTTATTGCTGACAAGAAAGGACAATTTTTAAAACCAGAGAGCTATTGCTGGAAGCACCATTGTTCAAAGGGGAGTACAGATGAGTTACGTAGAGCCAATAAAAGCTATTTAGTGGTTTACCATAATATGCACCTTACATTGAGTACTAGACTTTTTTTAAAAAAAAAAAATCATTGGATTTTAAAATGTTCATCAAAAATCAGATAAGGAGTTCTGTTTTTTCCACAGAGATGAAACACAGTTGTGCTTGCTAGTTTTTAACGTAGAGAGGGTTTAATGATATTTTCCATTACAATACTGTAACTGCTTGTGCTAATATTGTAAAACACGATGACAACAATGACTAACTTAAAAAATGCAACTGCACCAAGGCACCTAAGACAGGGCTATAGGGCACATTCAGTGGTAGCTCCTGGAATAAGGTCCCAAATCACTATGTCTGAGGACATTGCTCTACATGCCTCCTAATGCTGCCAGCATTTAGCCTTCCTATTTTAACTGCCTTTTCTTAATGCGGGTGAGCAGCATGAAGACCTACTGAATTTAGTACTGGGAGTGCTGCGCTCCTGGAATGATCCCCTGATCCATCTGGCCTCTGAAGTACAAAGAATCAAAGAAGCTCCAGACACCATCCTCTGGAAGGCTGCAGAGATTGAAGAACAAAACAAGCGGCTTCTAGAAGGAATGGAGAAAATAGTTGGGCGGGTAAGTATTAGGTCCTTAACATCCTGCCAGTCTGTTGCTGGAAGAAAGACACATATAGTGATAGGCTCTCCCTACCTGGAATAGGAAAGGAAACAGTAGATGTGAAGGGAAAAAAGGGAGCCAAGATAGCTGAATCTGAGAACTTTTCAGCTTTTTTCTTTCAGCTTTCTTTTCTTTTTCTATCTTGCAATTTCTAAAGAGACAATGTGATGTGACTGGCATAGCATAATCCAGCATAGCCCCAGTCCTGCCTCAAGGGAAGGTGTAATCATCAGGACTGGTAATCGTCACTCTATCTTTGAGTATTTTGAATTTGCAATCCTGATTTTTTAAGGATGCATCTGTGTTTTTTCACATGCACATATTTATATGTAAGTTTTAGCATACTTATACACATCTGTATACATATAGGTATCGTGTATAGTTATCAGAAACAGAAACTGTATTTAAAACTGTTCTGGAAGTCTGGGTTATTGCAAACATGTGGCATCCAGCAAAATAATCGTGATATCTTTCATTTCTCTTTTTGCACCATACTGGTACCTCTGAACTCTGACTTGGTTCCCCCTGCCTTGTAAGGTTAAACAACAAGGCTGTGGTTTGACAAAACCCATACTCAAATACCCCTCGTTATCAGTAATTGATTGAAAGCTTTCCTGAATAAAGTCAGCTCTAGCCTGTTTATTTTTAAAGGGGCCTCTGTTAGTCCCTGAATATATCATTCTGTCAGTGAGCTAGATGTTAACAAGAAGTTCTGACTTTACTGTCTTTTGCTTAAGCTCTGAACAGTTGAAGAGCATTAAGAGTGCCACCATCACTGTATCCACCACTTTCCACTGGATCACTCATGGCCTCTCTCTCTTTCAGTTAGGTGTCTCTTTACTCAGAAACCTTAGCCCATCCAGGCCACAAATGCATTTATCAGTGTAATCAAATACATCTCTATCCCATATCCACATGTAAAAAGGCTGCAGGCAAGGATCCAAGATAACAGCAGAAGTCAGGTGCTGCTACAGTTACCCTGTCACCACCTTCTCATTCACATTATTTATAGATTGAGGTTGAAGACAAGACTGGCAAATTCATTAGTGTCAAACCACGTTTCTGAGTGGTAGTAGGTCTATCTTTTTTTTGCCTGTTGCTTAAACTGAGTGATAGAGGCTCCACAGATACTCTCCTATATGCTTTTACAAAGTACAACTGGTGGGAAATAAGGAAGATGCACAAGTGCCAGTAGGCACAGACTTTCTTCCTGCTATAAAAAGTAGATTTCTGTGATATGAGAAAATTAATGATTGTCTCTTTCAAACAAGGAGACTTAAACCAATCTTCACCTCAGATACTAACGCACTACATGAGTTTCTACACGTAGCTTTCTAACATTAGAGGTCACTGTATCACTCAGCATATATATATATATATTTTTTTTTTTAATGGAATTTGAGGTACAGTACATCTGAAGATGTACTGTTGAGAGATTTGTCTGGTAACATGTTCTTGAAGCTGCCTGTATCAGAGAGATTACCTAAGAGATGGGCCAAGACAAAGCTGAAGATACACACAACGAAGTTCTAGGAACCAATGCTAACAAAGATTTCAGGGTGGAGGGAACCAAAAAGAGATGTCACTGATGAGTGCATGCCTGAAGGAAGGTTTGAGTTCTCTGCAAAGTCAGATTCCACTGAACATTGGTTAACACACTAGTTCTCTTAAAACACTACTGACACAGTTGAGCTTTTTACGTATTTTAGGGAAATAAACTGAAAAATCTGACAAATTCATTCAAAATCTGCATGAAAATATAGAACATTATACAAAACAGTAGGAACTATAACAGGAAACACTTTACAAGCCATACACTAGCAACTAGCATTCCTCAAGGCCAGTATTTTAAATGCTCTGATCTACGTCCAGTCAGATTCACTACCATTTACTACAGTATCATTTTGTGTCTTTAGGTTCATTCTGGGGAGATCGGAAACGAAGTTTACTCTCAGTGGGAAGGCCTTCCATCACTGCAACTCACTGACGAGGACTCCAGGCTCTTTGCCTTTTACAACCTGCTGCACTGCCTCCGCCGAGATTCCCACAAAATTGACAACTATCTCAAGCTCCTGAAGTGCCGCCTAATCCATGATAGCAATTGTTAAGTACTCGTGGGCCTAATCACTTACTGAAATCATTCATCATGGTGTTCTTGTTGCTTTGCCACTTTTCATTGCAAACTTCATGAAAAGTCATACTGTACAGTATCAGGATCATCAGTAACTTTCATGCATGTTTTTGTGAATTCTGGCTGCAACTATTAGCACCATTTATCTTGGTGTTTTAAAATGTTATAAATTACTTGTATGACAAGAATACTCTTTTCTGTCTAATCTCCTCACCTAGTAGCATTTCAGAGATAACCAGATCATGCAGATACAAATAAGAATGTTATTAAATCCAAAAGCGCATAACACTGAGTGGTATCAATAAAAGAAAAATAGCTGGTATGGTTTGTACCTTTAGCAGTAGCTTCTCTTTTTGGATCTCAGTCTCCAGTTACTGATGACAGGATATCTTACTTCCATTGCTCTTTAACCCCCCTCCAAAAAAAAAGGGGGGGGGGGGGAAGGGAGGGACATCAAAAAGCAGATTAATCATCTACTGCACTAAACTACCCTAAACTAAAAGTATGGTCTGAAATCCAGTCTACCTGGATTGATGCTTTTACTCTGTACAAAAATTGTCTGAGAAGGGGAGAGAAAGGTAAGAAATCCATCCTAGCTAATATAGCCATTGATTCCCCATGCAGTCCATGGAGAGAGAAGACACATCTGGAATTTTAAGAACAGAGATCCAGGTATATCTACACCTCTACTGACTATTTGAGAAGAGTCATTTCCAAAGGAAGGTTCATTACATTTGAGGTGACTATCAGAGGCCAAAGCAACAAACAGGTTTCAGTAGGTCCCAATAGGAAATGCTGGGCATCCATACCATACCCACCTACCCTTCACATTCCTCACAAGTGGTGTGGTGGTTGCAGATGCTCAGAAAACTTTCAAGCTATAAAAAGGCACTAGCTGAGCTAAGGTGTCTGCTGTCCTAAACCCCAAGTGTCTCCATCCACTTTGGGTTTAGTCACACTCAAAGTTTTTAGGGCACTCATTTCAAAACACTATGGTTAAACACTGGAAAATTGGAGACACCAAAACACTTGACTACTTTTTAAAAAATCTGGCTTACAGTCACACAGCAAGTAAGAAGCCAAGTAGCAGCTGGAGCCATTGACCATATCTATATACTGTCTTTGTAAGCCACAAATAAACTCAGCCTTGGCTTCATCATGCAGCTTCAGCAGAGAGGAGCTTAAATTCAAATCAGCTCCTCATGGGTTTGGCTTCCCACTAGACAAGCCTGCTGCATTGCTCCAGAGTTGACCCAGCTTGGAGGAAGTGTGAAACACCAGAGACGATTGGTTTGAGGGCTTAAGCCTCTCATTACCATAACAGAATAACCACAGCCATAATAGGTATTTACTTAAGAGATTAGATCATACCAACTGCTAGAAAGGTCTCATTTTAGCCATCTCTATGAGGATGTAATGATAACTGCATTTCTAATTATGTATATATATAATGGCCTTTTAATCTCTTCATGTTTTCAATTACTGATTGCTTCAGGCTTTATCTGGGTAAGTATATACTAAGCCCATTTTTAATATATATAAAATCACCTGTACAGCAAACAAATTCCTTGTTGAACAGTCATAACTGACATCTTTCATAAGCTCTGAAATGCACAAAACTTGGGGCATATGCAACAGCAGTTTAACAACACACAGCTGTACAACACCACAGTCAAGGAAGAAAATGGGTAAAATTTGCCAGGCAAAATGCAAGTGCCCGGACTAGAATTTAATCTGATCATAATATTCTATTTTCTGTTATAATGCCAATGGGAAAAAAAGCATTTTAAAGGGAAAAAAGAAAAAAATATCCTTTGTAATTATCACAAGTGCTTAGAATTACAGTGTGAGTTCTTATTCAAAAGGAAACATGAATAATGGGACTACTCTGTATTGAGCTGGAAAAACGATTATGTCTCGCTGCGTAAACTCCTACTTCAGAATCTCTTTAGAATTCAAAAGCAACTTGATTAATAGGGCAGACATTCATAATTTTACACTTACATGACTAGATCTAAAACAATGACTTTCATTAACTGCTTAAAAATTACAGTGCTAAAACAATTGTTTAAAACTTGCATGCACTGGCTTTATTATAGCCTGTTTTAGTACAATTATGAGTTTTTAATTTCATAAAGAAAGATAGAAGAGAATGACAAAAAAGACTCTAAACAACTGAAAAGCTATCTGGTTTGCAGCTGTTTAGCTAAAGGGGTATTTAAAAGTGATCTGGTTAATATTCTGAGTCATCACAGCTGTCACAGAGACAGAAAGACGTCAAACCCCATGAGCACATTCAAAGCTACAACTTCATTGTCAAATGCCCTGGCATGGACAATGCCTTCAGTCTCTGAATGTTCAAGCCACAATATAGGCCAATTGGCAATTCTCTTTTTTTCAGTTGCTAATAGGAAAAATAAATTCTTATCTCACTAATATTTTGTTAATTAGTCTATGTTCATAAGACCTGAGCAACTATTGTCTTTCATCCAATAAAAATGGTTATATAGCCAATCTCTCATTTTATACAAAACTGAATTTAGAACAAGCATGTTCTTTCTAAGTGAAAGAAACTGATATCAATAAGAGTTTTTTCCAAGTGTATTAGCTTCTGGTTATTTCAGGTTTTCAGCATTTGAAATGGTTAGTTTTCTAATCATTTATTCAATACTCAAATTGGCAATACTTAAATCTCTGCCAGTTTCTTTACTTCTGTTCGTTTACAATTGCTTAGTGAGAGGAATGGAAAGGAAAGGCCCACATGGCTGAAATATAGGCTCAGTTCTGTTCCCTTTGAAAATGCTATTCAAGCTTCCATAGGTGGCATTAAATTTAAGATAAGACCTTGTGACACCAAATCTAAATGGTATGAAGTTCAAACCAATTAATCACTGAGAGCATTTATCAGTGAACACAACAGAGCAATAGAGATACGCAAAATAAAAATCTAACTTGCTATTCATGACTTGTGTCTAGACTCTAGGACTATATCTAACCATTGGAGCAAACAGAAATAATTTTGAGGATGATATTAAAGCCAGTAAGGGAAGATTTTACTGACAGTATATGTCATTTGGAATCAGCTGCTTAACTAATAATGTGATAATCTCTCTACCATCCTTTTATTTTTCCTTTTTTTCTTTTGAGATCCTACAAAAAGCCTCCAACGGTTTAACTTCTATCAGGAAAAAAAAAGTTACTGTAACTGGGCAACTCATCTGTACAATACAGTTTACCTTCACAATATTACTTCAAAGGCAATCCACAATTCTAATAACAAGGGGTACAGTTTAGAAACCACACATATCTTCTAAGTTTAATTTCTGAACAACAAAAATTCTCTGAGGGCTACATTTTAAACTGAGTCTGCTTATTATAAATGAAATGTATACAAACAACAAATTATGTCAGCGATATAAACTCAGTAATCATACTTATGTATATATCCATACACTATAGAAATCAAATACTACAATCATGCACGGGAATAACATCACAGGCATACACATTCCCACTGAAATTACTGGGTTTACTGATCTGTAAAGCTATTTACATATATGACTATTTCTATCTCAAGCTCTTAACAACTTGTGCCTGCAAATTACTTTGGTAAATCTTGAAGACTGAAGCTGAGCCTCAATGTTCAATTCAATTGAAATTTAAGACTGACTATCTATGGGTTTATATTAAGTGTCAAAGAGAGGTTTAAAACGAGTTTTAAAACATAATGACACCTTTTTGAAGCTCCTTATGCTCGCATCCATCTTCAGGAATGATACTAAATTCAAATAAACATCAGTCTTGGAAAACAGTAGGAATGTCAGGTAACATTTCAATAATATCTACTATTATTGGGATTTTAAGGTTATATTTAGATATAACCCCCCAAAACTGAACATTAAAAAATGTACATTTTCTCATAGTGCTTTTTCATTTCCTTTCATGTATTCAACTATGAGGAGGAAATGAAAACAGATGAATAATGGTGCCTAATGTCCTCTGAACTATATCTTTTTTCCATACAGGTGAAAGCAGTACAAACTGTCCTTATCTTTGGAGAAAAAAAGGTTCAGAGACTTCTCCCATTTTCTTTGATTTTTGTTTCTTTTTTTTTTTTAAGGTCCCATGGACAGATTCTGTGGAACACAAAGAACGTACAATGCCATTTTAAAGGAAAATACAGACCCCACCTTTCAATCTATAATTTTATTGTGCATTGAGGGAAAAAACAAACCCTGTTGCTTACTTTGTCACTAATTCTCTTTCATACTACCATGTTTATGCTCTTTTAATCATCCAAGAAGCACTGGAATCTCATGCTAACATTCTTTTTTGGGAAGAATAAGTTGTCGTGGCATACTGCCTTCTAATTTATGCGTCGAAAAGAGAACTGCAGGATATAATCACTTTTTGTTCCTTTCCTCATGAAGGAATTCTGAAGTTCTTTCATTGAGTGGTAACATTGTATATCAGTATTGGCCATTCCACATCATCTTATTTTTCTTCCTCCCTACACAGTGCAAGTGGTAACAAACTAAGTGAAACGAGGTTATAGAAAGACTTTCAAGGTCACAGAAACACTTGGTCTCTGGTTCAAGAAGTACTGATGTATAGAGAGATGAATGTTCATTTCCTGTTTACTATTGACACTGAACCTCACTAAAAGTCCTAAGGACATGTCTTGGACAGAGCCCTTTACTGGGAATTCCTATATTTTACAACCATTTAAAAAATGATGGCATAGGCACTAGTTGAAATTTGTTAAAGAACACTTTTACAACAAACACTTCTTTACATTTTATCCAGTTTGCTATGAGAAAATGCTTTGCCAAGCATAAAAAATGAATAGTATTTACTGACAATATTTAGTAGTAGTAGTCCCTCAAAAATTCACTTTTCCTGTCAAACATCACCACACTAATTATGGGAACACTTCCCTTTTTAATAAATGATAGGGTTCATTACACTGAAGAGTTCAGATCACTTATTAATTCACATGAGTGACAGTGTGAGTCATCAAAAATGCTAAGAGCACTCACTCTAGCATATCAAAGAAGCTATAAAACTCATATTGTTTGTACTATATACCACATGTTGCAAAGAGTTTGCAGAATATAAAATACATAACATGCATGTGCACTCAATGAATAGGAATTAGCTTGTGCACTAAATGACTAACTGTAAAAATATTGCCATTTACTGATGGAGTTCTTTTCACTATCAAACTGACTACCTCCCTCCAGCCTTCAGTGTCACATAAGTCAGAAGTTAATAAAGAGTACTGTATTTTTTACAGTATTATCAGAATTACTAGAACCACATTCATCAACAAAGTCACCGTTACTGTACACTAACACAGAACAAAAAAAGGGTCCCTTCCCAGCAAGGTCCTGCTCTGTTTACTTACAATTCAAACAAGTAGGAATCAGAAGTATGCAAAGTGTGGTGTATAACATAGCTTGTCTATCTGTCATTCTTTTCCTTCTATTGCTAAGGTAAAAATAATTCCTGAAATACGTATAGATATTACTGTGCTTACTTTTACTGATTTCATGTTTGAAAGCACTGTGCATGGTTTGCAGGATTAGGCCAATAATCATACATGACAATAGGCCCTTTCTTTAGCCAGATGATTGAAATAACAATAATCTTCCCCAGGAGCCATTCTTGGGATATTTCCAGCCTGATTTCATGGACAAAAATAGTTCATATAGCTCAAAAAAGTTTCCAAGCCTTTTGATGATTATCCAAGCCTAACTAAAGCCTCAGAACCTTTTGGATGTTCTGACATCCTGGACCTACAGCACATGTACTATAACTTAATATGACAAAAGCTACTTGAATTAATCTGATTTGCATGGTATCTTCATGAGTCCTCATGTCAAATCTAATGCAATAAGCAGCTCAGCAATTCTTTAAAGTGACTTTTGTGTTATTTGCAAGGAATCTGTTCTTCTGTGTCCCTGTTGAATCAAAATGAGAAAATAAAAAAGATTCTGTTCTTTATCATCTTGTACTAGAAAATATTTCATCGTATTAGAAAATTCTCTCGTGCTCTCTCAAGGGCCATGTGAAGGAAGAAAGTGCAATGCACAGCCTGAGTTTATTGAGAGATTAGCTTTTGATGGATGGCACCATGAAAAATGTAAAGCAAAAGCATCAGAAATGGTTTGCAAGAAGTTTAGGATACCCATTTATTTTTATTTTCACTTGAGATTCCATCTAAGTGATAGTAAGGTTTAGGTGAATATAAGACATAAAAAGACTCATACAAAAACAAATCTTGAAGCTTTTAATACGGTGGTAGACAGTAGCATTGTTTTGCAAAAGATGCTTTCTATCCCTTAGACAATGCTCCTTGTGCATGTCATAACTTACAAAAAAAAAAAAAGGTTCACTACTGTTCTGAGAGGGAAAAGGTACCTATGTAATTATTTAAATCGTGCACATCACCTTAGTATCAAAGCATGACATACTTGGTATAGTGTCCTTATCAAAGGGATTATTAATTCTGTCTTGGCCTAAATTAAGGGTAACATTATGTATCTATTATCATGGCATAAATGTGATTGGGGACAAAAGAGTTCAGTTAAAAAAAAACCTGCAATCAATTTTTTACATGCAATGAACATGTAGTAGGAAAGTTGACATTTAGCAGAGAGAAGTCTCTTTCATTTGGTTTCAACTTTTCCCTCCCCACAAACACAGAGACATTCTAAATCAAACCAATCAAACGATGCTTCAGGATTTCTTCCCATGTATTGACTGAAACTAATTCTGGATTCACAATTTTCAGAAAGAAAATTAAAGTTTTCAGTGAATTTGCCATTTTAGTAGATAAGAAGCATATCATTTCACCATACTCTCTCTTATAAGAAAATATTCCTTGAGCAGGGATCTCCATCAACCCATCATTTTAACCACCAGTTCAAAAAATATTTCTCAGTGGAAAAAGGGACCAAAAAAACAGTAAGTATGACAACGTGCTATGCAAATGCTTTTGAGAAATGGAATGTTGTACCAAGTATATCAATACACAGTTCAAGATGAAAGCATAAATAGCAACTGAACAAGTAGCTTGATGAACATAAGATGGATCTTTATGACAGTTTTTGAAAAACAATCTTTTTTTTGGAGTCCAGAGATAGCCACAAGTCATTTAAGTAACACAGACTTTCAAGTAACATCTAACAAAGATACCTGACCCAGTAACACTGTGGGTAAAAAGGAGAGACTGTCCCAAACTTTATCCCTGTGGCCAGCACCTACAAAGCAGAAATACACAAGGATTACATCAAAGGAAACTGGATTTTTTTTCTCTCTACATAAACTCATTCCCTTTAGAGATCAGCAAATACCTCTCTATTCACAATTAGCTATCAGTGGTTGTAAGGTATCAAGATTTTTCCAGCAAGTCCCCTCAGATGGGTTATTTCTTTCAAGGGAAACCAAATTTCAATCAAATATTAAACATACCCTTTCCACCCCACTGGATATTTTTCAAGCGCTTCCCTTTTTATCATCATCAAACCTATGGACATTGAAATCCTGATGGAATTGAACCCAAACTCTGAAATACTTCTTTAAGCAGCCATTACAAGGTAGGGTGCTGAAAAGTGGAAACAATGAAGGATTAAGCCCGTTTTACTACACCTCCACAGCCAGAAGAAAAGGCAGCTCTGAAGCTCTGCGCCAGCACCAGCCATTGCTCACCGAAGAGCACAACGCTCAGCACGGACCACCAGGGCACATGGCGCCTAAACTGCACAGTTGCTCATCGTCCCTCCAACACACTGCAGCCGCCCTTGACACCCTTACTTTCCGGACCACGGTTGTGTAGGCCTGGGCAAGCTAGCGACAGGGAGGAGAACCAAGGCGAAGGGAGGTTAGTGATTAACCTGGGCAGCAATGGGGAGATGCTGGCGGGCCGAGGAAGGCCGCGGCGGCCCCACTGCCTGCTGGGGGTTGCTAGGCAACTCGGGCCTACCGCTGCCCCTGGGGCCTTCAGCGCAGGCTGAGGGGTTTTGGGGAGCTGGGGGGGAAAGGATTTTTCGTCAGGCTACAGAGAGCCAGGCACGCATATACATTATTGTAAATAAGGGGGAGCGGAGGGGGGAACAACCACAGTGTCACTCTGCTTTCTAATTCAGAACATTCAGCGGGTAGCAGGTTTTTTGTGGTTTTTGGTGTGGTTTTTTTTTTTTTAATGTAACTGACAAAATCTGGCAACAATGCACAGTGTAAAAAGTGACATTTTGACTCTAAGGGAGGAATTATTTGCAATTTGTTTTGAACAGAAGCTTAGTTCATGTCAGATGTGAACCTCCAGACAATCATTAGTTTAAACTGCCTGCTATGTGTTTAAAAATTTCAGTCAATTTAGAACTGATCTGAATTGCAAATGGGATGGTAATAAGCCATTAGGGAACAACATATCTCTCTTTCACACTTGCAACCCTCTGCTTTAAGGGTCCTCAACTGCATTGAAATATGAAAATACCATTTTAGTCATGCGCATTGCCAACAAACACGGAAATGTAGGAGGTCCAGACTTGGAAAGTGGCACTCAGAGGAGAAGGCCGGGAGCCGCCACAGGAGCAAAGAAACAGGTGTAGCCCTTGCTTTGAGCAAGAGGCAGCCGTTAGTTTTCCACAGAATAAATAGTCTGACTTGCTGATGGCACAGTAAAACCCTGGCCTGGCATCTGACTAGCACTTGCTTATTTTGGTTTCTGACGATCTGAGGCATTTCTCATCCTCTGTGAAACCATTTCTGTGAATGAGTATGGGCTTTGCATCACCTAAGGTTTTCTGCTCAAAGTTGCCTGTATTTCCTCAAAATTAGCTGTCTAACAACTTCTGTGTTCAAATCAGTGAAAAGATATGATTTTTTTCACTGTTGAGCTTTCAGCTCAAGACAGGGCTCTGCAATACACAGATCAATTGACTAAGAAGACATCTGCACAACTAAAACAGAGTAAATATCTTTTAGATTACAGCATTAAGCATTGTAGGTCTTATCCCAAGCATCCGAAGAACATTATAAATCACCTACTGATATTTTATAGGTGTTTCATAGCTGGAAAGACTTTCTTCTACAGCCCTATAGCCACTCTTGGGTAGCTGTCACTGGTTTTTTATACTGCCTCACAAAATTATATACCTTATAAAACTCATCTATTTCATGATTTCTTGAGTCTGCAGCTGAGGCTGACTCTATGTCTCACCATATCAGCTGATAAGCAACCTACTCTCCACATTCAAGCAGATTCCCATGCAGTTATGATGAAGGGAGAAATGCAGACTTCTGATCTGCACCTGTGAAAGTTGAATACTGGCGCCTTAGTACCAACCAGTGCAGCAGATGTTCCTACACCATCAGATACTCTTGCAACCCTAGAGCTGAACAGTTTCCTAATGGGATTCTGGGACTCCTTCCCCCTGAAGCTATATGTCTAAATACAGCTCCTGAAGATTTTGTTTCTAGAGAACCTCTGGGGACTAGCCCAGAGACAACTACTGCAGACCGCAGAGACTCTGCAGAGTCTCACCTCATGGGAGGTCCAGCTGACCCAAATGCTGCTGTGTTAGCACACAGGCTGGACTGGATTTCTGCAGCACATGCCTTCGTTCTTAGGAGAGCATTAAGTGGATATTCCATTAATTCTTTCATGACACATCCACTCAATCCCCTCTGCTTTTCAGAGATAACACCTTAAAATTGCTGGCTGCAGGTGAATTTGGATATTACACCACATCTCAGCTTTCCTAGAAGGTTCATGTCAGCTTCTGTCCAGCTGGCAATATGCTAGAAAGGGGATTGCTTGCACAGTGCCTTTATGGAACTGTCATGCAGCGGAAAGGAAATGGGCAAGGTCAAATAGGTCAAAGTTAGACTGCTGAGCCAGGGACTTTCCATAAGAAGGGAGAAGCTAAGCAAGGAAAATGCAACTCAGGTAAAACTATGGGAGCAGATGAGTAGTACAAGAGTCTGATTAACCAGCTTCCCACCCACAACTAAAAGAAGCCTCTTAGTCTGAGCCTCTCTGCCTCAAACTGTACCTGCTAGCACACATCTAAACCAACCTTAACATGGGCTAATTCTATTGACACAGTCGTCTAAATCTTGGTGTATATATACATATAAATATACACATGTATAACTTACTCCACTTCAACACTTGAAAGAAATTCTATTGCATGAACACTAAAAACAAAGGGACAATATTTTCAATATTCAAAATTTCATGTAAAAAGGCTGTAGCAATATGAATAAGCTTCAGACAGGGAAAACCTGAGGTTTTGTTTTGCATTACTTCTTCAAGGACAGGTACACCTAAAACTACTTGAGCATGCAAACTTTGCAGACAATTCTGCACCAGCAAAAATAAAGAATTCTGAACGCTCTATTTCCTGGGAACACAGCAGACTGTTTATCTCCCTCAAAGCCACATGAAGTAAATTAATCCTTTCCAATTATCTTTGCAAGGTATATTTGGGGTAACAATTCTCTACTTTCATACCTACAAGTGTGCAGCTTCCACTCATTTTAGCGAGATAACAGACATTTCCAATTTGGATCTTTGAAAAGGTCTGACATTCAGTATTTATTATTATAGCAAAGATTAAGAACAGTCCTACTGAACTCTAATATTTAAAGACTTACTCCTTTCAGAAGTGATATTATGGCACATGACAATTAACATATTCCCAGAAGTATATCTTTCAAGCAAAAAATTTCCTGTGATAAATACAGAATTAAAGATGGTATTATATGTTAATTCAGATGGAAATGGAGTAGTTAAATACTTCCAAGTCTAAACTCTAGCTACTTACAATTTCCCCAGCATTTGCAAAGCAATAAATAAAAAAGAATATTCAAGCTTTCCTATCATTACGTTGGGTTTAAGCAAGACAGTGCACAGAATAAGATACTCAGAAGCTAGAAAAATATTGTAAGGGGAAAAAAAAATAGAAATCCTTTGCTCTCTTCTCCTTTTCTAGTGACTTTAGGCAGTTCTATATTTTTGTGTCCTTAGATGAGGTATTCAATATTCATTCCATCAATTACTCTGGCAAAGTGTGTACATGCCAAAGTGCATGCTCTATCGTCATAAATGGGTTCTTGCATGTACAAGTTGCCCCCTGCACATACACCTGCATAATCTGGCAGTTTAAAGGTATATGTTATGTAGGGGAACTGTTGAGATTTACATATCTGCTCCATTTACATTTGAAAACTGACTTCCATGTAGAGGGTTCTTATCCTTATTTGACATGTGGCACAAGCCAAAGATCTGCAGTTGTATTTACTGAAAGGAAACCAACACAAACAGTGAAAGGGAAAGATATGAGCAACATGGGAGATGTGATTTCTTGGACTTTTAAGCATGTGTGTGTGTGATAGTCATATACTTTTTGTGTCAGATATTTGGCTATCTAAATATTACTTTTCACATGACATAGTCCTGAGAGCATGTAGTATAAATTATCATATATCAGTTATTAAAAGATAGTCATGTGAATGGAATCTGAAAGACAAACAATCATCTCTCAGCTGCAACTGAACATAATCCAAACACAGAGTAATATTTTAGTTTGGTTAAAGAAGAATGCTACAGGAATCAAAGGCTCAGACCTACATTCTTTCCTTGTGTGGATACTCCTGTTGACTTCAGTGGGATGGCTAATGTAATATGGTATAAACAATCAACACTATATTTTAATCCCCAAAGAATACCAACATAGGTACATGATATTCATGTGCATAAAAAATACAGAAGAATGTTATTGGCAGTAACACTGACCTGACTTACTTGAAAAATAGAAATGAGGAATGTTTTGTTCTTTGCATCCCCAATTGCTTTATATCAGCTAACTGGGTCACAGGTTTCAGCACAAAGTAGAGACCAGACCACCATCTGGTAAGTAAAAATAGGTATAATACAGAGTAGATGATTCATGAGAGGAAAGCCATATATACTTTGTCAGTGCAGAACTGAGTAAAGTGGGGAGCAGAATTCTCCCCTCAGAATAATTAATATTCTGCCTCTCAATGCACTCTACAGATAACCCAAAGATTGTCTGGCTCCACCGAAGGTTCACAGCAAAGCCACAGAGAAATCTGATGTAAATGCTTCACTAGGACTGGATGTGTTACCTATTTGATGTTGTGCACTGAAATTGTCCTCCATCTTGATACTCAGACTAGACACTAACATAGGATTACTCTCATTCACCTTGTGCAACTCCTTTGGGCTAGTGGCAACGATATTAACTTGCCATAGAAGAGCAGTCTATAAAATTGCTAGGAAGCACAGAACTATAGTGCAAAGATATCCATTCTCTCAATTAAAAGCAAGCAAAGACAGGTTTAGATATCTAAATCAAGCATTGAAAAACACAGTCCTTGAGGGTAGGTCCCTGCAAGGCTCTTCTAGATTTAAATAAATTTTAATCAACATACTCAAGGTTCAAATTGTGAAAGTTCAGTTCTTGACTCTAAATCTGTCTGTATCATTGCTAATAGATATTGAAGAGGTTTTGTAACCAGTAGTTCAAATGGCAAACATGTCTAGAAATGTCTTTGTGTGAAAATACTGATATGCACTCATTTAATTAGAAGGGTTTCATGGCCTTTTCCAAAGAGAGGGCTTGTAAACAAAAGCACTATGCGCCGAGATTCATTCAGATTCTTCCAGACAGCAGCAAATTCTTACCACAGTACCCCAAGAGGGAAGACTGAGAGGTTTTGGAGCCAAAGTCTCACCTCTTACAGTGTTGTTGATTTTGGAGTACCCAATTGAAGTCCATCCAAGCTCCTTCATGGTGTCCTGTTGCTGAATTCATGCTGTGGTAGATAGAACCTGCTGTCCTTCCCCTAAAGTTGGGAATGTGGTATTGCATACAAGAGGTTATGTATAAACACAGACTTGCACAAAGCCCCGTATGGCTTCTACAAAAGAAAGATGGACAAAATCAAGGCAGCTGCTTCCCACAACCACCACCTGGATGCAGAAAGGGGGAAATCTGCATGAAGAGTGCCTCCTCCATGCATATCTACAGAATTCAATCCAGCCCTTCATTTCCCATCTTCCGAACATGGTTTTTATTCAGTCAAAGAATGAGACATGACAGAATGCATGTGGATACGAGATAACACGTGCCTTAGGGCTAGTAACAGAGGGAGGTGAAGGTAACAACCCCAAATGTGAAGGTGAAGACAGTGATGCGAAATGCAGTTCCTCTCATGCAGACACAAGCCTAGAAGTCCTGTTATTGTGAACATAAAAAGTCTTGAACAACGCCCCCCCCTATAAAGTAAGAAGTGGACAAAAATAATCACAAAAGAACTGCTTTTAAAGCTGAGCAGGTCATGCTATGGTAATGTACAGAAAGGAAATACTATGTTCCTGGATCACAGTGTTATCAAATGACTGCTCATAGACAGAATGCAGTGTGAAGCCATAATGTCTTGCTGTATGTCATTGTGGTCACTGCTGTCCTCTCTGCTTCATTCACTTTGCTGAACTGGTGTGTGGGTGGGACTTGCTTTCATCTGACATTTATTTTCATTCTATTTCATTAATTCACAATGTTAAACTGCCTTATTCTTGCTAACGTGTCCAAGCCTCCAAACCCTCAATCGCATACACATAGTTTTTCTCTCAATGCTATGATATGATTTAAGAAAGGGGATTGAACACACAAATAAGGGTTTATATGAGTAAGGCCACGTCTCATGCCTTAAAATGTGTTTAAGAAGGTATGTATCTGTTTCACAGAGAAGCACCAAATAATACTGGGAGTTAATTGTTCCTGTAGTGGGTTTTAACACTCTGCCAAGCAGACAGATCAGTCCTAACATGTTAGTATTTACAGTAAAGTCTTTTTTTTTTTTTTTTTACTTCTAACATGCTGTTATTTAAAAAAACTAAAACAAAATGAAATAAATATAATCACTATTAATATTCCACAGAGCTACTTTGCAGTTTTTCTTTCTGCTTCATAGTGACTTAGTAAAATTCATCTGTTTCATTCTTGAAGAACATTTACATAGGAAAAAGGACTTTTTATTCAGAGACTGACACTTCTCTTCCATTCCTTTCCCTCCCCTTCTAAAAAGGGCAAGCTGCAAGACAGAAATCTAAATCTCTCATGGTATGAGAGAAGAGTTTTGCTTTGTTTCTAATACTGAAAGGTGGTGGGAGCTGGGAGTGCTAGGGTTTTTTCAGTTGTTTGTGGGTTTGTTTTGTTGGTTTTTTTTTTAATTATTTAGCAAAATACGAACTTTCACAAATGGTGAAAATCCATTTCCCTACAGCTTGAGAAGCCTACAGCATAGCTGAGTGCTTAGAAACTGGCCATTCTGTAGCTGGGCTATGTTTTACAAACAGAATATATCTAGGAAACTGGGAAATATTACTTGAAATACCAAGGAGTGTTTCCAAGACAAGACATCCACTGGAAAGGCAATCCGTCTGTCCATATATCTATGTGCCTTATATGACTCTAGAAATCATTATTCCCAGGTATTAAGGCTCGCCTTATCTTTCATATCCTCATTAGGACAGGATAAGGATTCATCCACAGAGCAGTAGTACAAAAAGATGACATATCTTCACGATTCAAGGAGGTAGACGGTGTGATTACAAAGCAGTCAGCTGGCTCACTGCCTGGAGCAGCTGGAGAGGACTGGTGTGAGAAGTACCAAGAAGGATGGACAGGGTAAGGCGGCAGGCAAGCAGGAAGCCAACAGTAGACTGGATCCTTCCTGTTAAAAAAGATTTGAGAAAGATCAGCAGTTCAGGGGTAGTTATGGAGCATGCACTACCAGAAGAAAAGAAGATTGTGGGGACAGATATGTGTTCTAAGGGTTAACCTTAAACACAGCTGTGCACTTTGCTGGCATATAAGCCTATCATATTTAATCAGGTGATTTATGCAATGTAGAACACAGAAGTCTGAATATCACCGTCTATATTCTGGTACTAAGTTCGTTAACATTCGAATTCGATATGCCATCTATACCCAGTATGCATTATTTTACTCATCATTACATATTTATTCTTTTATCAGATTTTTGTTTAAATGAGCTTCACTGAACACAAAAGACCTGAATAATTTGATATGCAATAAATGTGTCCTTGTAGCCTTATTATTTCCTTAAATAGAGAAAAGAATATGGTTAGATTAGCTCAAATAACAATTCACTGTCTTATATTAGGTTCACTAGGTTACAGAGGGAAATATGCATGCACTCCCAAATGAAAGGGTTCAAAAAAAATGACAGAAGGTATAGTTAATTAGTTGACTGGATTATTCAATCCTTGCGTAAAGGCATGAGCTCTGCTTTAGTGAAGAAGCAAGCACTGACAGAAGTTAATGCCTTGGAGATTCTTCTTTAAACATTTTAGACTCTTGTCAAAATTATAATTGCATTCATATGAGATTTGCTGTATTTGGTATAATGGGGGGGGTTCATCTTTTTTCACCTGGTAGGAGTTTTTCAGCTAGAAAAGGGAACCCAATAAACGGAACAGAACACAAGTGGATGACATGCATCAGGAGCAATTGCCTAGGTGCTGTACAAAACACCTTGCAGAAACATTACTTGTCTCAAAGGCACTTATAGTATAAGAGTGGGACAAAAAATGACAAATGGAAAAAGACAGACAGATGGAAGAACAAAGAAGCAGTGACACAGTTGGTCAGTATGATAGGCAGCATTCTCAGCACATCCCTAGTCTGACAGCTGTCAAAATTTTAATAAACTTTGCAGCAAAAGAGAGTTTTAAAAAGGCAGCTAAGGAAAATCTCTCATAAAAAAAGTGAGGTGAGACAAGCTAAAAATCTAAAATCTGTGAAATGTTTAGCTTTTTTGCTCTGAAACCTTTTATTTCTAAGGGAACAAGAATAAAGAAAATAATTTGTTTTTCTGATGTCTGGATTGCTAGATCCATACCCCAGCATGACACACTTTCTTCTCATTCATTGATGGCCTGTATTGTCTTAATGCAATTGAAGAAACCCTTATTTTCACTTCAAATTTCCTTGCCTCTTAGAAAATTGACATGCTGTCCCTATAAGAAGAAAGCTCCTTTTGCTCTGAACACATGTTTACCATCTCCAGGCACACTAGACATTTGCAGGGTGTCAGCTGTGAAGGAAACATGAATATGTTCACATGATCAACAGCTGCACTGTGAAAATGCCTGTGGGGATGGGGAAATATTCTGGACCCCTACCCATCAGCTCTACATGTTGTGGAGTGATTAAAAGAATGAGCCTAAAAGTTACCAGAAAACCAAAAGTTATTTAGGGAAGAAAAAAGACAGGAACCGATTTTCTATGACATTCAGAAGGGATGAGGTTATATTACTTCAGGACCCTTGTACAACAATTATTCCTAACAGCACCCTTTTTTCAAAATTAATCTAAGCAGCAAAAATCAAACCTGGACTTTGGAACATTGGTGTTATGACCCATAATGTTGTCCAAAAACCTATCAGTAATCCTTCTAGCTACATACAGAACCAAATACAGTTTTTCTAAAGTTTGCGAACACTTCATGAGCTATTGCTTCATTTACTAAGCCAGAACTAAATACAACAGACTTTCCAAAACAAGGCTTCATCATTTAGCTCTCCACTTTATATCCAGAACTCATTAGGACAATATTTGCAGTCAAATCATAGTCACTTAAAATGCACTTTTAAATAGTGTTATTGTTTGCAAAGACCTAGTATAAGGAGACTCATGCAAAACAAAGTTTGATTTACAAATGAAGAAATACTGAAACTAGCATTGCTGTTTGTTGCCCTTTAGTGTCCACACCCTCCCAACTATTCTGCATGTAAAACTGGCTGAAGAACAAACGTCTTGGGAAGTCTACTATTGATCTACATCAGTAATAGGATGCCCTATAGAATAATAGAAACGCTGGGGGTTGGAGACAGGAAATAAATTAAGAGAAGCAGAATTATTCATAATGGAAGCTACTCTTGTCTCCCTAGGATTCAGCATCTTAGATTTATGTTTGCTTCCTCTCACTGGTCTGCCTCATTTCTACTGGTTTGTTTCTGCTATTACCCAGCAGGCTGTTGCAAAAGGGTGCAATTTGCACCCGCTTTTAAAAAATATTGTATTAGTGACAGCGCTATTATTTCAAGTAATCCAGGTTGAAGTTCTGCAAATGACTTCTAAGTCAAAAAAGAAACCTTTATATAGTCTTCGGTAAGCATGGATACATTTGCTATTAGAGTGTCATTCTCCTTTGCACACCCAGGCTGCACAAGAACAGGATTTGTAGCTGCTACTCCAAGGATCTATAGGAGGAAAATTGGCTCTCCGCATTTGATGATGCTTCTCACTTACAAAACAGCGGTAGTTTGGCATGTTGCAAGTTGCTGTGCTACAACAAGCACAGACAAACTTTGGCACCTTTTCAGCAATTCCTGACCCTGTGTTATGCAGTACCTTAATGATTCTATGATTCTATGATTACACTGGCAAGATATCTACTCAAGCCCATAGGTGGCAGAGTAATTTTCCACAAGTCTCATAGGTAAGAATCAGATATTGTTCCCCTAAGCTGGAGACAGTTGAACATACTATAGTAATAATATTAATAATAGCAGAGACCTTATCACCATGTTCCAGGATTTAAATGGTGGCTAGAAAGAAGATGGAGACTCCCTTTTTACAAGGAGTCACATGGAAAAGACAAGGGGTAATAATGAGTACAAGTTACTCCTGGGGAGATTCTGATTGGACACAAGAGGAAAATTTTTTCACAATGAGAACAATCAGCCATTGCAATAATTTCCCCAGGGAAGTGGCGGATTCCCCAAGATGGGACACTTTTAAGATTCAGCTGGACAGGGTGCTGGGCCATCTTTTCTAGACCATGCTTTTGCCAAGAAAGTTTGGACCAGATGATCCTTGAGGTCCCTTCCAACCTGGTATTCTATGATTCCATGATCTATGAATACTGATAACACCCATCCCCAAAACCTCTCCTGACCTTTAAGGAGCCCCTGTTTGCAGGCTAGTTTCAGCAATAGATTTTATTGTTTTCCTGCATGGTTGCCCTCCTCTGTATATAAGATACCACTTGCCTAAAGTGTAGTGTATCAAGCTGTCATTCTCCTCTACCTGGACCCAAAGCCAGTCTTGTACACTGAGTTTCAACAACTACAATGAAAACATTCTCAGGTCAGAGTACAGCAGAGATTTTACTTGCTGATGTCATGCTAATGAATTCAAAAGGTTCCAGTCACTGTGCAATATTACCCTGCCAGCCCCTAAGATAACATCCATGAGTGGTCATACTGAAATGCATAGAACTGTGCAAGTTCTATGAACTGTGCAAACATTTAGTAATTAACTTCTGGATAAATGACCACTAGATTTGTTTATTAAAAAGTATTCCATTTAAACAAGGGCTCATCATTCTAGTTTCGCTCTCTACCAGTAAGACATTCCCTTATCAATGGAACACATTAAAAAACAAAGAATTTTCTGGGCTGCAGTCCTTGAGTTTGTTGATGATAAACCCTTTCTTTCCTCTCTATTCTTAGGCCACTGTTCTGCAGATACCCATCTAGGCATATGTTAAAGGCAAAAACATCACCCAGCTTCCATTTGGTATTATCAAATCTGCAGAAGCCACTTCCCATTCAAGAATTAACCATTAGACTTGAAAAAGTCAACTACATAAGAAAATAATCTCAGACTATCACAAAACAACCCCCTATTTCAGTTTGCCGTAAGAAAAATTAGAAATCACTATGAAAATATTTATCATAGATAACCACTGATGTAAATCATAAACAAAGAAGTCCATGTCAGAGAATGCATCCTGCTTCTCACTTATACAAGGGCAGAACTGGACTTTTCCTTGTATTTGGTATTACGATTATTTATGCCCTCAACTTTACATACAGGGCAGTCATTAAAAAGAAGATATTACCTCTGCCCTAAGGAATTTTCAGTCTAAACTGGACACTGGCAACACAGCTCAAATGCGTATTTGAGCAGGCAAATTTGGGCCTTGAGGGGAGAAGGAATGCTTTACACAGGTACTGAAGTATTGGTTCACTCTAAAGAACTCTCTGGTCCATCGTCACGTTTCTAACAATAGCAAGTAGGAGTTGTACAGGAAAAGAGCATTAGAGATAGGCAGCTTTCTTATTCTCAGGTCCTCTGTAGGCAGGAGGTGATGGACCTTCTGGAGTGGATATGGGATGCAACCATCACATTGAACATTACTGCGGGCCTGTTCTGCACAAACATGGATATTCTTACCTTAAAACGCTTAAACTTTTGTTTTCCAAAACTGCCAGCTGCAGTGAGTTCCACAACTTGTTGCGTGACGATTTCTTTTTGTTTGCTTTAGATCCTTCCTTGGCTGGAAGGATCAGAAAAAAGTCTGCTAAAAGGGGGTTTAATTTACGTTCATAAGAGTTAAAGATGGTGAAGAAGAAAGGAGGAACTGTCTACCTGATAGCAATCAGGAATGAGGTGCAAAAGCAGTAAAAATTATTCAAGAGGACAGTCAGAAAGGAATTTGTCTCAATGTTAGAAATAGCACAAATTCTCCTATAGGATTCTACTAATACCAGTAAAATCTTTGCTAAAAACACCAATTTATCTTCACTGAGATATGTGTAAGAGCATATTTCATTCTCACATTTTATTATTGACACATAGCTTCAAGAAATTAATATATTTATTTGACCAAAAAGAAAAAAATCACCTCATTTCTCTTAAATCTAGTAACATTGGAGAAGCTTGGTTTTATCTACGGAAGTTAAGGTGACTGTAGACTTTTGAAAGAATTGCTTAGGTCCATTTCTGTCAACAGGCACTTTTTCTACGACATTAGCAGTTTCGTCATGAAGTCAATCTGCCTCACAAACTTTTATGAGCGGAATCTTACCTTTTCGTCCAAAGAAAAAGAACTTTCATTGAAGAATCATCCTTTAATTTCAAGTCAAAATACTGAATCAAAGGAAAACTCTACTCAAAGCTCTTCACAGAACTTACTTGTTTCTTAGAAAGTGGCATTACCCTTACAAGAGGGAAGATGATACAAAGCAGAAGTATATAATGCAATGGTTTCAGACTTTGCAAAGGAAGGGTTTGGGGTGAATGGATTTTGTTGCTGAGCAAACAGTGATGCTCTGTCAGTCTAATCATTGCTGCTTGTTCTATGTATGGAGATGAGTAAAGGGAAATGAATTTACCCAGGTCTGGAGAGAATACTGAATGTAAAATTTTATACTGGAAATACAGGGACAAGTTCAGAAAAGAAAATTTAATACCTTTTATAAATCAAGGCAGATTAAGTTCAAGTACAACGACAAAAGATTGATCTCAACTTTTGAGGAAAAAAATGCACAATTTTATGGGATCTGCTGGAAGCACCATTTTTTTCCCACTCATCTTTCCTCCCTCGCCACTTTTCTTCAATAAACTCTCCATAAGAGGGGAAGCTGTCTTAGCTGTGCTGATCAGCATTTGTGGCCATGCGATGTCTCCCTAAATGCAGGGAAGCTCTCTCTAGCAGCCAGATTTGTTCTAGTCTAAGCTCTATACCAACTTCTAGGAAATGCAGAGATAGATAAAGATGCATACACATGCATGTATATCCACATGCATCTGAGCCTTTTCAGTTAAATTATTAATTGTAGTAATTTGTGTTACTTCTAAAGGGAATGTTTCAGTTCTGAATTTCAGGAAATCTAATTTCCATTTATACCTTTAAAACCTCTCTTTTACTGAGCATAAATGATTGAGAACATTCTTTTCAACTTATGAACTTTTATTATGTAATGTCTGGATGACTAACTGGCCCTGGTGGTTTTGGAAAAAACCACTTACATAATTCTGCGTAATTAATATGTATGCCCTGACGTACATCCTCCAGGGTGTATGGGGAATGGGTAGTGGTCCATTCAAATATAGGATTGAAGGATCATTAAGATTAACAGCTATTCATGAAGTACTGGAAAGAGCAATCAAAGAGGATGTGAATTATTATCAGTATCAGTTTGGGGTTGAGAAAAAAAGAGACACTTCCCATAAATTCAGTTTAGAAGGATAAAAGAGAAAAAGAATCCATTTGTTTAGCACTATATCCAAGATAAAAATAGAGAGACTTGCTGCTGCAAATACAGCCCCTCTACAGACATTCAGAAAACATTAGAGATGCTCAAGAGGAAGTAGTGGGACTTTTCTATGATTTTTTTTTTTTTTTAACAATCCTGGGTTTACTTCTCTGATATTCTCAAGCCTTACTGAAACCTTACCTATGATAAGAGGGAGGGCTGTCGAAGTGGGATGTGTGCTTTTGGGATGTTTGGAGGTGATACCTGTTTCTCCATTTGGAGCCATTGCTCTCACTGTGCCAGTTTTTATTGACGCACTTAGAGGGTGTTCTGGGGTGGGAAGAGGAGGAGAGAGGTAGGTGCTTCAGTAAGGACAACAAAAGGTGGCCTTTATAAAGCACCATGTACGCTAAGATCCTCTGAGGAGAATTAAGCATTAAAACCAGAGAAAGAAAATACCCTCCAGCCCTTCAAATACAGTAATGGAAAGAAACCACTTTTCCTTCACTCAAATATTTAAAATATTAGAAGTTTGAAAGTTCCCCAAATGGAACCCAATTATTCTCACAACCAGAGGCTAATTTCCCCAACTCTCTGAGCCACTGATGCTCAGCAACTGTCTGAGCGGTTTTGCACTCTAAAATCTAGGGCAGCTGACAGTCAACAGATCTACTTTGCTGAGAGGATTTGCTGTTAATTTTGTCCAGTTTCCATTTTTCAGTGCCAGTCAACGTTTTCCAAGTAAGCTCATCCATTAATTCATGTAAAGACTCAACTTAAAAACCTTAGGCACTGATGGATCTCTTTTTAGTACTTTAGATGCAGTCCTAACTCAGCCAAAAGGTGGGCATTTTTGATGCAATATAATAATCATTTATATATTGTTAAATTAATGCAACTATTCAAGCACCTTAAAATGTTCAAGTGTTACTCTCTGCATGCCTTTAGCTTAAATGATCAAAATCTGACAGCAGCAGTGTTATGTGTTAGAAAAAGTATATAAAAATCTGACCAGTGCACAACAATGCCACATTGAAATTCTCTGTCCATCACCGTCTCAGTGATAATTTAGGGCCAAAAATCAATATACATTCTTTGGAAAGCCAGACAGAAGATGGGGAAGGGAAGGGGAAAGGGAAGGGAAGAGGGAAGAGGGAAGGATGAAAGCGAGGAAGGAAAGTAATTTAATCTCTGACCGATCAAAGTATTTCTGGTGCATGTGTAAGTTTAGGAACCTGAATAGCTCACTGAGGTAACACAATGTTAGCTGGCTAAAGCTGGAGTCATCAGGCAACCTTCAGAGTTGGGCCCCATGCTCATACTATTAACGTGTTGACCACAAATATCTTGTGCAAGGGTGCTTTTGTCACAACAGACATGCTTTTCTGTCAAAATAAGCTTGAGATCAAATTAGTACCATGAGCAGCAATCAGCAGGCAGGTAAAAGTGTATGATGCCAGTCAGCTAGGGATGGTTCAAAATGCTATTGTGCTGTCAAAAGACAGACTGGGCAATGTCTCTGTAACGTCCTAGCTGTCTTTTGCCCTATTATAAACATATATCAATTGTTGCTGGAAAGAGTCTCATTTAAGTTAAGCTGGTGTAAAATCCATAACTTCACTATCTCATCCATACCACTTACTGATATGACCTATTTGCTCAATGCTTGAAAAGCTACTGATAATATTTAAACTGTCTCTCTCAAATTGTATGTCAATACAGGACAGCAGTTCTGACTATTAGGGATCTGTTTGCTATGGTATAATCTGTCTGCATACAGTCTCACTTATGCAAAACTGAAGCATTCAAACGTCTCCACTATGACTACTGAGATAATGTCCGTTATTGCAAGATCTAGGTCACTGTTGTTAAAGCTGAGTCATGTCGCCAGTCATATTTGCCAGTCATAAAAATACTGATGCTCTTTGAACAAAAGCAGCTGTGATTTCTCCTCTAAATAAATTTTAAGGATTTTAGAAAGACAACGGATGATATAAACATGTTGCACTCTTCCTTGATGCATGTATTGCACAAGGCATATAGTTTGTTGTGAAAGACATTTAGTCCTTTGTCTGGAGGAAACTAGTACGTTTACAGGAGCAACACAATAATTTCAGAATAGATTCTCAGAGTAAATAATAAGGCATGTCAATTAAACTCTTGAATTTATGTTAGACTTCAAATAAAAATGTCTTAGACTCATTGGTTTGGAAGGAGATTTCTTCGTTCTTTTTAAGTTGGCCACCTGTCTGTTTATAGCAAATGATTTTGCTACTCTGTCATTAAATATGTTGAACCTTTCTTTTCTTTTTAAAAATCTGCTCATTTGAATAGTCTCAGCTTGACATCTCACTGAAATATATTTCTGCTGTGGTTTAGAAAGTGGACAGGACTCACTCAGCCAGTCAATAATTAATTCAAAGTGGTGACCAGGATACAGTTCTACACAGAACATAAAATTTGCACCCTGCTAGGCAGAAAGTAGTCACAACCCAGATTTCCAGAATGAGATCTAATATTCCACATTTTCCCAAAGCAAAATAAATGTCTTTTTTTATCCCTCATTAAGAGGGCATTCATAATATTATCCCCAGCTCTAAGGGGACCCATGTCACACTGTGGTTATTTTTCTTGGGTTTTCTTATTTGTACTAAGAGACAAGCATACCCTCTGTCTATGAAAAGAGCATACTGCTAAGATTACAAACACAGACAAAGGAAACACCATACTTGTCATGGATAATATAACCAAATATCATCCTGAAATAGAACAATTAACCCATGGTGCATACATCAAAATATGTCAAAATTCCAGTATCTTCTGAGTCCAGAAAGTTTATTTAAAACAGCTTGTGATTAAAAAATTTTAAAAGTTTAGATGGAAGAGAGGTTTGACCTGACTTTTCAAGAAAAAGCCTAAATAAGGACACCACTCTGAATTACAGTGTGGTTTAATGTTACGTTAAATATTTTCTTATATTTTCAGGGGCCAGATTTCAAAGTGATTTTTTAAAAGTACCAAAGTAAGTTATACCTAGTTTTAAGAGAACCAATTGTAAGTAGGTTCACAGTTACGACCAACTAGATAACTTGGATCCATAACCTAACTCAATATTTCAACTTCTACATGACCTAATTGTTTAACACAGGTATTAAACACACCAAAACCAAGTAGGAAACTGAAATCCAAGATTTTCTCTTCTTACAACCCGTCACTACACAGTCCCACACACAATGCATGACAGATTGCACTAAAGGTGAAAAGACTATCCAGGGGCCCACAGATAAGATTCTTCTTGTGAAGAGAAGTTGAAGAAACATTCTGATCTTCAGCAAAGCTACTCAGTAATTTATGAAGATTGTTTCCTTATAGCCCCCTACACACGGTTAATGCATTACTGAATACCTGCACAAACTTCTTCCAACTAAGTGGACAATGTTAAGAGGATTCCTTCAGTAACATCTTTGTCCACAATAAACCTCACTTAATTTTTTTTTTTTTAAAGTTTTCTTGCAAAGTATAAAAAAATCCAAAAGTCATTCCGCACTGACTGCCAGTCCCACATAGTCTTGCAAGAGGATACTGGCCAAAGTGAGAAACTGGCCATTTGTTCCTACATTGCATGATTTTTTTCCTGATTTAGTATCATGAAAATGCAAGGATTTATTTTTATCATTATTTCCACATATATTTTACCTTTGCCAAAGCCAGTTTGAGTATGCGTTCTGAGTAATCTTGAATTTGGCCTTGAGGGAAAACAAAATTGAGCGGGCCAGGCATTGCAAAGCAGTCAACATCAGTAAGTCAAATTAAGTTCTGGCATAACCTTGCTGGCTAGGGTTCAGCAGGGAAGCATCTGTGCAGGGGGAGCAGGGATGGAGGTGGCACATATAAGAAAGAACATACAGAAGACTGCTAAGGCAGTTTGTTCAGGGATCCCTGCAGCAGCAGCCTCAAGAACTGACAAATAAGAGTGTCAAATGTAAACATGCAAGTATTTGTCTTGAGCTGGAGAACTGAACCTGAACAATTAATGTGCTGTGCATGTACATAAATTTACCTGAAAAACCCATTACTCACTCTTAATCCCTTTTTAATCTTCAACATGACAGAAGTTTTCAGGATAACACTCCACAAAATGATGGGTGATGAACAGGAACGCTTCAGTTAGGCAGGGGAAAACCTTGGAACTCCAAAAACTTGTTCTGCTGAACAAGGCACACTTACTACAGCAAAAATTTACATTGGATACAAGTAACAGAAATTTGCTGGAATCACATTTATTTCCCTTAACCCATATGCTTCAAGTCCCTCTTACATATTCAGTGACCTGACAGAGAGAAGAGCTGGATCCCCAGTCAATGTTAGTCAGCAGAGTTTCAGTGAAGTTCACAGCTCTGTGTCACCCTGTGCTATCTGAGGACCCGACATGGTGCAGCCACAGAAATTCAGGCAAATGACTGCTTTCCAGGCAATTTTATCTGAATCATCCGTCTGAACTCTGGCTACAGGCTTTTTCTTTAACTTAAACTTGAAGTCCTGAAACATTAAAGAACAGAATGCATCAACTTAATTGGAAACAGTTTTGCCTCAACACATCCTGCGTTTGTTCAAGGACTTAGAGAGAGGAAAAGCCCATGCTTTGAAGCACTGTGACAACTTAAGATAAATTTCAGCATTACTTTTCTTACAGAATATAATTGAAAACATATTTCAACACAGACTCTAAACTAACTCTGGGTAGAGATGTGTTTAACCCACAAGTCTGGATCTCAACATTCCCAAGTCTTGAAGAAATCCTGACTCTGACCCAAATTGTCTTCTCTTTCTATAACAAGCAAAACTAGTTTTAATATTACTGAGCTGAGTTCATCACTTATTCAAAATCACTGCTTTTAACATCATTTGTGTGTTCCTTTTCATCACACTGATATCTAAAGTCCCCATTTCTCCCAATACCTCTCAAAGATTAGGGTCATACCTGTATATTGTAGAAGGCAGTCCCTGCCCCCAAAAGCCTCGACGTCTAAACAGACAAAACTGGCAGACAGTAAGATAAAGGACACATTGTTATCCCCATTTTCAGCTGGGAAACCATGCCTTAAGATGACTAAGAGTTAGAATCCCAAGGGAGGTCAAGGATCAGATTCTCAAATGCTCAATAACCAGCATCAGAGCCAGACTTTCATAGGAAGAAGAGAAGAAAATAAAGAAAAGGAAAAAAAAAAAAAAAAGAAGAAAAAGAAAAAAAGGCTCCAAGCCCTGTAGTTCCTACTTTTATTGTAGATTTTCAAAAGACCTTTTTGCCCATCTTGAAGATCTGGCCACTTAGGCACCCATTCTCTAGCAAGTCTCTCTCCCAGTCTGGGTGCTGCTGCCGTTTTGAAGCGTGGCAGTACGCGAGTCGCCCAGGGTCACAGAGGAAGTCTCTTGCAGAGCCAGAAAATTGAACCAACATCTCCTGTGCCCTAACCACAAGTCTATCCTTCCTCTCACTAACAACACAGTGTATTTCTTTGTTAGGTTTCTTTCTAGTTAGATATAACATAATGGGCCTTTTTCTTTATTCATCCATAATGGTAATATGACATTATGAGATTGGCACTTGTCATTCACAGGCAATGCTCTTTTTTCCGCTTGCCCCTAAAACACAAACACACTTAGCAGATTGTCGTCTGCGGATGACACTAGAATCTCTGTATTTTAGAATCTTTTTACAGCAGCCTCACAAGAGTAGATTGCCCTTTATTAATATTTTTCAGGATATGAGAGGCTGACAACTTGTGGATCGATCCCAGCTACAAAGAATTATTCCCCTTTCCCACAACCTCAGGGTGGGGGGAAAGCCTTTTTGGTGAAGATCAAGATAACAGCAGGTTGTTCATATCACATCCCTTAGCAGCTGCTGCTACCATGTGAAGGCCTAAATACTAGAATAATAAGTCAGTAGCCACTGGCTACCATCATGTGTGTGAGCAGCCTTAAGTGTCCCTGCAAGACACGTGTAGTAGAACAGCGTCAAGTGGAAAACCCAAGCACAGCACCATGTTTTCTTTTGCCACCTTTTCCATTTTATTTAGAGGGACATGCGGTAATTACTCACCATTTCAAGCTCTGGAGACTACAGGGGGATCACTGTGCAAACCAAGAGAATTATAGATACTCACTGTATCTACGCACACAAATAAAAGAATGCATGTGAGAAATGCCTGATGTACAGAACTCCATTAAACTGAGTTACTATTTTTGCATCTGTCTCCTTTGGTCTTTCTTTTTTTTTTTTTAAATCCAGTTTCTTCAAGCCCTGCCCTCTTCTACATGACCTTTTTGATCAATAGTCCTTTGTTGTGCTGTGAGGCCTTGGCAGCAGAGGACAGAATGACTACAGCTAATCCTTATCTAATGTTTACCTTTAAACTCTTTGGGTCTTGGCACAGGTTTGAGACATTTGTTTTGTTTAGGTTTTAGAACTCTAAATGATGAGCATTGCTTGAGAACGTGGTCTCCTCCAGAGATCCTGAAGTTCTCAGCTGATGTTCCCCTCTGCTCCTGCAGTCACCCCCATATGTAGTCCACAGAATACTTGCACTTTTCTGCTTCACCACCTCAGAAATTAGTGGATTACCTCAGCTCTTCTGATACATCTTTTGGCAAGTCAATGAAAGTCAGGTTGCCAACTATTTTCATGTGGAAAACAGGCCTCTCCCTGTCTTTTTAAGTGTAGAAGACATTTTTTGTGGGAAGGGGACTCAAAAAGTCTCTTTGTCAGATTCTGCAGTTGCATGTCATTTTAAAAACCAACTCCAACTGGTTTTTGTCACATCTTCTCACAGGAGTTTCGCTGACAAAAATTTGTGGCCAATTTTCAAATGGCAAATCAATACGAAACTTTCTATTGTTCCTGCCCTTAAGAAAGCCTGTTTCCCTATATATTAAGATCTATTTTTGTTTCAGACATTGCAGTGTAACACTACATCCCTGGCAGCTCCTAGAACAAAACCATTAGACACATGGGACCCCCCCTCCCCAGCAACTTTATCTCAACAAGTACTTCATTTAAGCAAACAGCCTAAAGCATGACTCATACCCCAGTGAGAGATAACTGTTTGAAAACTTGAGGGCTGCTGTAACTGACCACAGCAAGGGCAAAGGTATCAAAAATAAGCCTAAGAGTACAATTGCAGATGCAAAGCAAATTAATACTCCCATAGAGGGAAAGCCAGATCTGCCAGACTGCCCAAGCCTCCGCAGGAGGTTTGGTTGCTGTGGCAGCACAAGGACAGCCTGGGGCCAGACATGGAGACTCTGGCCCTTGGAGTGAGGCATGTATGCACTTTAGAGGGTTGTTGATAGTGGGAAATCCTTGGGCTGAGCATTTCTGTTACCAATCGGGTCTGTCCCTTTACAAACAGTAACTTACCGTTTTCTCTGAAGCAAAGTTTCACCAAATGTGAAGGTCCTCTTGGTGTACTTCAGAGCTGTAATTTTAAGCTGAAAAAAACATATTTTTTATTGCTTTGGTTTTGTTAGGGGTTTTGGTTTTGGGGGTTTTTTGGGTTTTTTTTTGTTTTTGTTTTTGTTTTTGTTTTTGTTTTTTAATTAGCACACATACAGTTAAAAAGCCCTCATACAAAGTTAGAGCTAGGCATTAAAATTACCTCTAAACTTACTGTGAAATTGATTGAGATCTTAAAAAAATAAAATTGTACTCAGTCTTGCCCTTTTCCCCCTCCCTAACAGCAACTGCTGAAAAGGTGCAAGTTACCAACTATTGAAATGTTACACAAATGCTCTAAAATAAATCAAGGATTTATATCCAGGTAGGTATAACCAAGTGAAACTCACTTTCAGCTTCACAATGTGCAAGAACATATCAGTGAGTGACTGATCTATTGCTTATGAAAAGAAAAAAAAATACAAGAAAAAGCCTTTTCACAGTTCAATAGAAAGTTACAATATTTGAGAAATGAATAAGAAGTCATGTAATGGCTTTGCAGCTTCTGAACTTTCACATGTTTCAGATTTTTCTAATGCTTGTGCGGATTAAAGAGATTAACATCTCAATGGCTGGGGCACCTCACATTTTTTCTGGATCAGGTTTAATGCTTTCCACACTGTAGAAATTTCACTTTGTATGAACACACCCTGAATTTAAGGAATTTTTCATACTTAGGTGTGTGTTTTCCAGTATGTTTCTTTTTATGTTAACCCTGTCAAAGGGCACAGTGTCTGGATCATAAGAATGAGCAACTCCTTCAATTTCACACATCAATACACTGGGCCTTTTCGGCATGCTTTTCGCTCCAGACCCCAAAAATAAATTAAGAGCGGGAGTGGGGGGTGGGGGGAAGTCAGGAGACAATAAAAGACATCCATATTTTTTTACTTCTGTGTATTATCTCAACCTGGACCCCAGAATAAGAAGGAGAACCATTTATTTCAGTAATGTGCAAAGTTCATGGTTTTAAAGCTACACTCTTTTCATCTCTTTAAAAGACATTTCAAAGCAGGGTTGTAGGACCCAAAGAAAGAGAAGGATCTCTGATGTCCATCCATCTCAGAGAGAAAAAACCCTGCATTTTCTACCCTTTGACGTAGGATTAAGGAGTGACAAAAAGCCATTTCATCCTTTCTAAAAAAAATGTGTATGTGCGTGCTTGAATATGTTCTGTATTCTAGTGGCTATCAGGAAGGCGTGGGTACCGTCTAGAATCCAGAAATAATCACAGACTCCATAAAAGCCAGCACGTATGTTAAGTCTTTATGGCTCAATGACAAGGGGAACCAAATGTTTAAAAACATTTGCACACAATAGGCATGACAACCCAAGACGTAAACTGCTTGGGGCCTGTGCAGAACTGAATCTAGTGGATGAAAAGGAGGGGACTGGTTCTGGTTGTAGACCCATGGAGTAAGATAATTTCAGACAAAGCAAGCAAAGGGCGTGTGAGAGCAAAGAGGAAGGTGACACTGAAAAGATGAAGCTTCTTTTGAACACCACTTGTAGTTATGCCCATCTGGAGTGTTTCTGGAAAACAAACAAACAAACAGCGCTCCGATAATTTTTGCCTACATGCAGGGAAGTAAAATTGCATGCATGCTCTGTGAATAAAGCACATTGCCGCAAAACTACCCCAAAAATACATTTCACTTCTATCACCAGTTTCTTCTTCTTACGGGAATTACTTGCCAGCTTCTGAATTCTGACCATGCAATTTCGGTCTAAAAAGCAATATAAGTGTATAACAAAAATATACACTTTCCACCAAAAGAACAACTTTTACATACAAAACCGTAACTTTTACAAATACTAACAGAATTCTATTTGAAAAAAAATTATCCTTTCACTTTGGGAAATAACCAAGAAACTGTTTTTATCGAACTTCTATGTTCCACAGGGACATTTATTACTGAATTTGCATTTATGACTATGCTTGGTTCTTTTCATTCAACCTAAGCAACTATAAGCACCAAAATAATTTAAAAAAAAGTCACATTGTGGAATGACTTTTCTTCAATAATGCATCCTTGTGAATTAATGTGACATGATGTTATTTTCTCCTAAAGTTTTTCAGATCTGCCTGTATGTCAAAGTATGCTGGCATAATGTCTTAAAATACAAATATTTTTCAGGGGAAATTGTATGTTCCGTGTTCTGATTGCTTATGTCCACTTTTCAGCTTGTTTTGGTAATACAAAACATAAAATAAAGACCAGTGAATACATGCCAAGTTCCTATTGCATATATCATAAACGTACACTGGAGCATTGAGCTGACTCATCAAGGATGAAACAAAACCCATAAAGCTATATTTACAAAAAAGATTTTTCTCCCTGAGAAAACAGTGCTCTTTTTTTCCTATTTTGTTCTCTTCCTGATGCGATTTGCAGTGTTGCAAGCAAGCAATTGCAGCAAGCCTAGGGTTTTAACTGAATTTATTGGCCTCCATCATTATGCAGCACTGGAGTACAGCCAAAACTTCACTGCCTTGCATTTCTTCTAACTTTCTCTGTGATATAAATGACCAACCCATCTAGAAATCTTCAACTACAGAACACTGCTGTTCCAAAATCCTGGCCACCTTCTGATTTTTTTGCATGCTCCAAACTCCTATTAAAGTCAACACTAATATGAGGCAGCCAGGTCAACCTAAGGCTATTGAGAACCCAAGGTTTACGAGAGAGCGCTGGTTTAAATAAAGGGTATTACCTCTCCTTACAATCACCACTGAACTGAAAACTGCATCAGCTGGGCTGAGCAAAGAAGGCAACCAGCTGTTGGCAGCACTTGAAACTTTGGAGAATCCTTTTGGAGGGTTGTGCAAGCAGGCAATGTGCCCCGGTCAACCCAGTTCTCCAATGGCTCCACCAGTACCAGGCTTTCACTCGGCCTCATAGCTCTGATTTCAGATGATCTACTGTTTGAAAACACACAACAAAGTTGATCTGCACAGCATTAGTTCCCTGTCCTGCTTCTTAGGAACATATCATAACATGAATACCTGGTTTGTGTAATCAAATATCATCTGTCCGCTTGGGTTCCTTGGCCTGCCATTCACATGCTTCTTCTAAAAGAAATGAGATTACTCTCATAAAACAAGGGAAAACATTTCAGAGGGCAGTGCTTAATCTTCATGTCTCGTGTTCAGTTAAACTCATATCAAATGTGAACTGCCACTACAAATATAGGCACCAGAGGAGACAATTTTTCACGTTTGCAAGTATCTCTTCACAACCACAAAAATGTTGGGAATGGTGAGTATAATGCCAAGAAATCAAAGTCCAATGAGAAGACAAGTGTGCTACTCCCTGGCTGTTAACAGAAAACACTTGATGGAAACAAGATCAACTGGCTGTGACAAAGCAAATAGGGCACTAAAGTACACTGGAATTTCTGCTCCTTTATAAAAAGGATGTATCCATAAAACTCACACAGGGACATAATCTTACCAACCATTGGAAGGGAAAAAAAAAAAAAGAATAGAACTCGTGGTCTCATCTGTAAGTGGTAAACAACTGTAGGTTTGAGTTTCAAAGGAGTAACATGAAGAGCTGCTGAAGATGACTTCACTATGTCCTGGTTTCAGCTGGGACAGAGTTAACGTCTCTACCAACTAGCAAAAAGGAAACACAAGCTTTCTTAGGCGTTGTGGGTTCTTGGAGAATGCATATTCCAAATTACAGTCTGATTTTAAGCCCTCTCTATCAAGTGACCCAGAAGAAGAATAATTTCAAATGGGGTCCTGAGCAACAACAAGCCTTTGAACAAATTAAACAGGAGATAGTTCATGCAGTAGCCGTTAGGCCAGTCTCTATACTGACTCATGGATGGTGGCAAATGCCCTGTGGGGGTGGTTGCAGCAATGGAAGCAGAACAACTGGCAGTGCAGGGGCAAACCCATCTGGGCTGCCGCACTGTGGCAAGATATTGCTGCCCGGATAGAGAACCTGGTTGTAAAAGTACGTCATGTAGATGCTCACGTACCCAAGAATCGGGCCACTGAAGAACATCAAAACAAGCAGCAGCTGGATCAGGCTGCTAAGATTGAAGTGGCTCAAGTGGATCTGGACTGGCAGCATAAGGGTGAGTTATTTCTAGCTCAGTGGGCCCATGACACCTCAGGCCACCAAGGAAGAGATGCAACATATAGATGGGCTTGTGATCAGGGGGTGGCCTTGACCATGGACACTATTGCACAGGTGATCCATGAATGTGAAATGTGCGCTGCAGTCAAGCAAGCCAAGCGGTTAAAGCCTCTCTGGTATGGAGGATGATGGCTGAAATATGGGGAGGCCTGGCAGATTGGTTATATCACACTCCCACAAACCCACCAAGGCAAGTGCTATGAGCTCACCACGGTGGAAGCAACCACTGGATGGCTGGAAACATATCCTGTGCCCCATGCCGCCGCCTGGAAAGCTACGCTGGGCCTTGAAAAACAAGTCTCACAGCAACATGGCACGCCAGAAAGAATTGAGTCAGACAACAGGAATAATTTCTGAAACAAACTCATAGACATCTGGGCCAAAGAGCATGGCATTGAGTGGGTATATCACATCCCCTGTCATGCACCAGCCCCCAGGAAAATCGAACGATACAATGGACTGTCAAAGACTCCACTGAGAGCAATGGGTGCTGGGACATTTAAACATTAGGATACACATTTTGCAAAAGCCACCTGGTTAGAAAACACTAGGGGATCTGCCAATTGAGTGGGCCCTGCCCACTCAAAACTTTTACGTACTACAAGAGGGGATAAAGTCCCTGGAGTACACATAAAAAATATGCTGGGGAAGACAGTCTGGGTTATTCCTGCCTCAGGCAAAGTCAAACCCATCCATGGGATTGCTTTTGCTCAAGGACCTGGGTGCACTTGGTGGGTGATGCAAGAGGATGGGGAAGTCCAATGTGTAACTCAAGGGGATTTGATTTTGGGCGAGAATAGCCAATGAATTAAATTGTATGATGTTAATTGCTATTTAATACTGTATATCATCACTTCTATGGTGGCTATATGCCGTATCAATGGTATTACAGTAAGAATCACCTAGAATAATGAAGAATGAACTTTGATGAAATGGAACAAAGTGCAGCGATGACAGAACTGGAAAAGCGCAGCGATAATGGAACCAGAACTGGCTTCAGCATGCAACAATCCAACACCACATACCATCTCTCCTGCCCTGAAGGACTGTTATGACAGATGGAGCCCAAAGTCATGGACTAAATGAACTCAACGAACATTTTATAGGGATGGCCCATAGACTAAGGGAACTATATCTGTGTGTATGTATCAAAACACAGGAAAGGTGGTGGTGATTATTTGGGATGTATTGGGAAGTGTGGGAAGGGGTGGATATTGTCCTGGTTTCAGCTGGACAGAGTTAATTTTCTTCCTAGTAGCTGGTATCATGCGGTGTTTTGGATTTAGTATGAGAATAATGTTGATAACACACGGATGCTTCAGTTGTTGCTAAGTAGTGCTTACACCAGTCAAGGACTTTTCAGCTTCTCATGCCCTGCCAGCGAGAAGCTGGGAGGGGGCACAGCCAGGACAGCTGACCCAAACTCTCCAAAGGGCTATTCCGTACCATATGACGTCATGCTCAGTATATAAACTGGGGGAAGCTGGCTAGGGGGCAGTGACCGCTGCTCGGGAACTTGCTGGGCATCGGTCGGCTGGTGGTGAGCAATTGCACTGTGCATCCCTTATTTTGTATATTCTATTATTATTATTATTATTTTCCTTTCCTTTTCTGTCCTAGTAAACTGTCTTTATCTCAACCCACAGATTTTACGTTTTTTTTCCCCCGATTCTCTCCCCCGTCCCACTGGGGGTGAGGAGGAGTGAGCAAACGGCTGTGGTGTTTAGCTGCCTGCCGGATTAAATCACAACACACTGGCAATTTTAGCTTGGCTAAAACGGTGCATACCATAAGTGCGCCTGTGCATACACACAGGAATAGCAGGTGAGAGCTATAACACATTGCCGTCATTGGAGGTCAGGAACGGGAGATTTAAACTAAGATTCATCAGCCATTTGTTTCAACCATAAGCAAACCAAGTACGCAGCACAATGCACCACCTCCTCCATTCCGCATGTTTTCTGAATGATAGAAATATTGCACAAAATCTACCACCAATGTCCTTTACTAACTGCCTCCACCAACTACAAATGCCTCCAACCTTGAAATATCAAAAAAATTTTGACCTCAGAAAAGCCTAATTACTGTGTCTGTATATAACAAAGAAAAACATGGCAAACCCAGACACCACCAGTATACCTACCTCCAAATGAATAACATCATTGAGTATCAGTGTGAGTACTGTTTATGCAACACTAAAGTACCAAAAAAAAAAAAAAAAAGAAAAAGGAATCCACCATTAACTTCAATAATGATAACAGTGTAAGTTGCTAGAGAGCTATAAAGCATTTCTTTTTGAAGATTGTTGTGTTCTGCCTCTACGTTTCTATGAGCCCTAGCATTGTCAGTCGAGACACAAACCATCTCATTACCTGAGTTTCTGCAGCCTGTTAGAGACCGGATTCTCCTTGGCATATTTGTTTTTTCACTTGTTGTTCCATTTCATCAAAACTAAAGACATTTTATGATGAAAGCAGAAGTATACAAAAAAACATAACTATGGAGACTAACTGCAACTCAACCTTATCTGCTTGGCAGTGAAGTGATATTTCCCCACATTTTCTCAGACTCAGGAGCAAATTTATAGTACATTGCTCAAAAAAAGTGAGCTTTCAAAGCATTTTCAGAGGAACAGAGCGAAAAAAATGTAGAAATAGAAACACCACACTTTGGAGAAAGAGCACAAAAAAAGACATGTTCAGGGGAAAATACCAGAGATGAAAGCCTGGTTTCACTGAATTCCAGGATAAAACAGCCATTGGTTTCAACAGGGTCACGATCTCTGTCAAGATCTGAGTCTGGATTCACTTTTGAAGTAGGTGTGGCCTAAGAGCAGGAGGGAAGAATTAACGATAATATAAAATGTATCTCTTCCTCTTAAACAGCCCATCATGCATTTCATTTTACATTGCTATTGACTACAAAAAGGGCGTGAGTGGTTATGAAACCCATCTATCTAGGCACTGCCTACTTTTCACCACACTATCCTTTTTGTTATCTTTGCATTACCCAGTATCATGCTTTTTTTTTGTTGCCAGTGATGAATGGGATGACAGCATTAACGCAATGGTTATGCTACATGCCAGAATTGCATGAATTTTATGACAAGCCACTTTTCATCATACACAAACCAGCATCATGCCTCTAGAGGCACAGGTTTTGCTACTACCCCGAGACACCTGTGATTACATACTATATGCTTCAGTGTTGTATTTGTGTAAGTTACGCTCGTGTCTTGTATACGCATTCAGACACACTACATGTATGTATCATTTTTGAGTGTATAGGCACACACATCCATGGATGCAGGAATGCGGGAACCACAATAACACTGCTCCTGGCTGATGGTAGTATGTTACAGAATTTGTTTCCATGCTAATGGATCACAGAAAAAAATCTTGTAAGGATTATTTTAATTTGTAAAACATTTGTATTCCCTGATGTATTGCAATAAAAGGAATGTACCAACTGCCAGTCTTTCAAGAAATATAATACAATTCTTCATACTTTTGGTTTGAAATCAGAACCGAAACACATTTACTGCAGAAGAACTGATCTTCATGGCCCTGGCAGGAGGTGAAGGCTGGGAGTCAACTCACTCCTGGCAGCTGTAACCCCTTCATGAGAATCTAGATATGTCGCTCTATATCCTGTATCCTCTGATCATTTTCAGAAAAACAGCAAGTTGTCGTGACATCACAAAACGCACAACAAATCCACGACCAGTCAAGGCTCTGAGGTCAGGAATACACCAAGCAGCACAGCCATCTCACAGCTGCAAATGGAGGCAGGATTCCACATCTTTTGCTGGAAAAAAAAAAAATTATTGCCTGCACGTGCTACCAGTAAACCAGCACTTGCTTAGCCACGCTAGAGCATGAAACTCAGCATAACAGATCTTTCATAGCTCACAGGAGAGGTCATGGTACAAGAATGTTGAACAATACAACACAATCTTTTGTAGGTAAGCAACTTCAAGGTAGGGGGTGTAAGTTGTTGCAACAATAGAAACCTCAGAGGAAATCATCAGAAAATGATTAACATATTTTTTCAAAGGAATGTGCACAATTGACAATATTTTCAACACAGACATATATTTCGAACTCCTCTGGCACCCTGTTTCTTATGCTTTATATACACACACAGAGCTCAGATTTTGGTTTTGTTTCATTAACTCCATATTTCTGCTACTTATAATTATCCAAAGCATTCTGATCAGATTATTCACACATTCATTTATTTGGAATAATTCCCATTAAAGAGGCTTTCAGAAAAGTAACCTAATGTTGAATACAATTTCTGGTGCACGGCATTTTTTATATTTAATATATCACCTGATGGTTTGTTAAACTGTCTGGTTTGATGTTTGTTATAAATGTTCACTACATTGAAATCCCAAACAAACATCAAGGATACAACTCTTTTCCACAGAGTATACACATTATATTGTTTGTTCCTTTTCTTGGGACTCCCTCTTTCTTAGCAGGAATATACCAAAATAGGACAACACTCAAATAATTTTTCTAGAAAATAGGTTTCTGCTGAAATTAATATAATATTGCATGCTCATTTTGATTTGCTGAAGTCCAAGTTAGCTAATATCCCAGGTGAACTGGATGAAACTACAACTGGCGACAAGCAACAAGGCCAAGAACCTCAACAGACAGTTGCACACTGGCTATTGCCTAGCATTCCAAAAGCAAAGTTGGCTTTTCCTCCCACAAGAAACTGATTTCCATGCCAGTTACCTCCCTTCTGTTAGCAAAGAGGCTGCCCACCTGGGTACGAGCCAGCGAGGAGTCACTGGGATGGGCCGAACCTGGCCACGCTCCAGCCCTTTTCTCTGATCAATTGAACTGCTTCATCACGGGGAAAGCAACTGGGGAGAAGCTCAGCAGACAACACAACATAGATATAAGTTTGGAAGACTGAGATGAAAACTACAGCCCAGGTGGGAAGCCACAGCCACTGACAGCACCCTTCAGGAAAGCAGATCACGGGATCAGGCTTTGATCAAGAGAATATTGCTGAGGGAAGTGGGACCAAAACTGCAGTTTCACTTTCTGGAGTCACCTCTAGGGACAGCCAAGGAGAACACAATTACTGGGCATCAAATAGTGCCTCTCTTCACTTTCACTTCTCTAAAAAACTGTCGCTCCATGGGACCGTCGGGAAAAAGCAGAGAAGGAAGTGGTGTGAGTTTCAGCAATGAATCAAGGCCAGGAAAGAGACATAGGAAATTCAAATCTGCAGGAACTGAATGCTTTGCTTTGGCCACAAAATGCATTCAAATGCAGGTCTCCGTTTCCAGTTGCTTCCTCTTCATACCTTCCTGAGAAACTCCAGGGGCCAAGGCAAGGAAGCTCTGCGTCCAGGGAGGCTGCTGGCTGTCCAGACAGACGTGGAGGCTGCTCACACCTCTCTAAAAAGTATCTCATTCATCCAAGTATTTCAAATGAAACCGTTTCAGACACAAATGAGCTCACTACTTTTCAGCACCAAGTCACATTTTTTATTTTGCAGTTCTGAAGACTTTTGGGTCCCTCTCCCCCATCCCCAACTGCCTCTCACTTTGCAAATTCCCAATTCTTCGAGCGTGACGTCATGATGCGTTGCCATGAAAAATTCATTTAATATTAAAAGCACTAAATTGTAACTTCTTTGCATGGTAAAGGATCACACAGAGGGGAATTGCGGTTTAAACAAAGATTTTCTATAATTAGTGATAATAACAAAGGAAATATTCATAATTACATCAAAGGATTCTTCACTGAGTATTGTTTTTATTTGCTTCCTGAGGGAGCACAGAGTTCTCTGAAAAGATAACGCTATTTTAGGCAGATACAGATAAATAAAAAAGGGCCATCTAGAGCATCCAACTTCAAACCAAAGCCTGAAAAATAGTCCAAAATCCAGAAGAGGTTCTCTAATTGATCCGATTACAGGCCAGGCATCAGTTCTCTGCAAGGTATGCAGTGCTAATACATCTGTAGTATTTAAACACCTTTTCAGCTGAACATGACACACAACACTGCAGCATACCCTGGGCATCTGTGTCTGCATATAGGAGACATAGTCCGGGGTTTAATTTCATCCACCAACATAAACATAGGTCTAATTTTGTGAAGTACAGATAGCTAAAAATAGCCAAGAGTAACGTTATGCAACAAAACCTGGTATATGTTTCCCCCTTCCAGACGAGGGAATCTGCCATAACTTCAAATAGAAAGAGGCAGCAGTCTGACCAGAACACAAAATATATTCATTTCATTCCCTTCCAAAGAGACAGCATTTGAATCTCCCATACATTAAAGATGCATGCCCACTGTCATATCATTTCAAGGGCTTAAATAGCAAATGATCAAAAATTCACAACACTTCTGCCCTCCCCTGGAAAAAAAAAAAAAAAGGTCAAAAATAAATGGAAACAAACTGTCTTCTGCTCCTTTTTATGCATTTGAGAGAGAGAAAAAAAAACAGAGGGAGATAAATCTGCATAATACTGAACCAAATCTCTTTAATTCCAGTCAGCTTTTATCATTCAATCACCGAGCCTGTATGTGGAAAAATTCATGCTAATTCCCCCTAGCAACAGCCGCAGCCTATCAGGGGGAGCCCTGCACCAGGCAGCTGCCAGCCAGCAAGAATAACTCTAAGTAGGTCAGGCCTGCATTTCTAAAAATGCCACGGTCTAGTAACCCCACTGTCCCGTCTGTCTGCCCTGCCCCATAATAACCTCGATTGCTTGGTGACACAATGACATACTACCCTGTTAGAGCGCAATCAAATCACACTGCATTATTCTGCTGCGAGCATCGCTGCTGGATGAAGGACCCGTCGAGGGGCAGCATTAATCAGGCAGCCATTCATGTCCACTAGCACTTCACTCTGGAGATGGGGCCTGCATTAATGACCAGCTGTTTGAACTAACACAAACAAAATAATGTCTTCCACCCTGTTGGCTGCACAGAATACACTATTCTAATCAGGCAGGTTATGCTCATTGACTAAACCTAAGATGTAAATTAAACAGCCCCAGACAATGCCAGCTTTTGTAACCTTCTATTAATTAAAGTAAGTATATTTAGATTATACTACACACAATTCAAAGAGCTATTGGTTTAATACACAGAGTCATCTCCTCCTACAAATTTGTGTTCATGGTCCAAAAAAAAAAACAAACCCACCACCCCACTGTTTGCATAATGCAATCTACCTATCCTGGTAAATTAAAGAGCGACATAAACAGAGCTCAACTGCAACCAACTTCTGCTGGGAGCAGGGAACCACGCCAGGCTTCTAGCAATTGGGCAGCGTGAACACCAACAGACACGCACACTGAATATTGCGGAGGGGTATCAATAAAAGCCCTGTAAACATCTTCCAGCCACAACAGGGAGAAAGGCCAGTCGGAGCAGATTAAGCACCCCCTGCAATCCAACTCCTTAAATGCTGCCGAGTCGCCTGCACAGACCTAAAAATAATTGCAGAGGTGAGAAAGCTCCCAGTGGGGTCTGGGTATGTGCCTTTAAGAGCAGATAGCCGGGCGCATCCCTCTTCCCCGGCAGCCCTGGGGACTTGTGTGTGGCTGCTGCAAGATGATGCACAAGCCCTTTCCCTCCCCCCCTCACTCTTAACCAGAGAAGCCTTAATATAAACCACACCAGACCTCAGCCAGTCTTCTCTGGGGTGGTATTTCAGTATCAAATCTGTAATGCCAGAACAGAATTTCAGCATGCTTGCTTTGTGTTTAATTACACCCTTCCTTTTAAACACCTCCGTGAGGCTCGCCAGTCTCTCCCTTCAGAGCATGCCTCTCTGTCATGCAGCTGCCTGTACAGGACAGAGCTGGGAAAGACATTTTCTAGGATAGACGGTTCATCTGCATTTTTTTCTGAAGGATTCACACTTTCACTCGGTGAATGCATGCCCTCTGACAAACTGATAATTCAGTCTTCACTGCTGCAGAACTCAGCAAGCCTCGTACATGTAATCCATCCACATCTGATTTAGGAACACAGCAGATTCATTAATCCATTTTGCTCTTTCTCGTTTGAACCAGGCTTGATAACCAGGTTATGACTGTCTTCCTTTGCTTTGTGGCACACATCACATAGCTATTCTTGGAGAGATACAGTCACTGACGTAACCGTGGACTCCTAATTACAAGCTGCTGACATTTTGCTCGTCTCTGCAGCTTTGAAAATGTGAGTTAAGAGTCTCTCTTCCTCCTCCTTGCTTGCTTTACACTGCCCGAGTTAGAAGCACATGACAGTTTCAGAAAGGTATAGGAGTGGCATAAACTCCTTTGCAGAGCCTGCTGTATTGACAAGGTTATTTTTCTTTAAGCACACAGAAAACTACAGTTTGGGAGTAATAAGACTCCTTTGCCCCCAGCACAAGAATGTTATCCAACAGCTGGCTATATATAATCCAACACACAGGGCTGCCTTTGTAGGCTGGGTAACAAATAGTGGAAGGGCCAGACAGGCGTCTTGCAGGGTAGCTCACCATGACTATTGGGAAATCCCCTCGTACACATTTTAGGATGACATTGTGGTCTACGGATTTGTATAAAAGGAAAAAAAAAAAAAAGAGGAAAAACCACCCTCTTTCTCTGTAGGCAGCTGCTAGAAGCCACGCCAAGCCCCGCTAGCTGAGCGCAGCACTTGTTTCCCCTATTTCTGCATTGTTCAGGCATGGCCAAGCCGAGCTGTCTACCAATTTAAATATGACTGTACTGCGACAAGTCTACCTGCTCTAAAAACATGGGCTCCCCCATGCACGTTTGGCAATGACAAATACACCCAGGTACATTTCAGAGAAATCTACTGCCAAATGCGAGCACTGGCTTTTTTCAATAGATGAAGAATCCTTTTTAATTAGAGGCTGATTCTGAAATTCTAAAAAAAAAAAGGAAAAAGAAGATGTAAATATAATGCTGAATATAAATGCTCAGTTGAGCATTTAGCCATCTGATGACTGTGGTAGCCAGCTGGTCTAGAAGTCATCTGGGATGCATTTATTTTGATTAGATTGATCACATTTCTATTTACAGTATAGAATTTTTCACCATACTGAATACAGCTGTGTTTATAAAGATTTTAAGATGGAGAAAACGAAATCCCCACAGTTTCTCTCGGCACAGTGCAGAAAATTCAGTGCTTCAAGGTGTTAAGCGGAAAGGATCTGCTTTCATATTTCTTAAAAGAATTCTGCCTACATCTGTTTTCACAAAGTGCCGCCTCAGTCAAGAAATGGGTGTAGAGCTATAGCTGAAAATACAAGCTGCAATCAAGTCTGACCCAGCAAAGTGACAAACTTCCTCTGTAAATTGGTCAGAAATGTCGTTCTTTCATGTCTATACATGCTCACACACACACCAAAGCACATACATACATATATACACACACACACACGGAGTGCGTGGCTGCTGTTTTCCCTGGGGATACCGCTGCAGCCACCTAGCTCATCAGTTCCCTCCCTGACAGCATCAGGAGTCTTCAAGCTACAATTTACAGTCTCTCCCTCCATACATTGCTTTGTTAATCATGCCATCCTCTCTGCAATGAGAATACACAGAATCAGACAAACAGCACGTAGCATTTCTTCTTCCTTTGCATTTGCATTCGCTCGCTCTCTCTTCTCCCATGGCTTTGCCTTAACAGGCAGACACAACCGATACCTTATTTATCCATCTCCAGCACAACGCTGAGGTGAAAGCTGACTGCAGCACTGTGGCTTCCCCATGTTAATCCTCTGGAGCAGCAGAGGCTGGATTCTTGCTGCTGATGCCCTTGTCGAGCACTGGATTACTTTACATAATATTTCTTTAAGCTTTCACACACCCCATCCTAGATTAACACCCCTCCTTTCTCCTCCCTCCCCCCTCCCAAAGAAAACCCCAAAATCATCACACATCGCAACCCTTTGCTTCCAGAACCAACAGAAAAAACGCGGCTCCATCGCTCTTCTTCCTTAGCAATGTGCAGACGAGTGAGTTTCGAGTCAGCCAAGCCGGGGTGAAGCATAGGCAGCGAGACTGCAGCAGCCCCAGCAGCAGCAGAAACAGCAGCAGCCGCCCAGGTAAATGGGGGGAAAAGCAGGCTGTGTCGAGCGCGATGCAGCATCATAGCTGTAAGGAAAGACAATCTTGCTTCTTCCAAACAGTGCAGCTTTATGCCTGCAGGAACGGAGAAAAGGGAAGACCCAGAATTAAAAATAAAAGCCAAAACAGTTAAGAAGAAATAATAACTATAATAAATGATTGTAACTTTATTTTTCTGGGCTTTGGAGGTTTTCTGGGGGGGGTGTCTCTTTTCCCCCCCCTCCCCAAAGTCTCCTGTGTTGCTGGATGCTACTGTCCAAGAGTGCGGAGTCACAAAGGCTCACTCTCCAAAGCGCAGCGAGACCAGCATCACATGAGAAACCACATGACGCACCCAAATCGGATGCTGATGCGGTCCACTATGTCACTCAGGGGGGGAAAAAATCTCAACAAAAACATGCCCCTCTCTAGTGGTTAGAAAGAATTTCCCTTGGGGGGTAAAAAAAAGGTCAAAAAATAAATATTTCCCTATCTATCCGTCTTCAACACCAATGCTTCAGGAGGCAGGAGAATGCTGTTCCACAGACACTAGCTGGATGGCAGCAATATTACTTCCAGGCTATGTTATTCAAAGCTGATTCCACTTAAGTGAATTCCTGAAAAGCATACTCCATGTCTTCATAACATGAACAGGCTCAGAAAACCAACTCCATTATCGTTCCCTGCAATCTGTATCCAAACCTGTGTTCTGAATAATTTATTTGAGACTAATAAGCCATTTGCCAAGACCACTCCTTCTCCCACTCAGCCCTACACTCATGAGCGACTACAGCAAGAAACAGAGGGGCAGTCGCCGTTTTCATAACTGGTAATTTTAGTAAATTCACTGTCCCACAAAATAATCAGGAAAAAATGAGCAGAAGGGTTTTTTCCTCACGTACGGACATGACAGGGCGCTCTCTAGTTTGTAGACAGTGGCAATGTTTTCCTGACATTGCCAACTCAAAAGCTTTCAATCCAAGTCAAGAAGAAAACACGCTTGCCTGCCAATTCCTGCAGAGGTGTTGTGCCACACTGTTTAACACAGAAACATCTGGACACCCCTGGCCGTCCCTGAACAAGAGCGTGCAGCTCCGCGGTGCTGTTCACTGTCAGGGCACCAAGCAGTTAACATCCTTGGCTGTTTTACCGTCTTACCTATAGGAGCATGGAACCGAGGGACTGGTGCGCTTGAGAAACAAAAGCAAAAAAGCTGACCTTGATCATCGATGGAATTGCTGCTGCATAAAGTTATCATCCAACAAACAGTTAGGGTTTGTAGCTTGTTTTACTCCTAACATTTGTCCAAGTGATAGAGCAGGTGGCACAGAGTCCTCCATCCCCTTTGTTCGCAAAAGCCGGGCACCACCTCGCAACGCTGCGCTCCCTGGCTCTTTATGCTGAAACCATACACAGTGTCAGGGAAACGTAAGGAGATAGCTGCCGTCAATCTGCACAGCTGTTTTGCCCAGGATCCCATTGCAAGCTCCAAAGTTATATGATGGAGATCAAGCACAGAATTCCCCAGAAAAGAGAGAGATGCCTAGCACTCACACGGGGAAGCGCAACTGGAGCAAAACCCGAGTGCTCTTTCGTGCCGATTTCAACATTCCAACTGCTCATGCAATAGCAGATTGCAAAAATCTGCACAAGGCAGTTGTAGCTTGTTCTTATTGGTTCCTATCAGAAGGGGGTTTTGCAATGGGCTGCACCTAGGAGTTGCCTAAATTCCACGTACAATCCAGTTGTAGCATTCACACTCAGTGTGCAGCTAGTATTCAGGAGAGCCGCAGGACTGCATGTACAGCAATCGCAAGATTACCACAGTCATCCGAGGGCATTTTCACCTGCAGAGTTAACAATTTCAGCGTTGGCAAGTCTTTGCTGGAAAACAAGATTGGTACACCTAAACTCAGACTTTAGCTAATGGATATAATACTGTTTTTGCAGATGCAGTGTCAGCTAATATGGAGAATAAAGGCTTCGTATGACTTTTTCTCAGTCCAAAAGATAAACATTACTGAGGCAGGGACTGAGTACAGCAAAATAAGTGTCTTCAGGGCTGTGAATTACAAGATAAGAGGAGCTGTCCTGGTGGCTACTCTCATTGTTTTTAACCTATAACAATTACAGTAGCATGTCTTAGAATGGCTTCTCGTCTGTTCTCATTAGTTTCTAAGACAGAGCTGCAGGAGTTCTTGACTCTGTGAGCTGATGATCTTTCCCACTTGATACAGTAGCTTATTTATCTGTTCTGACTTAGAATCAGAGATATGTTGGTTGGAAGGGTCCTCTGGAGGTCACCTAGTGAACCCCCCGGCGATCATCAACATTACATCAGGTCAACTGTGACTTCGTCCTGAAAACCCTGAGAGACAGAGATTCCATAACCTCTCTGGGTAACCTCTTCCAGTGCTGCACCTCCCTCCCTGGGGAAATAAATGTGCAGAAAATAAATGTTATTTCTCTGTTTCTTACATACACAGCCTTCACTGCACTGCTAGTGGGAAACACTGATTTGCATACATTTTCCTAGATCTAACACTAAAACCGAAGAGAGAAGTGAAGGATTCAAGGAACAAAGAGACTTTTCTTTTCACACTCATTTAACCAAGTTCAGCTCAAATGAGTAGCACTTCCAGATTGCCACCATCTGATGATCATTTTGCTATCTAGATGCTTCCAGTTCAACTATTAACCAAGCCACTAAAACCCCAGCGAACACCCTGATTCTAACGTTCTGCCATGTGTTATCCATGAGAAATGGGAGAAAAAACAAAGACCAGATGTGTGCGAAACCTGAACTACTCTCAGAAGTCAGAATTAGAGCTGAACCAACACGGTACCTGGAGGATGCTAGTTTATTCAGAATATGCAATACAGGACACATTTTTCAAACAGACCTGAAAAGGAGGCCCTACGGTATTTGTAAATATATCCACAAGCTTGTGAGAAACCTCCTGTATGCAGGTACGTGATTTATGTACCTTTAAGCATGACCCAGAGATACAGTCACGTTAGATGCAAATGAAGGGGGAGGGAGAGGAAGAGACAAGAATTACAAAGAGAAAGACCAGTCGTCATTTCTTCAGAAATGTAAGAGACTTAGATGTAGAAAAGCTCCTTGTGAAAGGCAGCCCTATGCACATAGAGCTTAAAAATCTAATTCTTACACTGAGATCCCTTCAGATAACCTCCCCGCTAAATTCTGTGATAACAGCATGGGTAACTAACTCTTTCTTCCCTCTCCAAATCTCTAACAAAGGTAACTTTGCTCTGTTACATACTGTTAAATCTCAAAGTAATTCATTGGCAGATTATAAAATTACCTGTCTAAAATGACTTTCTCAGTTGAACTCCACAGCACATTTTCTCCCCCTCCATACAGTGGACGGAGAAGCAGGAAGTTTTCCACACAGAACAGCTGAGGATACAGGTAGGAATTTGTGGTTGACATCACTACTGCCCGAGTTCACATGAAAGCTTTTAGATTGGAAGACTCGGAAAGAACTGGGCTTATTTTGGATGCTGCCTTGACAGGTCATCAATAGATATTTTCCCAACACCAATTTGGTGCCAGTGTTGATCAGATCAATCTGATCAACCATTTGATCAGAAATCCTGCTCCGTATTAGTGCAGCTTCGTGCTACCTTAGGGATAACTAGCTACCTTGGATTTGATGTAACTGTCCACAGGGGACAGGCTTTGGAGCAAAAGATTTAGCAGCAGAGTAGACCCTAGACGAACACGAACAATTAGAGCAATATACAGAGAGCCAAATATAAGCATAATTCATGACTGCTTAAAGTCTACTGAATTTTGTGGAGTGATTTTCAGGTGCTTTTCAACCAGATTCAGTACACTTCTTTGTATGGCTAATTATCAGCTTGGTACAGTACTCCACTATGACATGGATCCCTGTGAGTCTGAGATTCATTGAACATCACGGAAAATGAAACTTTGGATCACAGCTCCAGGAGAGTTGCACAGTTATGGATAACAAGACCTAAATTCCTTTCAACACCAGATGAGTCTTAGGGCTCAAAAGAGGAAAGCTACTCAACTGCCTTCAGGGCACCAGCTCTTCCTTTCGGGAAAAATCCCTTTTGGGACTTTGCTTCCTGAAGTCAAAGGAAGCAGAACTTCACATTGGTTAAGCATAGCATGGGCACTGCAGAGACTGGACAGAAGTAGCAGGACTTAAACAAACAAGTATCTGGCCAATGGTTTAACATAAATTTAACTTTTTGCTTACTGCAGGCAAAAACTGCCACCCGTGTGTAGCACTGAACAGTGCTACCCAGGAAGTAGGTGCTGAAAAATAGCAGAAACTTAGGGAAATGCTATAGCTTTAATTGAAGCAGAACGCCACTAATACACTTGTGCATATCAATAAAATGCGGAGTTGCTAATTTTGACAGAAACATAGAATTGCTAAATTCTGCAAGGAACGGTCCATTTGAATGCTGCGTGATTCTCAGCAAGTATCAGGCTTTGGCATTTGTTTTTCAATGACCTTTCCCTTCGTAATCTGCAGATAGAGAAATCATTATCATTAGGCTTGAGGTTTCAACCCAAAAGCCAGGCAAAACTTGATGTTTCACTGAACTTGAAACCTCAAAGTGAACCTCAAGCGTGCAAACCTTATGGACTCAAACCAAACCAAACATATGTCAGTGAACAAAAACCACAGAGCTGCACATGGGTCTAAGTACTGAGCCATGCTGGCTACTGGCCAAGGCATGAAGTGCCCTATGCTTCACACAAAATACCAGTAGATGTTTAGTGACCACAGGGTATGTCTAGACACACACTGCCATAGTTTAGAGACACTTGGGTCAACTTTATCTGAAAGTTCAAGTCCCAGAAGCAGTTTCTTTACAGAGTACAGAGCTCTTCAGTAGGGTAAAATATCCCGTGAGGAGTTTTGGGTGACCACAGCTAAACTCTTTGGTACTTGATGGGCTTCTTCAAAACCATCTCCTGATATTGCTATGCTGTATGGCACCTGGAATGAAGATCTAAGTACTGTGTCATACAAAAGATATGCTTTGGTTGTTCATCCAGTTATAAAATAGCCACAATTCCACCCTTTGGACATTTTCAGTAGAATATGCCAGAATCTGTCTAGACCATCTTAAATGAATGCATGTAAAAAAAAAAAAAAAAAAAGGGAAATGCTTCTTCTGCATTTTCAGCACAGAGACCTTCATCACAAGAAACTGGTGAAGCACAGTCCTGCACTTTTCTCTTGCAGTCATCTGGAACCAGACCAATTTATTTGAATTCACTGATTATTCGATATTACTCTTTGAAAAATTTCCCACATTAATTCTAGGTTCTCCGGATGTGTGATGGACAGTTTATTGCAATTAGCCTCCCAAAGTTTCAGCTATTCCAGATGATAGCACTGACCATGCACATGTGTATTTGCCAGCTCTTTAATCATAATATTTGAGATTCTGTTTCCAGTGTGAGTACAAATGCTATGTTTAAAATTTGAGTGACGTTTTCTCAATATTCACCCATGTTTGGCTGTTGTATGCTAAAAAATGCCTATGCACTTTAAAGGACTGAGCCTACATATCTTAAGCCCTGTGCTGTTGAATCCCTGCAAACTGTGTGAGAAAGAAGACTTCAGCAGCAGTCCTGGAGAGGAGCAGAAACATGGGATTCAACAGAGCAGAACGTGATACATCGATGTAAATGCAACCAAATGATAATCAACACTGAAAAAATATATAATTTTCTCTGCATTTGTGGAAGCTTCCTGAGGTTAATATTTCCATTATTATTCTGACTTACTAAAAACTGTTTCCTCCAGTTAAGCTAGCCTTGGGGCCAAACTCTTCTCATGGTTCAAAAACAACTGACACGATGTATACACCAGTGTAAAAGGGGTCGGGTCATAAGTTAATGTAGAGTACTGTAATTATTGTAATGATGTAAAAAGAAAATAAAATTTGTACAGATTTGGAAGTGTGCATTAAAACACATATCACTTGAACACACAACCTGCAGGAAAATAGGAATGCTTCATTAGCACGCTCTTCATTCAACTTCCACTCTTCCTATCGTTCCCTTCTAATTTCCTGAAAGTGTAAAATAACACTCTTTTGACGTAATTATGGAATATTTAATTGCTACAAAACACATAACCTAACTCACATCACCAAAATCATGACCACTGAACTGGGCCACAAATCTTCCCTTAGATTTGCATTCATTTTGCATCACGACTTTGATTTTGACTCCAAAACTCAAATGTTGCTTTGTTTAGTAAACCTCCACTTCAAGAAGAGAATCTAGTCTGAACACACAAATGCCTCATGTGAATACCCTAATTTCCTGAAAAAGTCTTACAGCCGTTAGTATTGGGCTGACGAACACAGAATACTAGGAAAGGTGATGCAAATGCCAGAAAACAAGGAAGTTGTGCAATCTGTCAGTTCTTCATACAAACCAACCTACAAATCCTAATGTGTTTTCCCAGCCTGGGAGAAAGCTGTGTGATGAAGAGGTTACGTGGAGATCAGAGCTGCACATGCAATAGCTAGAAGTCCATGAAGGGTCCTGAACTGCTCAGTCAATTAATATCATACCTATATAAAAATTAAATAACCAATGGTGTGTTTTTTTTAAGACTACAAATTATATGCTACGCAGGGAAAAACATACAGAAACGCATTACAACCAACTCCTTAGTGAAACTGCTGACAAAGCAGTTAATATTTGGTCTTGGGCAAAGGACTGGTTTCCTTTTGTTGGCTGCCCAGTTTTAGACGGGTGTTTTACATGAAACACATTACAAGTTCAAAGTGGAAGAACTATGTTTTTTCACCTGTGAGTGGTTTCAACTTAGACTTCAGCATTACTGTCAGGAAGTCAGTTTTTCCATGCTTGTTACTGTAAACAAAGATTGTATGGCACGTCTCCAAAAGTGATGGAAGGTCAAGGACCAAACTGCAAGAGTGACAGACTGCTTCCAGAAACCAAAGGCACAACACTGAAATGAGAATAACCACACATTTAAACCGTTTGATGTTCTCATCGCTCAGTTGTTTGGGCAGCACAACGAACACATGCAAATACAACCTCACATACTTTTTTTTAACACATATATCTACATAAATATATATATATTCATATATATGCATACTTATATATACTTCTACATACTCTCTCTATATATAATGAAGTGTACACACGTGGCTGAAATGGTGAGTGAACAGGCAGGGAGAAGAGCCAGTAGCATCACTTAGTATTAACATTGCCTCCCACTCACTTTTTAACAATTGCTTTTGTCTCTGTCAAACCTCAGTCCCACCTCTGCTTGGTTTTACTTTACCTCACTTTGTAAACTTACAGTCAAATAATAGTAGACATTTCTAAGAAGAGTCCTTCTCCCCAGACAATAATATTTCTATTGATATTTTCCTTGTAAAGCATTAGCACTTCCAAGAACTGTAGCCAGAATTTATAGTTTTATAAGCATGTATCTTGTTCATCATGGTGTTACTTTTTGCTGCTCCTCAGATATGACCCCAATTTGCCAATGTTTTAACTTTTTTTTAACATCTAAATCTCTTTTGGAAAGCTGAATATTATTTTAGTGAACAGAATTCACCCGCTTCTGCCCTTGTGTGAGGCTTGTAACATTACCTAACTATACACAAGTTCTTTATGTGCATTTTCCTCTCCAGGTCCCCAAGCTGAGGTTCTGCAGATGAGTATTTACAGCCACAGCTGAAGTTAGTAGAAGTTGTGTCATGGAGTACCACATAGCACATCCCAAACTGAATACCCTAAACTGGTGGAGGCTCTAAACTACCACATTTATATTTCAACTTTGTGTCCGTAAAACAGGGATAATATCAGCCCTTCATCTCAGGGGGATGTGACAAAGATTAATCAGATTGTGGACCGGTAAAATAATGCACACATTAGCTGATGACAAAACACATCTCTCTCTGGAGCAGAGATCTCAGCACAGTAAACAGAAAGACTGAAAACAAAGGGGTGGGTGTAGATCAATTTTCTACATCCATCCTGCTCAAGGAAAGAAATGGGAACTTCTAGGAAAAGAAAGTATCTATGAACAGACACACAGAGTGTGAATGGTAATGTACAAGCATACACGTTACTGAGGGACAATTTTACTGCTGGTGTTTCCTCATCTTTAACTATTTGTGCCTGAAACCCTATAAACGTTCTTCTACCTTACCTGTGTGTGTAATATTATAAATGGTGTACTTCCGGTCACTATCCATGCCATGGCAAGTAACAGGGTGCATATTTCTGTTGAACTATAAACCTTAATCTTTCAATTACTTTAACAAACGCTTCCTAATGGCAGTCCACCTGATCTGCTACTGTACTAACCAAGCAGTATTTATCACAAAAAAAAAAAAAAAAAAAAAAAAGATTAAAAGCAAAGTCGCATCAGAGCTTAGGAAGGAAGGTTAGAAGACTGAGTGTTATCAGGAATGAAAATAAAGTCAGAAGAACAAAGTGAAGAAGAAAAGCAATATCTCAAATTTATTCAAAAGCCCTAAAATTAGATCTATTTAAGCTCACGTACTAAGAACTTGCTTACATTCTACTGTCTTCAGTATGACACAAGCACGTACTTAACAGGTCTTTGCTGGTAAAGACTGTTTTCTGAATCAGGACTACAGCATCCAGAGTACAGATGCTATACTGGCTGAGCAACATAAAATCCTTAGATGAGAAACTTTGAGGAGCTCTAAAAATAATCATGGCCAACAGGGTGAATGTTTCCTGGTCTTACATCCAACATCAAGAAGTCATTTGAAAATGTCTTCTGCACTCAATTGCCATTTAAAAGTTGATTCAGTTCCTCTGACTCTGACATCTATAACTAGATTCAGCTTTGGAATATTTGTTTTCGCTCATTATTAGCCTCCCATCCCATGTTTTTAAGCATTTCAGAACATCTCAAAACAAAACCTTCCAAATTACTCTAGGCCAAATATGATATATGAAAACATAACCCACCACTCTGTAAACTAGACTAGAAAAACTTGCTATTCATCAGATTTGGAACCAACAAACAGGCTGTACTCTTCTGATATTGTTACAATGTTAAATATTATAAGACATTGTTAAAAGACATTTTGACCAAGCTAACCCTTACTGTAAGTTAAACAATAAATGAAGCTGATACCCACCCATGCTATCAGTCCACATACCTTTTTTATTGCTAATGAAGGCTGACCATCCAGATTTAGCACAGAGGAATTTCTTCTGTAAAATAACCTTCACCTGTAAGCTTACAGTTGCAATAAGGAGGCCTGTAACCACTGCTAATGAACCTTCTCTTGATAAGCCTGAACAAGCCTTGTAGAATATAGTATCTGTACAAACAATGGTGGAGGTGAGAAAACTTTCAACAGCCACAGGCTCCTTGTGACAGCCTGGTCGCACCGAGCAGTGGTGGCTGCTGCTCTGCAGTGGTCACCCCCAACAACATACATCCCAAAACCTAATCCTACTCATAACTTTGGTTGAAAGCAAAGATAAAAAGTAAATTCCTGTAAGAATGAAATGAGAACAATATAAAGCACCTCTAGTGTGTCCTTTGTTTTATATATTACTAGTGGCAATAATTATCTAATTGCTAGAAGTCCTAAATTACATCTTTCTACCCCCAAACTATAGAGGATGATCTCCATGAAAGCAGGGTTGGGGTTTTTTCCCTAAACTATGCCTTCTTAATCCAACCAGCTTCACCACATTACCTAAATAAAAAAGGCACCTTATTTAAGGAGGTACTTTTCCAACAAACATACTCAAGTTACCTACTGCCTTTGCCCCCCTTAAACCACCAAAAAACTTCTTCAGGCTTAAATGGATTTGAATTTCACATATGGTATCAAAACATCTGGATACATGTAATGCAAGAGCCTTTTTGCTTATACTGAAACCAACTGCCAAACTGCTGTTACACTGTGTCCAAACTTGATTTCTTTTAAGAGAAAAATATCACCATGTTTCCCAGCTTTTGGGAAAGGAAGGGACACTTGCCTGCAATATGAAAATATTTTCTGAACATGAAATTCTTTTCAGAGGTACCAGCCTGACAGGAGATGGATGAATAACAATGATACATTCTTTTCTTTCCTAGAATTACTTTTTTAAAAGCACTTTTACAAAAAGAAAAAACAAAAACAAACCACCAGAAAAACACCAAAACAAAGCAAAAAACCCTAAAATAATCAAAAAACAAGCCACAATTTTTTTTAAACAAACAGGGAGAATAAGAGACACGCTTGCATTCACTGTGCCTGCAACAGGCCATCCTGCAGATCCCCAGCTGGACCATAGCATCCTAATGCCAATTCCTTTTGTTAGGATAACCAGTTTAAAATGAGTACTTCAGTTACAGAGAGCCGGGGCATAAGCTGCAACAACTGTCAAACATATACCTATATACATATGCATGCAGGCAACACGGATGTTTACCTGTGCTGTTTCAGTCTCCTTTAATTGACCAGAGACACCTTTTCAGTCCCAAAGAGCTCTACCTTCCTGTCCCAGCTTCCCACGCTAGCAAATTGAAAGCAAAGGTTATCCTCATAATGCGAGCAGTAATAACCGCATACCCCCTTCTCTGCTGGAGCTTCTCCAGTCAATAGAAAGGGGTGACTTGCATCCACAGAAACATTCGCTATTGCTCTCTTAACATCACATGCCAATAATCAAATTAACTGCAAAAACATGACGAGCAGTCTTTTCATGCAGTATTCCTTCAAACCTAACAAGATTCTGATTAAATAGCAATTTTTATTTCCCTGGATTACAGTTTCATATTGAAAGGAAAACCAATGCCAAGACAGAATAGTGCCGTTTGCATCATCCTTACTAAAATGCAGTACAGTAATACCTTACCTCAAGGTTAGTGGGGCTGGTAAGTACAGCCCAGATAATAAAAAAAACGTAGGTAACAGGGGCTCTGGGAAGCACAGTACTGTGACTTGGATAAACACAGATAGCTGAATATGTTTCCCATTGGCCCACATACTGAACATTTTAGCAAAGAGTTAATGAGACACTGCTCTTTTAAGATGGACAGCCTGGTGCAAAAATACTGGAGGCAGAAGTTAGAAGCTTTCATTTCCCACCCTGCAGAAAACTGTGTAATTCTCAGCGAATCACTTCTAGTATGCATTTCAAGAGAAAGAAAGTTACAAATCCTAATGGAAATTTTCTTTTATAAAGGACATATATAATAGAAAACTAAACCGTCTTAACATCTCTTTGAAAAAAAGTAAACCAAGAAATAACCTAATGCATTTTTATAAATAATTTTCTTCTAATTTTTACTTACAGACAACTTTATTCACTGATCACCAAGTTGTTAAATGGGAGAATTAAAGTGGAGTGCCTTAAATGTGCATTCACCCACATTTCACATGTTTGGCTTCCCTTTAGGTACGGCTTTTCTTCTGAATTTACTGAGTTTTTAATCACACTTGAGGAACAGTCATTGTCTTAATGTTTCAGCTTTTAAATTATTGATTAAACCCACACATACACTCAAGATTAACTGCAGTTTAACACTGTCCACTTTTAAGAATATAGTAACGGGCATCTGTAAAGCATGAGTATAACTCAAGGAATACAAGTCTGCACAGCTCCGAAAGAAAGAGGCAAGCAGAGCAAAATAACAAGAAGAGATTATGTTAAAGACAACTGTTCCAGGAAAACCTAAAGGACAAGCATTCCCTGCTTGGAAAATAGAGCCAGAAGGACACTACACAGAGATAAAAATACCACATTGTATGCACGAGACTGTGAAACCCTTCCACGACAGCATACTTTTACAGTTTGCTTGTCTATAGCGCACACTATTTCTCAGAAATGGGTATATGTTAATGAATAAACAAAGTGGGTAAGTACAGTTCTTTCACTAACACATGATCCTTTTTCTTTTTCTATTTTGAAGTTTGGCTAAAGCTCAAAGATATGGAAACATCCCAGCCTGTTTGGTGCACAGGGGGCCTGGTGGGAGTAGAGCCCACTCTCCTGCCCACTCTGCTTTCTTCACCTACCTAAACAGGGGCTGAATTTGATCCACTGTCTACAGTGTCTGCAGAAAATACGTACATCTACAAGCTACCTAGATCATAAATTAGCATCTGACATCAACTCATACCCATTTGTACATGTGAAATTTATATTATTTGGTAAGCATACCAAATACTTCTCTACATTCACTTCTGGTTTTGCAGTACATCCATCTAAAGGGCTCTTTTTCAAGATTAAAAATCAATTGAAACGGTACATGGAAAAGGAGAGGAAAAAAATGCTTGAATTAATCCTACCTAAGAAAAGATTTTAGAAAGGGATACGTGTATTCCTGATGAATGAGTGGCAGTACAACATTCCACTGTAATTTGAATCTATATTATATTTAATAAAACCACAGTGTGTTCTCTTGTCCTATTAAAACTGCATTCTACCTTACCAGGTCTGAATAATTTGTATAAAATTGATTGCTACAGTTCTTAGTAAGAGCTCTAATTGCATTCCTGGTATAACTTAAAATGATAACCTTATCTTAATTAGTAGCATGCTACAGAAATGCTTCTGAAAGCAACGGAGGATTAACCTGCGTTTTTAAACAGAAGCCTTGGGGCTGGTTTGGTTTTGGGTTTTTTTTTTTGTTTTTTTTTTTTTTTATTTGATCTCCAACACATGAGCTAGTGCTAATTTATCATAAACAAAAAAGGAAAATAATCAAATTGAGAGAGAATAAACTCCTCTGCTGCCACCTCCTCTGGTCAGCACGAGTTTCCGTGCGTAGGCTGATGTCTGTGCACAGGCACGCGTGCTACTTGAGGGGCTGCTCCGCTTGGAGAGCAAAGGACATGCCTATATGAAGCATATGTCTTTGATAACCCCCCAGCACATGGCACATTTGTCTGGACTCCCAGAGAGTCACCAGTGCTGCAAATAAGCCAGGTGCAAGACAGGAGCGGGATGAAGAGGCAGGGGCTGGGACAAAGGGAACTCTGCCCTTCGAGGGGCTGGGGGAGAGCTTCACACGGAGGCACAGCCCAACTCCAGCTCACGCAGCAGAAGAAAAAATTCTGATCAATTAAAGATTAAATAAAAAACAAAACAAAAAACCCAAACCAAAACAAAAATGAAAAAACAAAACCAACACACCACCACCCCAAAACAAAACTAGCCCAAAACATTCACATGAGCAACCTGCTCCAGCCACCCCATCAACAGGGTCTCTGACAACAGAACCAGAAGTAACTCCAAATCTGCAAGTACAGCTGCCTGCCAAGCTCATCAGTCAACCAGATGCTGTCCAGCTGATGTGACTTCTGGAAGCATACACTTCACAACATGGCAAAGGAATACTGCTGCTTTGTCAGAGTCAGAAAAATTAATACTAGGGAAATCTGGTAGCAAGTGACTAAAAGCTCTTTATGCAAATCCTGCTTTGCCTTGGGTTTGGGGTAATTTTTTTCATTCGTTTGCTTTCTTGCTACATTTAAGCATATCCATAGTGCTGTTCTGTGAAAAAGTGACACAGCTTTCTAGCTTAATAAACAAACACTAATCGGATTTATTTAGAAAGTAACTGGTCCAGCAGTAGCTGTATAAGACATCTAGTCACAGAAAGCAGTACTGGAACTGGCAGTGTGCAGTAGGATCCAAATACTTCAAACTTTTGTGATATATTTTACCATTGTTTGTGCTGCAGCTCTGCTCAGAATTAATTCTGAGTCCCATCTTACTCCATCAAAAAACAAACAAAAAAAAAACCCCCAGAAAATAAGCCCCACCCT